>NC_080399.1:47110500-47422500 GCF_030265065.1 Corythoichthys intestinalis
AGCAGGTTATAAATTTTCACTCTCATCTGCTGGTGTGCCTCTGATGTTCAGGAATGTCTTTATGGTATGTGGGCTTTGTGAATTATGGGAACACCTGGACTGGATAAAGGAGAGAAGCACTGTTGAAATAGGAAGTGTTGTATGCCTCCTAAAACTTACCAAAAAACAATATGTTGTTAGCCTACTAGCTGGATGAGTTCATCAGACAGTGGTTAACTAGTTTAGAACTAGTTAGAATTGAAATTATGTAATAAAGACAGAAAACATGTTTACCAAATAGCAAGGGCGTAGGTTTGCATAGTGGGGTAGGGACAAAACACTATCAACTTTTCAGAATGCTCAAATTGTCCCCACCAACTTTTAAGCAACCTTATTTGAATTATATAATGTGTTCAGTTACATACAGTTGGGCAAATAGTATTTAGTCAACCACCAATTGTGCAAGTTCTCCTACTTGAAAAGATTAGAGAGGCCTGTAATTGTCAACATGGGTAAACCTCAACCATGAGAGACAGAATGTGGAAAAAAAAAACAGAAAAACACATTGTTTGATTTTTAAAGAATTTGTTTCCAAATTACAGTGGAAAATAAGTATTTGGTCACCTACCAACAAGCAAGATTTCTGGCTGTCAAAGAGGTCTAACATCTCCACTTGTTACCTGTATTAATGGCACCTGTTTTAACTCATTATCGGTATAAAAGACACCTGTCCACAATCTCAGTCAGTCAAACTCCACTATGACCAAGACCAAAGAGCTGTCACAGGACACCGGAGACAAAATTGTAGACCTGCACCAGGCTGGGAAGACTGAATCTGCAATAGGTAAAACGCTTGGTGTAAATAAAATAACTGTGGGAGCAAATATTAGAAAATGAAAGACATACAAGACCACTGATAACCTCACTCGATCTGGGGCTCCATGCAAGATCTCACCCTGTGGCGTCAAAATGATAACAAGAACGGTGAGCAAAAATCCCAGAACCACACGGGGGGACCTAGTGAATGACCTACAGAGAGCTGGGACCACAGTAACAAAGGCTACTATCAGTAACACAATGCGCCGCCAGGGACTCAAATCCTGCACAGCCAGACGTGTCCCCCTGCTGAAGCCAGTACACGTCCAGGCCCGTCTGCGGTTCGCAAGAGAGCATTTGGATGATCCAGAAGAGGACTGGGAGAATGTGTTATGGTCAGATGAAACCAAAATAGAACTTTTTGGTAGAAACAGAGGTTCTCGTGTTTGGAGGAGAAAGAATACTCAATTGCATCTGAAGAACACCATACCCACTGTGAAGCATGTGGGTGGAAACATCATGCTTTGGGGCTGTTTTTCTGCAAAGGGACCAGGATGATTGAAGATGAGACGTGGCTGGGTCTTTCAGCATGACAACGATCCCAAACACACAGCCAGGGCAACAAAGGAGTGGCTTCGTAAGAAGGATTTCAAGGTCCTGGAGTGGCGTAGCCAGTCTCCAGATCTCAACCCCTTAGAACATCTGTGGAGGGAGTTGTAAGTCCGTGTTGCCCAACGACAGCCCCTAAAAATCACTGCTCTAGAGGAGATCTGCATGGAGGAATGGGCCAAAATACCAGCAACAGTGTGTGAAAAGCTTATGAAGAGTTACAGAAAACGTTTGACCTCCGTTATTGCCAAGAAAGGGTACATAACAAAGTATTGAGATGAACTTTTGGTATTGACCAAATACTTATTTTTCAACATGATTTTATAAATAAGTTCTTTAAAAATCAAATTTGTGATTTTCTGTTTTTTCCCACATTCTGTCTCTCATGGTTAAGGTTACCAATGTTGACAATTACAGGCCTCTCTAATATTTTCAAGTGGGAGAAGTTGCACAATTAGTGGTTGACTAAATACTTATTTGCCCCACTGTAGGTCATTTAGATTGTCTTCCCATATGTTGTAACAATACAATGGACCCTACCATTATTAAGTGAATTTTTTTCATTATTTTCAGACTTTGTTTTACCCCTTTTTCACTTGCTGAATGAGCCAGTCCATGTTTTTTTCCCTCAAACGCACGTTTGATTGGCTGATAACTTGAACGCGCACTCTCTCACAGTACAAAATTACGTTACATGTCGACAAGCCGGCTCCTCCGCCCGCTTCGATGAGGAGGGATATTAGAATTATTTTTCCGGCCAGCAGCTGCTGTAAGTAATGTGAAAAGTCATTGTTGTGAAGGTGGGAATGCACCAGTAATTTTGCTTCTGAAAGTCCAACCTGCATCACACTTTAGCATTACCATTACATTAAACTGTGTGAACTTGCCAACCTGAATTGGAAGCTGCTTCAGGAGAAGTGTCCTCCTGTATGTGCATTCTACTATTTAACATTAATTGAACTGAGAATTATAGTGAACTCTTCTCAGCTGTAAGAAATGTAATGAACCAAGGTTTACCCCCTTTTTCCCAGTTTTCATTTTTATTTTGCTGATGTGGTCTTAAAGCACACAACAACAAATGGTAATATTTACTAAAAGTAAGTGGAAGAATCTGACACATTAATCTGTTAACTATCCTTTAAAACACAAAACAAGACAAAGAAAAGTATTTGACTAGATTTAAGAAAAATTATCAGATTAACAGGTTATACAGTAAATTTGCAGTGTAAAAGTTAGCAAAGTTAATACAGGTTTATTTAGCATTAATCATTTAGCCTATCAATTAATTTGGTCGTTATTGGTGAGAAATGTAGCCCTGACCACCGTTCACCCAGTCTGTTTGGTCTTATTTATGTCCCGTCCCCAGCAAAAAGTGTACATGCAGGTTGTGCTGTTATATCGTCCCTACTAATATTGAGACCAGACCTACGCCCTTGCCAAATAGCATCGTATGCAAAAACATTTAGGGAATTCCAGGATGTTTGGTTGGGGGTTTGTTTTTATGGGCTGGGGTTTATGGAAACACACCATGGCTAGGTTCAGTCTCTAACATCACTCTTTCAATGTTGCACAGTAAGATCAGAATGCCTGAAGGCACTAAGGTGAAGTAAACATCAAATATGCTTTGCCACAAGCTTCAACTGCTGGAACTACACTGAAAATCTGAAAATGTTCATGCAGATTGCTGTCTGTGGTGGTGATCCTTATGAGCTTCCATTCCTCTGGAACCCTTCCGCATCATCAACAGGCGTCTTAGGGTCTAAGGTGTTTCGCCCCTTAACCTGAACACCTCGCCTGAGTGGGGCAGAAAAGACTTTTGGCTTCACCTGCGGAAGGGTTCCAGTTGTGGGCTAAGCCACAGCCATCTTCAACTTGACTCAGCTGCTGCTGCAATGTCTCCACTTGCTTTCTTCAGCTGCTTGGCATCCAACCCCATTCCCTGGAGAAAGTAGCGAATGGACTCAGCCACCCATCCCAGTCACTGGAGAGTGGGACAACAGTTGTAGCATTTGTTCCATTTCAGCATGCACTTCTAGTGTTAATGAATTAATTTACGATCAAAGTTCATGGTGTTGATGATATATCAATTGAGTCTGTTGAGTGAGAAATTAGTGGGGGAAAAAAAATCTTCCAAACACAACTCAAATTTGATAGCACTTTCAAAACATCTACATCTAACCTAAGCCAAAGGTCTTGCTTAAACACATAAAATGATGTAATCCCAAAACAATATTAAAAATAGCACGAAGCAGCTCTCTTGTCAGTTCTTTTTTGCGTGAAGTGGTTGCACATGATGTGAGTACATTATGGATTTGAAGTTTCAATTCCAGTGAATAAGAAATGTACAACTATCTTAGCGTGCATGGCATGATATGACATCCACCAACAAGCAAAGTTTATGGATACATACACACATAAAGAATGGTTCAATTTTCAAGTCCTATTTAGATAACCTTCACTTCAATGGCAACTCTCTTTCCTTCACACATCAGGGCCAATACCTGCTGTTTCTCTGGCAATCATTCCACATTTGACCACAGACAATTGAACTCAAATCAAAGATTATCAGACTTTCAACTTGACTTGGAGTTGAAAAAACAAGTTCAAAATTAACTACGACAACCTGGCTTTCTCCCTAACCTTGTTAAACCGAAACCTATTAAATAATTGTCAGGAATATCCAAATCTTTGAAATAGCTGTCTTTATTAGTCTCTCAGAACGAATAAACAAAAAAATATGTGCAGTAATTTAAATTGCTGAAACATTTGTATCATGATCTTTTCGGGTTGCCCGATGACTCAATGCTTAGTTCGGCGGAGTTTGAGAGAACGGCTCCCATCCATTTTCATTGGCGCACAAGAACTCGAGTGTTGTAACAACATCATCAAGATGCGCCATCTGCCAGGCCGTGGAATGAAATTAAATAAAACAAAAACATTTTTTGTTTCTTAACCAGAAAGCACGAAGCTTGTTCGTCCAAAAAAATCCAAAAATAAACCGCTACATCATAACAGCAGCAGGGTTCAAATGGAGAGAAAAAAGCAACGACCTCTAGTCCTAAATGACGGTGATTTTAATTTAATGTCCTATCCATTGAATATTGATATTGCTACACAACACTAAATACAAATTAAGACCAACATTATTCTGCAGTACATTTGTAATAGATGCATCTGCAACTGGTGTTACTTAGTACATCCAACACACATGCAGTGGTTCCTCTTAACTTTTATTTATCAGCTTTCTTCTTTTGTTGCTACTAACTTTTTAGTCGATGGCTCACCATGAATGCATGTGCTCGGACCGCTGTACTTCCTGCGTTGAGTAGTTGAACTGGCTTATTGTTATTTTTGTGCAATAAATGGGCATACTGTATGTGGAACTATGCTCCTTTTTCTTTGCTATCTGAAGGCACATGTGACTCCACCTGCTCTGCAACATGTTAAACTCTGGCTTTCTCAAGGGCACCTTGAGAATGTTAAAGAAAGAGACAAACAGTTTTCCACAATCCAAATTTAGATTTCGACCATCCTCAGTATTCCATTGCACTTATTGCATTGCTAGTACAACAACTCCAATCGTGGACGGATATGTTTTGGTATTGTATACAGTATGATGCCAAAATATCAGCAAAATATAACCTGATGCACTTCTCATATGGATGATATTAGACCATACTCAGCATACGCAGAGTTTAAGGGGAAAAGTTTCATTGTATGTAATTGACTTTCGTATATATAATTTTAAAATTAAGTTTTCCGGTCAAATAATGTCTATAAAAGTTGTAAAGCAATAAAACAAACAACAAAAATGAATGAAATGAACAAAAAAACTTGCGACTGGCACCTTAGATGGTCATTTGCTTTGCTTAGCCAAAACCACCTGAAGACCGAAGAGGCAAGATGGATATACGTAATTTTTTTCAAACCTAAGCTTTCAAAAGCGACAACAACTACTGAACAAGAACCAATGATTGAAAATATGGACCATGAAACACCAGAGAGCATTGCCAAAATAGTAAGCAGTTCCAATTTGCTCCACTAAAGACACTAATTGTACAACAGAGCCAACACCGGTGTCTTGCCAATGTAGTTACCCCGTCAAAAATTGTATCCCCTGGCCGTGAGAGCATACACAGATACATTAATAATGAGTTATGTCATCTTAAACAATTAATTGAAGCCAGAAAAGAATCACAGTCATATATTTTTGACATCGACGTTTATTAAACTGGAGAAATTCCATACAGGACAGTTTCAGGTCATCCTACAAGTAAAACAGTAAAACATTGACCTTTTTTTACGTTCAGTACGTATGTTACGTTATACGATAGAAAAGAAAAAACTTTTATTTATTTATTTATTTATGGATATGACATGTTTTAAAACCTTGTAGATAACTACATCTCAAAACACGAAACTCAAACAAAACAATGCAGTGCAGTGGCTCCGCCCAGGGGATACAATTTTTGCCGGGGGTAATTAGATTGGTTGATTGACCGTATTCAATGGTAGACGATCTTGGCGAAAAGTATAGCTGTCCTAAGCAGACTGATTTAGAATTCCCCTCAAAAATTATTTGGGAAACAAAAAAATGCTCATTTTCAACTTATTATTATAAATATTCTTGTAAGTTAATTTTATTGCTGGCACTGCATTTTGGGGTCACCAACATGTTATGCCCCCCCATGCCCCAAAAGTCAAACTCCATCTATGATACTCAGTCGCTTGTCAAGTGAAAAGAAGCGCTTTTGTTAGAGTAGAACATATGCTTTATTTATAATTATGTTTTAGCCCGTCTTTTTTATTTGTGTTTTCTGTTTTGTTATTCTTCACCTTTCTTCCTTGTCTTCCTTACTTTAATTTTTGTTGACGTCTTTCACCTTTTAAACATCCTCCCAAGAAACTGGAATAAGATTTACTCCTGATTTTGAATTTTAAAATAAAGACACCTGATCGCATTCAAATTGTTAGCCAGAGCTCTTCAGTGCTTCCATACTAAAATCATTGAACCATGCCTTCGTGGTCCACAATCATGCTGGGAAAGGGGCCATTGTCCATGCGGTTTCTAGAAATTTGGAACCATGTCCTAATTGAACAATTCAAATTCAAATAGTCAAGGTTCTTTGCCAGCAAATGATTGTTTAATTAACTGGCGACGTAATTATGTTGTGTTCAAACCATTTACATGCTAAAAAGCATTCAATACTAACAGCGATTCTTTAAAATGTCTGGAATGAAGCCATGCACTAGTAGATGACAAGCTATGTTATTAAAGGAAAAGTGAAGTGGAGTTCTTGTCAGATTTATTTGACAACACTGTATTTTCTAGGGATTGCCCCCACGCACACACCTGCACACCATCGCACACAACCCCCAACCGCACACGCACACACACTCGCACACAAAACACACACAGTTAGTAAATGTAGTTTTTCATTTCCAACTGCCTGGCCATGAATTTTGCCATTCAGAATGACATATTTAAAACCCCAGGTGTTCAATAAAACTCTCTCTTATCCACTTTTTAAGATAAATGATATTACAGGACATGGTTTCAAACTTGAAAAAAAAATAAAAATAAAAATGGAACAAACGACAGCAGATAAAATAACTGCCAATGTGGAGAAATTACTGAATTACAAAGGCACATACAGTATGAGAATAATAAAAATGAATCGGCTCATCTTCCACCAAAACTGATTTTGTAGATATGTTTGGAGCTTGCCTGACAGTTTAGCCTCTGCATCCAGCCAGTGTTTGCACAATGTAAATATTTATGAAGGATTAAAAGATGTGGCAAAATATGATAAACACAAGTAAAAATTTAATCATATAATCACACAGCGTTACTTTATTGGATGTGCACTGCTGGTCAAAAGTATTGGGACCCTTGCAATTCTTAATTCTAGGGTTGTTAATGTTAAGCCACTGCTCTTGTGCACTGCCTCAGGGGAGTTTGGGGGTATGCGCAGCGCATGGCACGTCACGTGAACGACACAAAACATGTCGCATTTTTGTGTTGTTCTCATCTCGTCAGACGTAAACTGCCAACCTTCTTGTCATGTCATTGTCATCCATGACACGTTTTCAGCTCATCACCATGACGTCATCGTCATGAAAAAAATGTTCGTTAACGAAATGTTTCCGTTTTTGTCGTCGTTGACGAAAACAACACTGGAGAGTACTCAGATTCAAAGGGAGCTCTTGTTCTGAAAAGCTATGAGATACAGTTAGATGCTTTGATCATGAAGCTAAAATTAAAGTGGTATCGTTTGTGCTTGAATCAGTTAGAGAAAATCAACAGTTTTCTTCACTTCTTTTGTAAGCTACTCCAGAGTTCGAGTTATCAAAATACGTTGAACACACTACCGCTGTCTTCACTACAAGGGTTAGGTTAGTTCAAACCAGTCATCAGGGCCTGCTCATAACGCTTCTCTAAAGTGCAGGATCGTGTTTTTTATCCGCCTCCAAGCACGCGTGACATTTTGATGATGCATAGAGTGTGCAACTGTTGGTTGCCAGATACTGGCATCTATCTACCTAAAAAAGGCCAGTTTAAAGTGGGATTAGGTGGGTTTTCTCAGTGTAGTCCAAAGAAAATTGTGACGCTTTCAATCAATCAATCAATCAATCAATCAATCAATCAATCAATCAATCAATCAATCAATCAATCAATCAATCAATCAATCAATCAATCAATCAATCAATCAACTTTATTTGTATAGCACATTTAAAAAATCTGCAAAGGAGTCCAAAGTGCTTTACATACCATAAAACAGCAAAATAAGTCAACATTCAAAGATAAAAGAAACACATTAAAAAATAAAATAAATAAAAGACAAGATCATATACAGTCATTGCACATTAAAAGCTGAAGAAAAATAAAATGTTTTAAGGCGTGATTTGAAATCCGTAAGTGAAGGGGCCTGTCTAATAGTAAGTGGTAATTGGTTCCACAGCCTGGGCGCCATCACCGCAAATGCACGGTCACCCCTAAGCTCCAGCCTTGATCTTCAGACTTCTAGAAGCAGGTGGTCAGCTGATCTGAGGGTTCTGGTTGGACTGTAAGGCTGAAGCTCGTTGTGACAGATATGTCGGCGCAAGATTATTAAAAAATTTAAAAACAAATAATAATAACTTAAAATGTATCCGGCAATGTACCGGGAGCCAGTGAAGAGATGCTAAAATCGGGGTGATATGTTCGCGCCTGCGGGTTTCTAGTTAGGAGTCGAGCAGCAGAGTTTTGTACAAATTGCAGATGGGCCAGTGCAGCCTAACCGACGCCTGCATACAAAGAATTACCATAATCCGGCCGAGTTATGACAAAAGCATGAATCAATTTCTCTAAATCAGTGCGTGAAACAATAGATTTCACCTTAGCAATCTGGCGACGCTGATAAAAACAGTCCTGTACAACACAAGAAATCTGCTTCTCAAATTTAAAATCAGAATCAAATTTGACCCCCAGATTTTTGACATAGTTCTTAAGAAAACAGAGACAATTAACCGGGGTCAACATTCAGGGAGGCCTGGGTACGTGGTCCGAACACCATGACTTCAGTCTTGCTTTCATTCAGTCTTTAAAAATTAAGTAAAAGCCACCACTTTATATCGTTGAGGCATTTAATGAGCTGACTGAAAGTGCCATTTTGCGCCATTGGAAAATAAATCTCACAGTCATCAGCATACAAATGAAATAAAACACTATGTTTCCTAAAAACAGAACCAAGAGGCAATAAATAAAGCCAAAATAAAAGAGGGCCGAGAACACATCCCTGGGAAACCCCGTGTGGAAGTGATGCCTTTTTGGACATGAAATTGCCCATTTTTACACAAAATTACATTTTACATTTAGGTACGACTTGAACCATTCAAGAGCGACACCTTGAATGCCCACACTGTGCTCAAGACGAGAAATTAAAATCTCATGGTCTACGGTATCAAATGCTGCAGATAAATCTAAAAGAACTAAAACAACAAACTTGCCAGAATCTGTTGACAAAAGTATATCATTTGATACTCTTAAAAGTGCCGACTCAGTGCTGTGGAGGGATTTAAAACCAGACTAGAATGGTTCCGAAATCTGGTTTTCATGAAAATGAAGTGCTGCTCAAAATCTGCTCATTACCGTCAAATTGTCAAATACTGACAAAACCAAAATACAGCACGTGCAGTTCATATTCGCCCAAAATAAGTATTTTGCAGTTTTATTATATTGTGATTTGTCTTTCTCAGTAAGGATACTCACCGCAGCTGCCAGTTTTGCCCTTCATCTCCATAAGATAAATTGAATGGCATTTGATTGACATGCTTAGGTACTGATATTTCTGTTATGCTGCCTTGCTACAGCAAGGGTGCCACTTTCTAGAGCATGCTCATTTGCATTAGGTTCATCTCTATGTAAATGAGTATTAGTGTGCGTATGGAAATGACTCTTGAGTTTTCTTTTTCACTCCAGTTTTTCAACATATTTCATTGCAGAATGTACAAAAAGAATAGCACAATGCAGTCATTTTTTGGCAAGTATGAAAAGAGGTTATTTCCTCCAAAATAGTCACTTGAGGTATTGCCATACACTGGCAAATCTAGAAAAGCATGGGTCTCTGCCAAACATAGGAAAGTTTTAGACCAGTTTCTGGTGATTTTGCAGAAATGTAAAAGCTTACTCTCTGGAAAGTCAGCAGAATGTGTTGGTAAAAGCCATAAACACAAATGTTTTTGTGTATTTTCGTGAAATCTCTTTGTGCGATTTCTGACTCATTTTGCTATGTCAGGGCATACTCATGATACTTTTCTTCTTGGAGGACCAAATGTTTATCAAAAGTAAAATGGAGGAAAAAACTGAACAATATATTTTGTGTTTTTGTAAGCCATTGAAACATTTAGCACAGTTTGAACATTGCGCTTTGGCTCACTTGTAGAAATTCTCGAACACATTAAAAGTTCATTAGAAATCGTACCTAAACACATGTTTGGAAAAGAATAGTTCTTAAAGATAAACCACAATTATATTGTACTTGTACTGGTTCAGATGTATTTTACTTCTATTTACATATTTCAGAGATTCTTCTGTGTACCGCTAGATTGGAGAAACCCGCATTGCCCTCACTGTTGTACTTATTTCAAACTCTAACAATCACCAGCATTGATCTGATAGCTTAAATTCAGAACAATACAGACCAATTCATGGATTATTGATGTAAATTGGCAATCTTAAAAAATGATATAGGCACAAAATTAGAATTGGCCTCGGCAACTTCTGTGAATTGGCCAGTATAGCACTTGTTTGACAGAATACTTTTCAGGTTTTGCGATTTGCTCAGTTTGCTGTGACAAAGTCATACAGGCTTTGTGCCAGACATGCCTGAAGTGCAGAGAGAATCAATACATAGAAGGGCAAGAGGACGTGTGATGACAAAATTCTTCGACCCTGCTGAAAACGCACATTCCTCCGGGCTGACTTGATCCCTTGCTGCCTCACTTGCTCTGCTGGCTTCAAAGTGTCACCTATCCAAGGTGGTGTTCTTGAATTATACCATCCATTGACAGTGCGGGAGCTCTATAATTTGGTAATTTGTATGTAAATTGCATGTTTGTGACACCATCGTCGTCTCTTGTACTGCACAAGCACTCCGGCTTTCTATGCTTGTGTTTTCTCCTAAGAATGATTGAAGCTGTAGGATGATGTCAAAAGAGTCAATCAGTTAAGTAAGTATGTGACAAAGAGTGCAGAGAAAGAAGCAGGGGCCACTCGAGCATGCAGGGCTGAGGACAGGCATTAAGGTATTTTTTGGGTTGGATCCAGGTGCTAGTTTCTCTTCCTCAGTATCAATGATGTAATGCAACAACTCACCCAAGGAAAACAATAGGGGGCTTATAGCTGACTATGTAGTTTTATTGGCATTTGAATAAAATGTGACGTGCCATGCTGGTGGTGAGATGGGACCACCAAGTGCCGAATAGAGAAGACTGGAGGCAATCTGTCATAATTGTGACGCGATAATACAAATATAGCGTAATGAAGCTGATGTGAGTTGATGGATAATCTGCTTTTGGCCTGAGTGCAAAATCAGACCATAAGCCAGAGTGGATGTAGCCTACTTGTCTGGAGGGGAAAACAACAGAGACACTTTGTTTCTAAAGGTCAACAAGTTGGCTAGAAATCCTGCTCGTTCTTGCAATGATTCATTACCTCTGTAAATATCAAGGTTAAAATGTCCCTTTGAAAATGGTCCCAATTTGAGTCAGAGAAAATAAAACACCAAGTGCTGCCTCTGTCGCTGTCCCAAAATTTAGAACAACAACTTTTTATTATAATGAAGAAAAAAATCATGGCACGCATGGCAACTGCCACTCTCACTCCTCCTTACTCACCACTTTTGGCAAAACATTAAACAAAGCAGTGACAACTAAAATACCAAAGTCAAGACTTCAAAGCATAGCATGGACTTCAAAAGCCATAGAGGAATGACTAATGTCACAGTAGTGAAAAGAAAACTTTCATACTGTCTATGGTGATGTGTCAGATATAACTTTCATTATTTCTGTAAACCAACGACAGTAAATATGGTCCTCAATTGACTACTAGACACTACATCTTAATTAATATACAGTGCTGTCTTGTGAATTAGTTACTATTTTTGTTTTGACAAAACATTTGAGTTACAAGCACTGTGTCGTTAACTGACTTCGCAACAACCTGCTGTTTGGTAGACAGTAAACTTGCTTCACAACAACCCTCTGTTCAGTAAACAGTGCACAATTGTTTCAAAAACACTGCATTCATTCAACCTTCAATATATTTTGTTGTTGTTGTCGTTGTTGTATTGACCCTTGTTGACATTGTATCAGTGTATAATTTGGAATCAAACACTTTTACTCCAGTGTAAATCAAGCACTAGTGTTTCATAAAATCTAATTGGCTCAGGTAAGATTCTCACTGACCCTCACTAAGAGTTTTCCCATCCAACAGCATTGACTCATCCACAGAACACTGGATTATTCTGTTGCAGAATTCAAGGCGTTGGTCATGTGCTTTGAGACACACTTGCTCCTTTGTGAAGCCTTTTTCCATGCACAATACTGTTGTAAGCCTGAGTTTTCCCGTGCTTGAAGGGTTTATATTATGTCAAATGCTTTACTGACTTGTCTCAAAAAGGAAGTCATCCAGTCTCGGCCTTTAACACCGGCAGTCCCAACCAATAACATATGCAGGTTAAGTCTAGTGTCTTGGTGCAACCTAGCATTACCATAAACAAAGGAAACTGGGGTAGGTATTTTTACTTACTTCCTAACCCTAATTTGAGAACCTTGTAACAGTCTGTCTTTACACAGAGGATAAATTAAAAATATTTTCAGCAAGTATACAGTGCTGGCCAAAAGTATTGGCACCCCTGCAATTCTGTCAGATAATGTTCAATTTCTCCCAGAAAATGATTGCAATTACAAATGCCTTGTTAGTGATATCTTCATTTATTTTGGTTGAAATAAAAAAACACAAAAGAGAATGAAAAAAAATTAAATCATTATCATTTTACACAAAACTCATAAAATGGGCCAGACAAAAGTATTGGCACCCTCAGTCTGATACTTGGTAGCACAACCTTTAGACAAAATAACTGCGAACAACCGCTTCCTGTATCCATCAATGAGATTCTTACAATGCTCTGCTGGAATTTTAGACAACTCTTCTTTGGCCAACTGCTCCAGGTCTCTGATATTTGAAAGGTGCCTTCTCCAAACTGCCATTTTCAGATCCCTCCACACGTCCTCTGTGGGATTCAGTCTCCAGTGCTTTCTCTCAAACCATTTTCCTAGTGCTTTTTGAACCGTGTTTTGGGTCATTGTCGTGCTGGAAGACCCATGACCTCTGAGGGAGACCCAGCTTTCTCACACTGGACCCTACATTATGCTGCAACATTTGTTGGTAGTCTTCAGACTTCATAATACCATCCACACAGGCAAGCAGTCCACTGCCAGAGGCAGCAAAGCAACCCCAAAACATCAGGAAACCTCCGCCTTGTTTGACTGTGGGGACCGTGTTCTTTTCTTTGAAGGCCCCATTTTTTTCCCTTTAACAATGGCTGCTGCAAGGTCGCTTGGTTGTCGGAAACGGCCTGAGGATCAGGCCAGGAGTGGCTAACACTCCCCCGTGGGCTGGCTTGATGTTTGGGCCGGTCGCAATATACATTCTTAATGAAGCTGTCAGTTAAACTTGTTACCAACTGCATTAACGCATCCCCCCTTGCCCGATGAATTACAGCGCTTCTAGCGTCCAGTTTTTTGGAATTAAAGACCCCGTGATGCGCTCCCAATGCCGCCAACTCTCAATAATACCTGATTGCAGCCGACAGCCGCTACAAATACACCCACATTGCTACAAACTACGCATACATGATGCTACTGTCTTAGCGTATGATGCGTCTCATGGATACCATATGTATATAGAACTAGATGTGAAATGACAGACTCGGTGGCGTTAGCGCATGTTTATAGAACTAGATGCGAAATGTCAGACTCACCAGCGTTCGTAAACAGCCGCCATCTTAAAGCAGTAGACGTCTCATCTTTCACTTTTTTTGTGTTTTATGTAGGGCTGTCAAAATTATCGCATTAACAAGCGGTAATTAATTTTTTAAATTAGTCCCGTTAAAATATTTGACGCATTTAACGCACAAATGCCCCGCTCAAACAGATTAAAATGACAGCAGAGTGAAAGGTGTACTTGTTGTGTTTTTCGGAGTTTTGCCACCCTCTGCTGGCGCTGATTTTATAGGCTTCAGCACCCATGAGCATTGTGTAAGTAATTATTGACATCAACAATGGCGGGCTACTAGTTTATTTTTTGATTGAAAATTTTACAAATTTTATTAAAACGAAAACATGAAGAGGGGTTTCAATATAACATTTCTATAACTTGTACTAATCTTTTAAGAACTACAAGTCTTTCTATCCATGGATCGCTTTAACAGAATGTTAACAATGGTAATGCCATCTTGTTGATTTATTGTTATAATAATGATATACAGTACTTATGTACCGTATGTTGAATGTATATATCCATCTTGTGTCTTATGTTGAATGTATATATCCATCTTGTGTCTTATCTTTCCATTTCAACAATAATTTACAGAAAAATATGGCATATTTTATAGAAGGTTTGAATTGCGATTAATTACGATTAATTAATTTTTTAAGCTGTAATTAACTTGATTAAAAATTGTAATGGTTTGATACCCCTAGATTTATGTCATAAATAATATGAACCCACTGATAACCAATGAAATATTACATTAAAGTGTATACAGTACTCCTCGAAAAATTTGAATATCAAGTAAAAGTTGTTTCATTTTGGCAATTCAACATAAAAGATTAAAGCAACAAAATTGTACATGTCAATTTGCATGTAATAGCTTATCACAAGCAGTTCCTCGTAACTGTTCTGATTCTGAAGATTTTTCAGCTAACTAAAACCACAAATTAAAGAAAAAAAAAAATGAATATGAGGAAAAGCTTCAATTTTGTACACAGCTGCCACATGTGTAATTCAAAACACCTGCCAGAAGTGGCTTATTTCACTTTCCAAACATGTTATGCATACTTTCTTAAGTTCCCCATAAGTTGTTAGCTACATATGACTTGTACCTCCCTGCACAGCAGGAATTTAATTTCACTGCATTCATTGTGCTAATTTTACCAAAAGTCAGTGTTGTGAAAATAAGTGTTTACTTGACTGTCAATGTTCGTTCGAAATTGTTGAAAACCTTTATTTATTTATTTATTTATTTTTACTAAAACCTTGTGTATCCGTCAACTAAAACTAGACTGAAACTGTTGAGTTTTCGTCAACTAAAACGACACAAAAAGTTGTTTGAATATTCGTCGACTAAAACTAGACTAAAACTAACACATTTTGAAATTTTGAAATATGACTAAGACTAATAAGTATTTTCATTCAAAAGACTAAGACTAAAATTAAAAAGGCTGCCAAAAACAACACTGGTATTATCTGTGCTCTTCCTATATCCAGTGGTGGAATTCAATGAAGTAAGAGAATTCCATTACTGTACTTAAAGACCAAATGTGAAGTAATTTCATAACATGCCAAATAGGGTCACAATTAAAGTAACTAAACATTGTCCAACAAATAAAGCATGAAAAAAAAATAATTTATATGTTGTATATTTGACAAAATAATCGCGTTTCCGAAGTTTGAGCCTGAAAGGGTACGAACCCGGAAGTGATACGTCACACCGAGAACAGCAATGGCAGCGCTCCATACGGCCGCCATACAAAGCCCTTCAAACAATGATTAAAACAGCGATATAAGCGATAGATCGATCGCAAGGGAGGAGATCCAAGTTTTTGAAGAGTCGGAGGAAGAAGAGGAGGTTGGAATTTTATGTTGGGCCTTCATTTATTAGCCAGACGCTAATCAGGATGCAAACAATGCGCCTAGACTACCTGACATGGAATGGAGACAAGACCCATCGAGATTACAAGATTGGTAAGTCCCAGCGTCTCTTAAACGGATTGTGCATAGTGTCTTGTTATGAGCTTTTAGTTGACAAAGGTATCGAACACATGATGTGCTGACAACTTTGTTTCTTTATTCACACATGGAGCTAACAGTACGAACATAGCTTGGGGCTCTCGGCTGTCTGTGCGGAGCGATAGCTAGAGCCTGTAGAAGTGGCGTCTAATGGCGTGAGGAAATGTAGTTTTTTCACACAAGCAAACATATTACAAAGCACCACTTCAGTGTTGTCCCGAGACTACATTTCCCATGATTCACTGCGTGACCTGCGCCACTCGCTGATTCGCTGCGAGATTGACTCAATGGCTACGCTAAACCAACACGCTAGTTGTCAGCTGTCACCTGTCAGCGGCTCTCGTAAAACACAAACTAGAAGGCTTTCATGCGATCACCGTGAAAGAAGCGCCGAACCGTCCAAAAGCAATGCAATGATTAAAGCTTGAAGGTGGAAATTCATAATACAAATACAAATAAATGTGCACAAACTCACTGGCGGTGTGTGTCTCTTACGGCAACGTGACAGTGAATTACCGCGACGCCGACCCGCTAATTTGCACATCCACACCCCTTTCCCGATTGACAGTGGATTAACCCTTCCAGACAAGATCGTAGATGACGCACAATTTAAACACGCTTAACCTAGCGAACGCAACAACAACTATGCTCGGGGATTGCCACGAGTTAGCTTTCGGCTAACGTCGCTAGCTTCTACTGTTCATTCCACAACAGTTGGCAGCTCTGCTTTGACAAAGTCATCAGTCATCTATTCAAAAATCACACTTACTTTTTGGCAGCAAGCTAAATTTGGGAGGTTTTTTTTGGCTTGTTAAGATTCTTTTTACAGTGCAGTCAATTTTATTGCTTGTTTTTTTCCATTTTGCACAGTTCAAAATAAAATTGAACAGTCAGTGAATTGTATGGTTCTTTGAACATTGGCTCAGATCTGTGTGTGTGTGTGTTATATACATAACATTTTTGCATCGGGAGAAAATGCTTTTTACTTTCAAAGTAAATTTTAAGGCATTAAAATGATTATTTTTTTCTTAGATAATTATACCTTTAAGTAAGTAACTTTTTGCCCCTGTATCTGTACTTTTACTTACAGTGCCTTGCAAAAGTATTCGGCCCCCTTGAATCTTGCAACCTTTCGCCACATTTCAGGCTTCAAACATAAAGATATGAAATTTATTTTTTTTGTCAAGAATCAACAACAAGTGGGACACAATCGTGAAGTGGAACAACATTTATTGGATAATTTAAACTTTTTTAACAAATAAAAAACTGAAAAGTGGGGCGTGCAATGTTATTCGGCCCCTTTACTTTCAGTGCAGCAAACTCACTCCAGAAGTACAGTGAGGATCTCTGAATGATCCAATGTTGTCCTAAATGACCGATGATGATAAATAGAATCTATCTGTGTGTAATCAAGTCTCCGTATAAATGCACCTGCTCTGTGATAGTCTCAGGGTTCTGTTTAAAGTGCAGAGAGCATTATGAAAACCAAGGAACACACCAGGCAGGTCCGAGATACTGTTGTGGAGAAGTTTAAAGCCGGATTTGGATACAAAAAGATTTCCCAAGCTTTAAACATCTCAAGGAGCACTGTGCAAGCCATCATATTGAAATGGAAGGAGCATCAGACCACTGCAAATCTACCAAGACCCGGCCGTCCTTCCAAACTTTCTTCTCAAACAAGGAGAAAACTGATCAGAGATGCAGCCAAGAGGCCCATGATCACTCTGGATGAACTGCAGAGATCTACAGCTGAGGTGGGAGAGTCTGTCCATACGACAACAATCAGTCGTACACTGCACAAATCTGGCCTTTATGGAAGAGTGGCAAGAAGAAAGCCATTTCTCAAAGATATCCATAAAAAGTCTCGTTTAAAGTTTGCCACAAGCTACCTGGGAGACACACCAAACATGTGGAAGAAGGTGCTCTGGTCAGATGAAACCAAAATGGAACTTTTTGGCCACAATGCAAAACAATATGTTTGGCGTAAAAGCAACACAGCTCATCACCCTGAACACACCATCCCCACTGTCAAACATGGTGGTGGCAGCATCATGGTTTGGGCCTGCTTTTCTTCAGCAGGGACAGGGAAGATGGTTAAAATTGACGGGAAGATGGATGCAGCCAAATACAGGAACATTCTGGAAGAAAACCTGTTGGTATCTGCACAAGACCTGAGACTGGGACGGAGATTTATCTTCCAACAGGACAATGATCCAAAACATAAAGCCAAATCTACAATGGAATGGTTCAAAAATAAACATATCCAGGTGTTAGAATGGCCAAGTCAAAGTCCAGACCTGAATCCAATCGAGAATATGTGGAAAGAGCTGAAGAATGCTGTTCACAAACACTCTCCATCCAACCTCACTGAGCTCGAGCTGTTTTGCAAGGAAGAATGGGCAAGAATGTCAGTCTCTCGATGTGCAAAACTGATAGAAACACACCCCAAGCGACTTGCAGCTGTAATTGGAGCAAAAGGTGGCGCTACAAAGTATTAACGCAAGGGGGCCGAATAATATTGCACGCCCCACTTTTCAGTTTTTTATTTGTTAAAAAAGTTTCAATTATCCAATAAATTTTGTTCCACTTCACGATTGTGTCCCACTTGTTGTTGATTCTTGACAAAAAATTAAAATTTTATATCTTTATGTTTGAAGCCAGAAATGTGGCGAAAGGTTGCAAGGTTCAAGGGGGCCGAATACTTTTGCAAGGCACTGTAAGTAAAAAAAGTGAGTACATTATCCACCACTGCCTATGTCACCTGATAATATCACACCTGTATATATTTTAAGTAAACATTTCAACATTAAATGCAATATATAGCCTTCTATTGACAAAAAGGTATTTTGTTGGAGTACTTGCCTACTCACCAAAGCCCCTTACAGATATACGCTGAACTCCATTTAAATCCGAGATTTTAACGCGTATCCCTTATATCTGAAAGCAATTTCCCAGGTCGACTGACACAGAGATGACACGGACATTAACTGGGTCATGTCTTAGCACAGTGATGTCAAAGACAAATGGTAAGCAGAGTTGCAGTGCTAGCAAAAATTAGTTTCAGCAGGGTTTTAGCATTGGCCTCTGCTAATCAACACATTTGAATGTTCAGAAAAGTCATATATATAGGGTAATGTGGTTGCAGTATAACTATATACTGTAACAAGGGATTTTATATTATGACATATTTTTCTAAACGTTACATCCCAATTGCAATGAAATTGCAACTGTCTGAAGAAAATTTTGGAGGCACATTTTCAGTAGACGGGCAAAGCAGAACAAATACGATATAATCAAGTGTTGAAATCAATCTGGAATTATTTTGTGCAAAGGCTCATGAAGTAAATCATATTAATGGAAAAAAAAGAGAGAATCTCAAATGAGTTTAATTTAATAACCATCCTTAATGTGAGTGCACATGGATTTTCCCTGACTCGCACATATGGTGGGATATATGATATTGTAAAGAAAAACTAGTGATCCACGATAATGCATTTTTCAGCCGATACCGATAACCGATAATTTCCTCCTCGTTCCAACCGATAACCGATAATGCCAAGCCGATAATTTTATTTAAAGATTTATGTAAAATTTTAAAGTATACACAAGAGAAAATATTACTGTGCAAAAATATTATTGCTCTTTTTTTCCAACATCAAATGTGAACAAGTAGTAAATTCCAACATATAAATAAAGACAGATTGTCTGACATTGTGTAATGGTAAACCTTTGGCAACAATTACTTACAGAGTAAATACATCAGTTGCACAAAAATGGCTTTAAAAGTACGCCATTCCTAACGTATAACATTATTACACAGCAAAAACACAACTCCTTAAAACTAGTTAAATTCCCTTGTTTTCAGTGTAAATCTATTGGAAATAAGTGAAATTAACTGCCAGCACTTCAAGTATATTTCACTCAGATTTCTTGAAGAAAAATAGCCAGCTGAAAATAAGCTTAATAGCCTTATTTTAAGCAATAAATGATTATACATAATCCTAAAAAAAAAAAAAACTTGTCAGAAATGTTCTTTATTCAAGAATATGTATGGTTCAAAACATTATTTGAAAGCAATTTTTTCTTGATTTAGGTGAAAAATGACATTTTTTTTTTAGATGTTTGGGCTTAATAAGAACAAATGACAATATTTAGTTCAAGAAAGTGGAATAATCTGCCACATTCATCTGTTAACTAGTCTTCAACACTCAAACAAGATGGGGAAAAATATTTGACTAGATTTAAGAAGAATGATCTGATTAAGACGTCATAAATTTAAAGCGTACTGAATGCATTACTGACTGGATGACTTCTTTGTGTGGTTTGGTGCATGTTAAAATTATCAACTAACCACTGTGCCGTCATGATAAACATGCTTTCTTGACATCACTTGTGTAAATGTCCGTGGTAAAACTGATGTGATCGGCATGTCTTTCACGAAGAATCATGGTCGTATAAACTGCATTAATTTTTCATCCAGGGGTTTGACTAATGGGTCATTTCGGGAATTTCCTCCCGCCTGTGCCCTTCAGTCCGCCTGGCTGCCAAATTAGCACCCGCGCCAGGCCTGTGTCTTGAACTGGAGTGGCGGCGGCAGCTAAATTCGTACTGGACATCTGTCCGCCCCGGCCGGAGGCGAGGCAGCGGCGGTGGCCTGCCGGACCGGCGGGCTCCGTCGGAAGACAGCTACTTGTCGACTATCGGTCTCGTGAGGTGTTTAGCCATAGATGGGAGTTTACCACCCGCTTTGGGCTGCATTCCCAAACAACCCGACGCCGGGAGGACCGCAGCGTCTCTGTATCATCACAAGCCCCGTAACTTCCTTTATAGTTTATCTGTGTTTACAATAGCTTTAGCATTCGCGCTAGCAGCAGCCTCATATTCGTTCCGAAAATCATTGTGATGCAGTTTTAAATGGCTGCTGGGTTAGTGGTGTTCAATGAGGATGCTTTCTTTACGTCTCGTGGAACTGTTTTGTAGATGGCGAGAGCGTCGTTTATTTCATTTCACACACGGGAAAAGCAACGCACGCTAGTGAGAGCGCCTCAACACTGATGTGTAACACCGCCTCCTCTATGACGCCGTACTCCTCAACCCCTCCTCCCACAGGGGCTTCAGAGAGGGGAGGGGTTGAGCAGGCGGCGGTGGAGAAGTGGAGAAAACTGCTTGGTTGCGCACATTTGGAGGCTAAATCATGTATATAATTATCGGATTGCATTATCGGTTGATTTTTTTTTTAATCTGTATTATCTGTGTGACGTCATAATTGCCATTATCGGCCGATAATTATCGGTAACCGATATTATCGTGTATCTTTAAGAAAAACAAAGTAATTACTTTTGTCTTTAAACCAAAACGATAAAAAAATGACTCCTATTCAACAATGATATAGTCAGTTGATGCAAAAAAAAAAAAAAAAAAAAAAGATTTATGAGAGTTCTTAATGATTGAAAGACAGCTGTTTTCGCACTAGTTCGTCATACAGTGTTCTCTAATTATTTTCATTTTGCTCTGTGAGAATACAAAAATATAAAACTATTCTTACATCATTTGGATACATCCTAGTGTGTCCTGCTCCAAACCAATGTTAAAATTGCATGTAATGAAATATCGACCAGAAATATTTGCAGTTATAATACTTGACTGAAGACAAATGTTTGTAATTCACACTTTATTTTAGCTGAGAAATGCATTATTCTCTTGCCTGACTACAACATCTGTCCTTTTTCAAGAACAAACCCAAAATCTGTGACCTTTTGTTTGTACCCCTGGTTTGAACATTGGCAGGCTTTGTGCCAGATCACCCAGCACACCAGCGCCTGGATGTCCAGCTGACAATGTGAAAGCCCCCTCGAGTCGTTGCCCCCCCTCTCCGGTTGACCCTTTATGGACGCTATCCACTCAGCTGTGACTAAGTGACTCTCCCCCTATGTGTTTTATAATGAAATCATTCAACCGTGCTCAGGAAGTCCCCTGCACTATGTAGCCTCGAAAGAATGCCAGTTATGTCTAACCACTCACACACGGCAGGGGCACTGATGAGGAGACACCCTAATTAGTCACTTGTTATATGGGAAAAAAACCCACACCTCTTTTTACCCATTCAATTTATATATTCTATATACAAAATGCAAATGAATACACCCTTTAGCAGCTTATACCTTCATTGTCTGTTGTTATTTTTACGATTAAACCCATTGAATGAACAATGGCAGACTAAACTTCGAAGAAAGGAAATGTAGTAAAAAATGCTATACGTATGTACAGTATAAGTATGAAAATGCAGTTGAAGTGAGAAAATGTCACGTTGTCTGCTCAATTTTCTGTGGTGACACTGTATATATACTCTATTTTACAAAGTGCCGTAAAAAGTATCCCCCCCCTCTTGAATTCTGTATTATTACATATATATCACAAACAACGATTTCAATTAATCAAACCAATGTTAATATCATACAAACACAACCCAAAGAAATATAAAATGCAGTTTCTAAATTGTAATTTTATTTTATTTAGGGGGGAAAAGTTACAAATGTGAAAAAGTAATTGACCTCCCTTGTTAAATCACAAAGAAAAATTAATAGTTCTCACTGTTTAGAAGTAAATAGTTCTAACCAGTTTTGTCAAGCCGTTTTCCACAAATGAAGAAAACTGCAAACCTTCCCAAGAGTGGTCGACCAACTAAAAACTACTTGAAGAGGACGACGATGACTCATTAAGGAAGTCACAAAAGAACTTAGAACAACATCCAAAGAACTGCAGGCCTCACTGGCCTCAGTTAAGGTCAGCGTTCATGACTCTTTGATAAGAAAGACATCGGCCAA
Organism: Corythoichthys intestinalis; assembly: GCF_030265065.1. Taxonomy (NCBI): domain Eukaryota; kingdom Metazoa; phylum Chordata; class Actinopteri; order Syngnathiformes; family Syngnathidae; genus Corythoichthys; species Corythoichthys intestinalis. The sequence goes on from NC_080399.1 coordinate 47,133,283, forward strand.
GACTGGCATACGTGGGAGAATTCAAGGGTAAAAAAACAATGCAGTGTTCATGGGTAAAAAAAAACAATGCAGTAAAAACAAACATAAATCCCATAAAGGCTCATCTCACATTTGCCCCCCAAAATTTTGCCTCAAGACCTTTGAAAAAACATGCTATGGAATGACGAGTAAAAAAATGTAACTTCATGGAAGGTATGCAGTCCATTATATCTGCGTAAAAATTGCAGAGGATTTGATAAAAAGAATATAATGCCAACAGTGGAGCATCGTCGTGGCATTGTGATGGCCTGGGGCTGCCAGAAACAGGACAACTTGCTGTAACTGATGGAACAATTAATTCTGCTGTCTACCAAAAAATCCTGAACGAGAACGTCCGGCCATCAGTTTGTGCCCTCAAACTTAGGTGCTCTTGAATCATGAAACACACAGATGCTGTGGTTTGACCTTAACCCTATGTGGCCATATGTATCATATCGATACATACAATACATGTTTATATTTCATGTTATATTTATCTTCTGAAAAAACATGATTTACCATATGAATATGATAGAAATTTATGAATTAAATTTTTATTTTTTAGAATGTTCCGAGGGACAATTGAAAGCTTCAAGTTAAATAATTTTAATTTTCTGTCAATTTATAAGTGGTTTGGGCTTGAAATAGTTAAGCGAGCAGTTCATGCTTGAAAACGGTCCAATACAAGGGAGTTGAAACAATTCTAAAGATTGAGCTAAAAGTCTTCCAGAGTGATAGGACTCATCACCAATTATTGCAAACACTTGATTTCAGTTATTGCTGCCAAGAGTGGCACAACCCGTTATTAGTTTCAAGAGGGCAAATACATTTCACATACGGCCAGATGTGTGTAATATGCAAAAAACACAGGAATCAAAAAAGGAGTAAATAATTTTCTCGGCAATATACAGTATATTATTCACACCCAAACATGGAAAATATATACTAGTATATATGCCAATGTTTTCAGTATTCATACTCAAACCAATCATTGAATTCTGGTGGGAGTCATAATATGAGGGGAACGAGATCAGGGTAAAAACCTTGAACATTAAAGACAGTCTGTGTGCACAGCTGGTTCCTGTTTCATTTTCCTGTTGGGGAAATCGCTGCGTGCGTGTGCGTGTCCATGGAGATGATCCTCCCTCTGCTCCACTGGAATGTTTGCAATGTGCACATAAAAGGAAGATCAGTTGAAGTACCTGCAGATCAGGGTTGGGACCAGCTGCGGGTCCCAGCTAGCATGACCGTCTCGGCCGGCGACTCTTTGTACCCACACAGAAAAGTACCACATGTGAAGAGAAGCAGCACACTAGCAGTTATAGGGGTGTAATTAAGTACCACGTACTTCTTTCCTGCCATGAGCTATAGGAAAAGTTTAATTCATTGGACTGTGTCACACAGGAATCTGTTTCTTATGAAAGAAAATAAATTGGGCGGAGACTTGAAAAACTTTGTATTAACCAAATCAAACAGAATGTGTGAGTAATGAATATGAGGTTAATGTTGGAAATTGTTCGCGGAGTGAACACAATTCTTAAGGTCATTATGAAAACCGGATGTTTACATGGCTAACAAATAAAGTTGAAGAGTGATGTGAACAGTAGAAACAGACATGTAGCTCTAAAGGGTAAACTGTGAGGTAAATTGTGAGAGGCAGTAAACCAGGAAGGTTGCGAGTCTGGTTTACATATGCAGACCACAGTTAAACATTGTGTTTAATCCCTGGTGTCTGCAACTCGTCGTAAATCTCTTTGCGAGGTTCAGCATGAACAGGCATGCCTAGAAGGTGCCCAGCTGCACGCAGTCCAATCCCCTCCCCACCTCTGTGAAACTCAAGTCGGCATATTAACTGTAGAACTAGAGCCCAACCAATTACACCATGACCTCCTTTCCCCACAGTTAGTGGGCATATTGATCTACTAAGAATCTGAAGCAGGTGTTTGCACTGGAAGAAAATGCTTAGAGTGCCTGCTTAACCCTGTACATGGTGCTGCTGCCATTGCAACTCACCAAGAAAAACAGCAAATCACTTGCACGTATGGAAATGACAGAAAAGTCCCTGTTTGAACATCACAAGCTAACCCTCTCGTCCCAGAGCTGCCCAAATAGTGTATGTGCCTGCATGGGAGTTGGCGGAACATACCAAAGTAGTAAAAGAAACCAGCTGCAGAATAGCGAGGGATTGAAAATACGACTTTCCAACCTTACTGTACAGTATATCATTGGTTTTCTCGCTGAAGATTAGAGAAGTTCAATATGGAACTAATAATAAGAGAGCCTTGAATCTCTTAGTTGGTAAAATCCTGAAGAAATAACACTGACCTTCAAGTTCTGATGTGCTTTGAATACATTTCACAGTTGAAAATTAACCTTTGGAAAACAGTAAACAAAGCCCTCCTCTGGGAGAAAAACATCAATTAATTAGCCTGTCCGCAGTGCATTCTCCTACAAGGGGAGATGCTTTAACTCAACAAATGAAACAATTTAATAAACCCTGGTTTCAGGTAGAAGATGAGAACTCATTTCAATTTAGTTAGGAAACAGCAAATCCTTTAGAAAATGTATCAAATGATGTCACTTGTCTCCTCCTTCATAAGTCCTGGTAAGATTATAAAGGATTAGCATTTTCTGTTGTAGCGTGCCTTTGGCTGACAGGACGGCTCAGAGGGAACATTCATGCCATTTATACAACAATGAAAGCTCTGTAATGATCTACATAGCAGCTTGTTCACGCTGCTAAATGTTTGACACACCATAATAACAGTGAAACAGCACACAGTGTTTTAACATAAATTAGTGTATATTAACAGATGAAGGGGTGGGGGGCAAGATATTTTGGAATGTTACAAAGCACATTAAATTAGTGGACACCTTACTTGCCAAAACAAGCTGGTGAAGAATATTTACAACATGTACATTTCAAATGCTACACTTTAAGGCAGAACAATAATAATAATAACAATATTAACAATAATGCCATGCTGCCTATATGACAACTGACTGTGCAAAAAGATATTCTATAAAAGCGGCCAGATGTCTAACAAAGTATTAAATACTGTAAACGGTCAGGGTTGGGAGTTTATTTTATCTAGATTACAGGCCATATGGCAATAATCCAAATATAGAGAGAGCATGGGGGACTACACTACCCAGATAGCAGACCGACGTTGAAAAGATGTTGGATCAACATTCCGCTGTCGATCTTTATATCGTTGAATCAACGTCACTTTTGCACCCTCAATTATTGTTGTTTCAACATTGAAATCTTTACAAAACCTAAACGTCATTTCGATTATTAATAATATTGGAAAAATGCTGAATCAATGTTATGTTTTCGACCAAAACGCCCGCTCATCCATGAATCAATGACTTTTCAATCATATTTCCCGGTCAATCATAAATCATCTATTTGTCAACATTAGTTCATCTGCTATAAAACAATGTTAATCCAACCATCGCCTGACATACATTAAAACAACGTTGTTTCAACGTCACTTGACGTAGAAAATTTCGGTGTCAACAATTCCGATGATTTTGATGGAAAATCAACGTTTATTCAATGACGGTCTGCTATCTGGGTATCCATGCAGTCACTATTGGAGTTTTAGCATCTGATCCCAATCAAATGAATGAACAAATTGGGATTCATAGTGTGAAATAAATCAGCAGGAATTAACATGGCACAAATAGTTATATCGTAGACGTCACATTCTATCCATAAGAGGTAGTTCAGTTGGATATTCAATCACAAGCTCATCTTTGGGACACACAGTCCACTGAGCACGCTCATAGTTTGCCGTACTTCTCCTTACATCGCAAAATTTGCTTGTATACTCTGTCTATCCTGTCCTGGAGGATAGCTGCGTGATCGTCAGAGAGAAAGCCCAATTTGGCTGCCAAGGGTTCACTTTCTCTGTAGAGCTCCAGGAGCCTTTTCCTGACATCTCTGCGTTGGTGGAGCTCGGCCACACGCTGCGCGGTCTTCTTCCTGAACACGCAAACGGAGCTCAGAACCGTCTGATGATATTGCTCCCACATGCTCAACACCCGGAAGCCGTGCACCAGCCCGGCCTCATTGTCAATGAAGACGAGGTCACCACGGGGCGCCTTCAGGAGATTGTTCGTGTCCCTCTCCATGACTCGCGCATCCCACTGCAAACTGAACAGATTGCTCACCAGCCTGTCAAAATTGGCTGAAATGTAGTCAAATAAGATCAAATCACTCCACTGCACGAGTTCCACGAGCTCCTCCGTAGTCTTGTTCCGGAGCTCGCGGTGCAGCCCGCTTTTCTCCGGCCGTAGCGGAGCAGGTGTGACCACCCCGCTCAGGTTGGAGAGCCACACGGTGAGAGAAACGACGGTGTGCTCGCTCCATTGTAATGCACTTACGCGTGTCCTCACCTCTCCCCATTGCTCACTGTACGTGTTCAGCTGGGAGAGTACCAAAGGAGGCACGTTGGGGATCCCCAACAAACAAGCAAGGTAATAGGTCAAAGTTTCACCTTGCACCTGATCCGCGTTTATTCCGTAGCGCACACACGCTTTGGATCCATCCGCGAAAGTGGCGAGCTGATTGGATACCCTGCCGCATCCGGGCTCCAGTTTCACGACCCGCGATTCCCTCGCCCTTTCTCGCCAAGCCCGGGCATATTCCTCTGGGAAGCCCACTGGAACTAGATCCTCCAGCCAGGTGCTCCAAAATACGCCATCCTCCACGGGGGAGTCAAACTCGAGCGGCCCCGCCAATGAGGTCGTCTTATTCCCATTCACATTGTCATGGTGACCTCCCGCTGGTTTCTCACTTATGTTGCCAACCTTGATTTGGGTACGATGTGCCGCCGGGACAGCGAGAAGAGTGCGAAAAGTTTTAGCGGAAAGATCCACGGGGAGTTTGGGGTAGAACGACCCACCGCCCGGGACCGTGAATCCCCGTTTGTGTCGTTCCAAGCGGTCCTCGAGTGAGCTCCACACGTAGAAAACGCCCGCAAATGCGCCCAGGAAGAGCAGCGCGAAGAAGTTGGATGTCAGAACCCTCATGGCGAAGCCCACAACAAAAGATCCACTTCTATTCAAGCCACGGCTGAGCCCAGTGGCTGCCAGGCAGACTGGTTAAGAACGATACTCCAAAGCTGTGTGCCACTCATCTCCCAGTCCGTTTCAGATGGTTATCAAAAGTCCTCTCTTTGCGGTGACATGTGTGATCTGTCCCTTACTGAACCCTCTCTCTGGTGATGGAGTGGCTCTCTGCCCGTGAACACCTCAATGCTTCCCATCATCCTCTCACTCGCTCTCTCCCCAGCTAACTGGTGCTGGGTGAGTTTGATTTGTGGCGGCGTTGGCTCGTTGAGAAGCGAGGCGGTGAGGCACGTGACTCCAGTCCCGGGTTGGTGGGCGGAGGGTCGTGCGGAGGAGGGCTCAGGGAGGAGCGAAATGAGTGTACTGTGTGCTCACTGTGTGTGAGAGTGGCGGTGTGGGAGGTTAAATTTTATTCATTGTAAAGCAGAGGAAACAGTTCAAAAGTTTTCACTGATTTATCACCAATATAACACACATTTCCCGGGGGGAGGGGGGGGCAAAAAAAAAAAACCTACAATGCTCAAGTACAGTACTTCTCAAATAGTGGGGCGGGCCCCCCTAGGGGGGCGCAGAGCATTGACCTCGGGGAACATACTTTTTTGCCATACTAGAATAATGTATAATTTTCAAAGTGTGCACAGTATTTTTGAACAAAACAAGAGCACACAGCAAAGAGCACTGGAGATATGACGAGCTAAGACGAGGAAATATGACTAAGCGTATATGTAGCGTTTGGCTTTGACTTTTAATACAGTGGGAGACGAGAAAAGATCAGTCTGTGTCTAAAAATGTTTGCAACGGACAGCAGGAAGCCACATCAAATAAGATGTCACTCATAAACATTAGACCCCATTCACATTGATAAGTCACTTGATTTTTTTTCAGCCAAGACGTGCCAAATATAACCAACAATCGTCCCGCTTTGTTTCGCAGTATCACATCAGTAAACCAGCGAACACTGTTAGCATCATATAAGTTGGCATACCAAGTTGCTCAGTGCAAAATAGCAAAAATAAAAACTGTCCCACTGTGCAATGACCCTGTTGTTTTTGTTCGATTAATTTTTGTTTTTACGGTTGAATGGTTATTTGAATGTATTATTTATTGATTGATTTTATTAAAATTTATTTTTCACTATTAAATGGTCAAAAAATGTACCGTGAATGTATTTTTACAGATTGGATGTGACTTTTAAAAAAAAAATTTTTTTAATTATTGTAAGTTGAGCTATATATTGTTTCTTTAATGTTAAAAAGGACAATATATTATGCAGAGGTATACTTATATTAATAATTTATAGGCAAATGATACAATTTACAGTGGCGGCAGAGAGTTGCGGGGGGGGGGGGGGGAACATTTACGTCTTCCTGGGGGAGGGGGTGTAATAGAAAATAATTGAGAAGCACTGCTCAAGTAGGTCGAAATCCAGCGTAGGGCTACTGCACCCTAAAACATGTTTTGTTTTCTCCTTAAGATAACTATTGTTGTGATTTGGTCTAAATAAATACATGTTTATTTGATATTATTTGACTTAGAACACATCCATAACTGAACAGTATGGACATGCAGGTGACAATGTTAGGTAGAGAGGAGGTAACAACGCAAAGGTTAAAACCCAGAACACATCAGTACTATATGAATGGGATACCATACGTGGTGCCCAGACTGCCATTAGTACTACATCCAGTTTTCTTTGGGTGGGCAGAGCGTGTCCGTGGGTAGGCACTGCACCCCCCCGGTAACGCCCCTGTAAATTATCTATATCAGTTGACATCAAGGGTGTAGGTTTGGTCTCAACATTGGTAGGGATGCTATAACAGCATAACCTGCATGTACACTTTTGACTGGGGGCGGGACATTAATGTGTTTCCGACGTAAAAATGAAAAAAGTTAAAATTCTTATTTTTAAGGGAGAAGATGGGGGAAACCCCCCTTGCTCATTATAAAGGAAATTTACAGTTGTTGTGTTTTTGTGTGTGTTTTATTTTTTTCTGGAGGGCGGGGTGTTAAAATGTCTGCAAATACAATTATTTTTAAATGAATGATGTAGAAAACAAAATAAATACGTTATAATTCATGAGTAAATGCACAAAACGCACAGTTGAATTAACATTACCAGTAAAAAACCTGCAGTACAAGAGGACACTTATCTCTAAGCTGCTCTCTACTCGAGTTTTGTAGGTTGGCAAATTCACACAGTTTAATCTTATGCTAACTCTGATGCAGGTCGGACTTTCAGTAACAAAATTAGTGGCGTATTCCTCACTTCCACAACGTTGACATCTTTTTACATTACTTACATCGGCTGCTGCTGCGGCTGGCCGAAAAAAATTCTAATATCTCTCGTCTTCGAAGGTAAGGAGGCGGTGATATGTTGACATGTATTTTTGTTGAAGTTGTGTGAGTGTGCGTGTTTGTGTGTTCTCGTCATCAGCCAATCAAACGTGCGTTTGAGGGGGGGAAAAATGGACCAGCACTTTCAGCAAGTGAAAGGGGGTAAATTTAAGTCTGAACATAATGAAAATAATTCACTTAATAATGGTAGGGTCTATTCTATTCTTGTAACGTATGAGAAGACGATCAAAATTACCTACATAACTATGAAGTCATTCAAATAAGGTTGCTTAAAAGTTGGTGGGAACAATTGGAGCATCCTGAAAAGTTGGTAGTGTTACAGTATGTCCCTATCCTAACCTACGCCCTTGGTTGACATATTTTAATTCAACAATGCATTTGCAAATTACAGTGAGTGACTCAAACTGGTTTTAAAACACAAGACAACAACTTAGTACAAATAACAATCATATACAGTGGGGCAAATAAGTATTTAGCCAACCACCAATTGTGCAAGTTTTCCTACTTGAAAAGATTAGAGAGGCTTTAATTTTCAACATGGGTAAACCTCAACAATGAGAGACAGAATGTGGAAAAAAAAAAAAAAAACAGGAAATCACATTGTTTGATTTTTAAAGAATTTATTTCCAAATTAGAGTGGAAAATAAGTATTTGGTCATCTACAAACAAGCAAGATTTCTGGCTGTCAAAGAGGTCTAACTTCTTCTAACGAGGGCTAACGAGGTCTAAAGAGGCTCCACTTGTTACCTGTATTAATGGCACCTGTTTTAACTCATTATCGGTATAAAAGACACCTGTCCACAATTTCAGTCAGTCACACTCCAAACTCTACTATGGCCAAGACCATAGTGGTGTCGAAGGACACCAGAGACAAAATTGGAGACCTGCACCAGGCTGGGAAGACTGAATCTGCAATAGGTGAAACGCTTGGTGTAAAGAAATGTGGGAGAAATTATTAGAAAATGGAAGAGATACAAGACCACAGATAATCTCCCTCGATCTAGGGCTCCATGCAAGATCTTGCCCTGTGGCGTCAAAATGATAACAAGAACGGTGAGCAAAATCCCAGAACCACACGGGGGGACCTATCGAATGACCAACAGAGAGCTAGGACCAAAGGAACAAAGGCTACTATCGGTAACACAATGCGCCGCCAGGGTCTCAAATCCTGCACTGCCAGACGTGTCCCCCTGCTGAAGAAAGTACACGTCCAGGCCCGTCTAAGGTTAGCTAGAGAGCATTTGGATGCTCCAGAAGAGGACTGGGAGAATGTGTTATGGTCAGATGAAACCAAAGTAGAACTTTTTGGTAGAAACACAGTTTCTCGTGTTTGGAGGAGAAAGAATACTCAATTGCATCCGAAGAACACCATACCCACTGTGAAGCATGCGGGTGGAAACATCATGCTTTGGGGCTGTTTTTCTGCAAAGGGACCAGGACGACTGATCTGTGTAAGGGAAAGAATGAATGGGGCCATGTATCGAGACATTTTGAGTGAAAATCTCCTTCCATCAGCAAGGGCATTGAAGATGAGACGTGGCTGGGTCTTTCAGCATGACAATGATCCCAAACACACAGCCAGAGCAACAAAGGAGTGGCTTCGTAAGAAGCATTTCAATGTCCTGGATTGGCCTAGCCAGTCTCCAGATCTCAACCCCATAGAAAATCTGTGGAGGGAGTTGAAAGTCCGTGTTGCCCAACGACAGCCGCAAAACATCACTGCTCTTGAGGAGATCTGCATGGAGGAATTGGTCAAAATACCAGCAACAGTGTGTGAAAAGCTTGTGAAGAGTTACAGAAAACGTTTGGCCTCCGTTATTGCCAACAAAGGGTACATAACAAAATATTGAAATGAACTTTTGGTATTGACCAAATACTTATTTTCCACCATGATTTGCAAATAAATTGAAAATTAAAAATTTAAAAATCAAACAATGTGATTTTCTGTTTTTTTTTCTTCACATTCTGTCTCTCATGGTTGAGGTTTACCCATGTTGACAGTTACAGGCCTCTCTAATATTTTCAAGTAGGAGAAGTTGCACAGTTAGTGGTTGACTAAATACTTTTTTGCCCTACTGTAAAAGACTGTTGCTAAAAGTTTTAAGTGCCAGGGTGTTTGGCTTAGCTGTCTCAGTGCTGTGCTGTGCATTGTGGTGGCCTGGGTTCAATTATCAGGCATAAAACCTGTGTGCCAAATCTAAGAGGTGAATCGACTGTTTTATTGAGGAGACCACTGGATGAATAAACCAAAAGGATGGGCCAAAAAATGACAGTTTATGATATTTTGTGATGTCAGTTATAACTGACATAATAAAATAGCTATATAACTGTTATACCTTCACACATAATGTACATGCTAATAGACTTGAGCACCGGTGCATGTTCGAGTGGGTGATAATAACATAACAAGGAAGGCCGAGTAATTTGAAATAGTCATACAGTGGTACCTCTACGATGTTAATTCGTTCCAGGACCTTGTTTGTTAGTCGAAATGGTCGTATATCAAGCAGGATTTTCACATAAGAATACATTATAATTCCATTAATTCGTTCCACAGCCCGAAAACCTACACAAAATCCTTAATAAATACTGCTGCTATTATTGCAAATGGCAATTAAACATAGCCAAACAAATTAGGGCTGCAGCTATCGAAAATTTTAGTAATCGAGTATTCGACTGAAAATTCTGTCGGTTAATCGAGTAATCGGATAAAACTTCTTTTTTTTTTATAGGTAAGGAGCAATTATAAATATACATGAGAAAACAAGACATTTAATCTAATATTGAACCAACAGCCAACAATTGCATCTCAGAAGTGATTAGAAAAAAAAAAAAACTTTTTTACTGCTTTCACTCAAAAACCTTATATCTTTAAAAAAAAAAAAAAAAAATCTTATTTCTTACCTAAAAATTTCATTACGCTTGATAACACACTAGGGCTGCAGCTGTCGATTATTTTAGTAGTCGATTAATCGATGAACTAGTTAGTTCGAATAATCGAGTAATCGGATAAACATGAAAAAATTAAAATACCTGAGCTGGGCCTCAAACGGTATAAAGAAAAAAAATAATAAGGATTTACATATTTACAACAAAAGAGCAATTGGCTAACTTACATAGCAAAAGTCCACCAGCTTAAATGCTATAAAATACTTTTTTTGTTTTGTTTTTACAGTGCTCTTAACAAATGGTTCAGACACATATTCCCACAAAAATTGGCTAAATATACCTTTAACCTAGCTTATGTTGGTCTTAACAGGGAGCAGCTGGATTTGGCCATGTAAAATGAGGTAGACTAGAGGGCAGTGTATCCACCCAAATCAATGAAACTAAATGCAAACACTTTCGAAAACAAACCAATACAACGCCACTTTAATTAACCGAATACTCGAAGCAGCAAAATTTAATTCGAATCTTTTTTTCTAATCGAATACTCGAGTTAATCGATTAATCGTTGCAGCACTAAAACAAATACATTATTGATAAAAAAATGGAAAAATAAAATAACAATAATAATTCCTATAATAATGTAACGAATTGGGTTCTAACGTGGCGGACGTGTTTTGCGTGCTGTACCTGAACGCATCGCACGGATAGAAAGGTGACTAGGTACAATTAGACACACTCAAATAAAAAAAACTATCGGTCCCCGGATTAGTGATCAGGCAGGATAGAATAGGATGTGAACGTATCCACACTCACAAGTGTTTCAAATAATACTGGGTTCTATACCTCAGATGGCTGATGTGTGTACACTTCACCCATCCCAATCACATATCTTTCTGACTCTCCCACCCTCCTTTTTCTCCTTGGTCATCAAGCCCCCCACATGGTGTCAACCGGAAATACAATTATCTAACGATAGCACCCATATATTCATAGTTAGTGTAGGGGTTCAATGTATTTGTTGTTGTTTGTTCTTCGCTTATCTCTCTCTCTCCCCTCTTTTTTTCTGTTCCCCCATAACCCCCTCCATGTCGGCTGCTTTCTCCTAAAAAACGAAACACATTGAATAATCACAATGGGAGTATGTCATACTACCATGTGATACATTAATACTGTTCACACAAATAGGACAGGTTAAAAATAAATAAATAAATAAAATAAAATTATACCGGCATTGATAAAAAAGTCTTCCCCCATATCAAGTGGCCATGTCCCGGAAATACTGGCTTTTATTTACGTTTTTCTATTACACATTTAAAAATGAGATTCTGTGTTTTGTTTTTTATTTATCCATTTATTTATTTATTTATTTTTACAATTCGTTAAATAAGACTTTTTCCACTGGAATGGACAGAACAAAGGTGTGTTCTATTCATTTAAGTATTTCGTTTTTAATTTGTAAATAATAAAAAAAATACAATAAAAACAAACTACTGAGTCTACACAGCAAATCTACACAGCGTTTTTTCTATTTCATTTCAGGTATCAGATGGTCAGATGTGAGGTCATCAACATTTCATGGCTTGGCAGTTCAAACATTTCATCCCCTTGCCTATGGCTCGCCAATTGTTACTGAAGCAGCTGCAAAATTGCAGCCTGCCACCAATTATTAGGGCTGTACCGACTTCAGGTTGTTGAACATTATAATCTTTTGCTTGAAACCTTTGAATCACCTGAAATGGGCATAGGTAAAGCTTTAGCACTCTACGATCCATCTGCTGAATCGAACGTTTTCTGATGCAGAGCTCCAGTGCAGCTCTCCGAAAAGCCTTTCTCAGACTATCCGAAAAGACTTTCTCAGACTGTATGTGAACACTTCCTGCGAGTTAATATTTCAATCCAAAGGTGTGGTCAGCAGACTCAGGTGGCGCCTCAAATGCACATGAAGAGAAGAAAAAAAAACAAAAAACATTTATAGCATTATATTATGGTTCTATAGCAGGGGCGTACAAACTTTTTGCAGAGGGGGCCAGATTTAGTGTGGTAAAAATTTGGGGGGCCGACTTTGGCTGACGTACTTTATGTCGAACAATATATTTAAGCAAATTTTAGCAATCCATTCTGTGTGTCACATTTGCTTTATTATTTTTTTAAATTAATAATTTCAACAATCTCGCAACTAACTTTTGTGGCGTTCTCTTTCGACTCTCGGGCTCTTGCGAAATACTGCTGCTGTGAAATTAAACTAGCTTCAAGTTGCTTCAATTTCTCGCTTCGGATCTTCCCTGTAATTTTGTCGTACATGTCAGCGTATCTTGTTTGGTAATATCGCCTCACATTGAACTCTTTAAAAACAGCAACTGTCGTTTTGTAAATGAGGCAGACAGTTGTTGCGTATTTTAGTGAAGAAACAGTCCAATTTCCACCTATCCTTGAAGCGTCGGCCGTCGCAGTCAACGTTCTTTTTTTTTGTTGATTGTCGCCATTTTAGAAAATTGGGAGTAAAGGCCACATGGGGTAATGTTGCTTAGAGTGCTACTGCCTTTTCGTGGGTAAATGAGGAGCAGCATTTAGTGTGTAAGATACTCCAAATGCTGGTAGCAGTACTGCTGACCAATTTATTAAGTCTGTGTGTGGGCCAGATGTTATTGATTTTACGACAGATGCTGGGGGCCGGATGAAATTTGTCCACGGGCCGCATTTGGCCCCCGGGCCGGACTTTGGAGATCTCTGTTCTATAGCTTTTGCTTCAGATTTTTTTTTTCTTTCTTACTTCAATAATATCAATGCTTTTATTGTTAAAATTCCCCTTTGCATTTTTCCGGTTCAAATGAGTGAGAAAAGAATAGAGGCAAAAAAACAGCCAGCTTCACCTACAAAATGTTCTACAAAATGAGGTTTGCCAAGAGCCTGTTCCATCTCTTTACATCTTGACATGAGAGGCGTAAGGGGTGAGACACAAGGGAGGCGATGTCGCTCGCATTCAATACATTTTCTATGAATGAGCTCAGCGAGGCGAAAATGGCCAACCCCCTTGCGGTGAAGCGACACGCGACGTTCGTGCACATGAAATTTTGCGCTCGTGCACATACAGGTGCACATGTGGACCAGCGATGCAATATAAGAAAACAGGAAATGCTTCTGTAGCTGTCGCCTGGAACTACAACCAATCAGGAACAGATTTATTGATCGACAAGTCACTTGCGAAGACACTTGCCAACCCGGAAATTGACATCCACACGCCACACTTTGTCAACATGGAGGAGCGTATTCATTTAAGCAGTGTGCGAACAGCACATACTTTATGATACCTTTAAAAATGATTTCCGGGATATAAATAAAAAAGGAGCAGTACGGGAAGTTGTTAACGCTCAGATAAGACCGGAAATTTTGAACGGCCCTCCAAATTCATAGAGATTCTGGGACAAGCTGATGGGGCTTGCTCTGCTTCCATATCAATGGAAAGCTCCTGCGCCGATAACGTCAGCACTTGCACACGTCACATTGGGCGTGCGCAGCAGTGCTACTAAACATTAAAAACAGCAAATGGTGGAACGTTGGCTTTAATTGACTGTTTTATTAATATTTTAAATTTAAATATGTTGAATATTTCCAGTTTTGTGCCTTTTGGAGCAAAAGAAAAATGCCATTGCTTGGAATGGGCGGGCATGTTGTCTTCCGGGCTGAGGAGGTAGTTGGGGTTAAAGCGCATCATTCGCTGTTGCCTTGTAAATCTACACTGTCCCCTTGGGCCTGGCATGAACACGACATCGTTTTGATACGGAATCGCAAAATTGGTCGAATTTGGTTAGATTGGTTAGATGGCACCATATAGGTGCAAACATGAAATTTTTCGTCTTCTCGGAGAGTCACCGTGTAAACGGCCCCTAATTTAACAATCAGCGGCATGGTGGATGAGTGCTTAGCACGCTTGCCTCAGAGCAGATGAAGGGTGTATTTTCTCCAGGTACTCTCAAAAACAAGCATGGTAAGTTGATTGGACACTCTAAATTCTATTATGAATGGTTGTTATTCCTAATGTGACCAGCGATTTACTAACAACCAGTTTCGGGTGCACCCTGCCTGCTTCCCATAGTTAGCTTGCTCAAATGTAAGATGTGAATCAACTGTTTCATTGTGGAGACCACTGGGTGGATAAGCCGAAAGGGACGGATGGGAAAAAAAAAATGACAGTTTATGAGTACAGCTATTTTGTGATGTCAGTTATACCAGTGACGTGCAGTCAGAGGAGGCAGTTGAGGCCGTGCCTGGATAGGCTCCAGCACCCGCGTGATGATAAGCGGTACAGAAGATGAATGAATGAATAATTTAACAAGCATACACAGCTAAATTAGCAATACGTGCATACAAATACCTACTGTTAAGCAATCTCATTAGAAAATGTAGCAAGCAAGCGTAAATTACATGTAAAACATTTAAACTGCATCAAAGCTAATACAATTGAGTGAGCCTCTTTCAAAAGAAAAACTACATTAAATGATGATTATATCATCAGTGTGTTTGCCGCAGTAGTGGGGCGTCAGTTACATATTTTGTTAAGCACAGATTCCTTGGCTAGTGTTGGCAGCGTGTGAAGACAATGAAGCTCCTCAAACTGGCGTTGAACTGCATTTTCGGATACAAAGACTTCTTGCCAAGCAGTAATTTTAAAACTCACTTTCAATTGGCAAGCAATGGGCATTATGCTTACAAAAACCAAAGCCAAAGCTGTCAAATTCTGATGGCCTCACACCTGTCCAAATGTTACAGTACCTTACCATAAATAGGAAAGAATTGAATTGAACAGTGACTTTTGGCACACCCTGTATATACCATTTTTTAATTACATGATGCAACAGGGGAAAAAACATCGGTGGATAAATAATATCTTGCTCCCTCATTCACATTACGGCAGAAATATCACATTCAACATATCCGGCGGCCACTGGAGATGAGTATTCCACCAAAAAGGTTTCACTTCTACTACATATTGTTTTCCACCTCCTGTCACATTGCAGTTATTCAGTTTGTCTATTTATTTTTTACTTTTTTTTTTTTTTTCACAAACACCACAAAAATGTTATGAGCATGAGCTATCACAGCTTGTTTTGTAAGTGATATTTGACAAAAAAAAGCACAGGGCAATGTTCAATGGGCCACACTCATACTAAATTTACAGTCATGTGAAAAAATTAGGACACCCCATTAAATATTCAGTCCTTCATTAAGAAATGTTCACATATCAATGTCTGATCTTGTTTTTCTTCATCTCTGGAAAAAGAAAATGATTTAATTGCAGGTAAACAACAACAAAAAATAACATTGTTATACTAATTAAACGAAATATATGAACAAAAATGCATATTCTAACTGAAGAAAAAGTTAAGACACCCTACCACCTAATAGCTAGCGTTAGCCCCTTTGGCTTAAATAACTTCAGTGAGACGCTGGGAAGACTATTTAATGGGGTGTCCTAATTTTTTCACATGACTGTAGATGTCGAGTGTGGGGGCACAAAATAATGTCCAATTGGCCTCAATTGGCTCTCGAACCACAAACACCTGCATTATGGTTTAAAATCAAGGGCCACAAGTTTGAAGCCCCTGTATGATGGTCTAAAATCAATCAATCAATCAATCAATCAATCAATCAATCAATCAATCAATCAATCAATCAATCAATCAATCAATCAATCAATCAATCAATCAATCAATCAATCAATCAATCAACGTTACTTGTATTTGAATCCATTTCATATTAATGAAAGTGAGCTTTCATCTTTTTTTGAATTACTGGAAATTAGTACTGTACTATACTGTATATATGAAATCACATTTACATAGAAATGGCATTGAGGGCTCAGCAGCCTAAGCGGTGAATTGCTCTTCTAACATCAGGAAACAAAGTTCTTCTTTCATGCATTTGAGCAATGTTTATTCAATATCTTTTTCTGTATTCTGCAACACTTACGTATAATATACATTTAGCTGCATACATTTTGAGAGGTCTGAGCACTTAATTTATGCAGGTTAAAATACATCCTTACTTCATTAAGTCTATGTGGATAAGAAAGAAGCAAAAACATTACAGAGAGGAGTCATCATAATTTCCATGTTTTAAAGATGACTATAAATTTAAAATGAAATGTGGCTCAGAGTGTTAAATAAGGTAAATGGGATATACATTTTGCATTTTTGCGTGCTACATTTTTTATTGTGATTTTTATTGAATATTGATTTTAATCAATATTAAATCCTTCCAAATGTAATTTATGCTTGCTGTAAGCTCCCACCCAAAATCCACCAAAAAAAAAAAAACACGCTAACCCACACAATTAATAATGATTATTAGCCAAACATTTTCACATTTCATTTTCACTTTTTATAAATTCAGCAATGATCAAAAGAACAATAATTCAAATCCAACCAATAGACCCTAGGTTGTATTTCCATTCTTGTTCACAAAATAAATTACTCTAGGTCCTAGAGTAATTTATTTAGTGGGCTCTTTGATTTGGCAGCGCAGAGGAATATAGTTTAGTGTTTAGTATGTTTGACTCATAGTTTTGAGATTCTTTGGGTTTGTCTATGTGTGTCTGAATGTTGGAGCATAAGGTGAAAGACTGGGAAAAGAAAACAGTCGACCAGAATTATTTTCAAAGGTGAAAGACTCTGTGCTTGAAATGGCACTATTCTTCTTGTTGTTTTTGTTCCTCAAGCTGGAGAGAACCTCCAAGGAGAGACAGCGATGCATTTCCTACCATGCTCCACAAATCAGCCATCTGGTACTCAAAAAATAGACTGCATTATTTCTAATTCATACATCAAAAACCTACCTTATGTCATTGTTTTTGTTTTTCCTCCCATTTGCCACAGTTTTTTGTATATTCTGTTTTATCCTTGTATCACCCTTCAAATTCCGGTTCCTTGGTTGGACTTCCTGCATTCCATTTACCAAATTTATTCTATTTAATGGTTTATGAGTTTTATATTCTATTTGATGATGTATTTCAGATTGAAAAGCTGCAGGGACTAAGGGGGACCCGGGTAATCACCTGGATTTCTAATTATCTAGCATGACTGTACTGTATATATTACCAGAGTATCTATTGTTATAGGTATTACAATGTCTTATTATTGCTAACCACATTTGTAAAATGAATAATTTATCAGGTGTATTGTTCATTATGTTGTGCATTAACTGCATCTTATCAAGAGGTTATAGGTCCAGGGAAAGTGATTGGCATAGTTTGGATAAAATGGAAAGGTTTAAGGTCAGCAGCACTCACCTGGGCACAATGTCACTTACAGCTACAAATTACGCCAGAAATCTTGGCCTAACTATTGACTCAGACATAATCTAAAGCAGACATCTAAAGTTTGTCAATAAATCTGCCTATTACCTCCTAAAATACAACCAGAATTAAGAGGCTTTTGTCCAAACAAGACATGGAAAAACCTATCCATGCATGTTGATTGGAGTGTTGTGGTTGTATATTTACAGGTCTTAACAAAACATCAATGAGGAAGCCGCAACTAATAAAGAATGCTGAGTCCTCACAAATATAAGGAAAATGGACCATATTACAACGGTTATGAAATTGTTACACTGTCTTTCTATGAGTCAAAGGATAGATTTTAAAATACTTCTGCTGGTCTACAAAACACTGAATGACCTTGGACCAAAATCTAGTGATACCTCGACATACGATCGCTTCGACACATTATCTTTTCGGACGTAAAATTTGACTCGCCATTTGTTTCTACATCCAACGACATGCTCGAAAAACAACAACATGACAGCGCAGCAGACGGACCCATGGTGGATTTTCTTGTGAGAGAAATCAACACAGCTTCCCATAAGGTTAGAAATGGAAATGATAGAAAAATATGAACGTGGGGTGCGCATCCGTGAACTGGCTCAACAATTTGGCCATAAAATGTCAACGATCGCCACGTTCCTCCACCGACATCCGTTCGCCAGTCTTATAAGTTAAGGTGACAATTATTATTGTGGTAACATTGCCCAAAAAATCGTCAGCTTCGTCAGTGCGTTTTCATCATTTATTTCTGAACTTGTGCAGCACAACATGCCTACTGTCGCCGCAGTTGACGGTCTTCTCAACATTATGGATATAGTGTAAGTTTGCTGGCTGTAGAACGAATTAATGGAAATACAATGTGTTCTTGTGGGAAAATCCTGCTTGACATACCACCATTTTGAATAACAAACATGGTCCTGGAATGAATTATCTTCATATGTAGAGGTGCCACTGTACATTTGTAATTTGTTTGACCCTTACGAAGCATCAAACCACTCCTAAGGTTGTCAGGAATTGGTATGCTCAAACTGTCACCTCCTTTGAATTAGGTTTAAGAACGCTACTAGTATTCACAACTGCCCATAAAGTTCAAATTTCAAGTTATAAGACTTTTGCATTTCATTAATCTTTTTTTTTTTCTATTTCCTTTTGTTTTGAAGTGTCTTGATGATTTAATGTGATTTTTTTTAGTATATCATTTTATCTATGCTTCTGGATTTTTATTTGTTAAAAATCACTTTGAATTACCTTGTGTTGAATTGTGCTATAAAAATAAATTTGCCTTGCGTTGCCAATGAATAACTAACTACACAATCAAACACGAATAATTAATTGTGATAGGAACGTGTGCTTCATAGTGGTATATGGTGTAATATTTGTTAGTCCTAGAAAGTGGAATACAATTACAGTGGTACCTTCGCTTCGACACACTATCTTTTCGACATCCGACGTGAAATTTGACCCGCCATTTGTTTCTACATCCGACGACATGCTCGAAATACAACGATTAATGACAGCCCGGCAGTGTCTTTGTTTTCCAGCAAAATGGACTCACGGTGGATTTTCTTGTGAGAGAAATCAACATGGGTTCCAACAATGATAGTGCAGGTGGTGAAAAAAAAGGAAAAAGGTGATGCTTACCATTGAAATGATAGGGAAATATGAGTGTGGTGTCCGCGTCCGTAAACTGGCTGAACAATACGTCCGTAGAATGGCTAGGAGCTCGGCGGTCCTCCTCCATTCTCATTAATAAGTTAAGGTGACAATTATTGTTTTTTAACATCGCCAAAGGAATCGCCAGCTTCGTCAGGTTTTTAATCATTTATTTCAGAACTGGCCTTCATGAAATGCCTACTGTCTCCCGTAGCTGACGCCCACAACAGAACACAGAAAAGTGAAAGTAAAAACTCCAATACACTCCCTCTCACGCTGTCGTCAGCAATGCGATGCGTTCGGGTATACAACGCACAGTACATCCGCCACATTAGAACCCGATTCGTTACATCATAACAATCATTATTATTATTATTACTATTATCATATTATTATTCCGATTTTTATTCATAATTTATTTGTTGTTCTCCTTGTAATTGCTATTTGCAATATTAACAGCAGTATTTATTAAGGATTTATTGTAGGTTTTTGGGTTGTGGAACGAATTCATGGAATTATAATGTATTCTTATGGGAAAATCCTGCTCGACATACGACCATTTCGGCTTACAAGCAAGGTGCTTTGTACGAATTAACTTTGTATATAGAGGTACCACTGTATTCTTGAATATTGTTGATACAGTATATTGATAATAAAATAGCGATTTGAAAGTGTCAGACACACATTTTGTTAGGTTTTGTGTTGGTTTCTCCTAGTGTGACTTGCTCCTGTGATTACCCATTGCTCTCACCTGTGTGTGTTTTCCCAGTGTATCCTGCAATCTGCATCCACCTGTGTTACCCAGCTGTTCCTCGTCTCGTTACCCCTTGTCTGCGTATATAATGACCTAGTTTCTTGTCACTCCTTGTTGCGTCATTGTCAATGTCAGCGTCAATGTCTGTCTGTGTCAAAGTCAAGACCTCTCCAAGCCTTCGTGTACCAGTCCCTCCGTTTAAGTAAGTTTTGGTTAGAACCTTGCCTTTTGATCCCCAGTCCTTTTGTTTGTACTTTGTGCTTTTGTTAGTTATAATTAAAACCATTTTTTGAGTTCTCTGCCACCTGCCTTGCGTTGTTGTTTCCTTGCATTTGGGTGCACACAACCTGCCTGCCCCCGCGTTTCCCTGACACATTTGTACATTTGCCAACTCCTTTTCAAATGTGTAAATGATCAAGTGTGTATTTCAATACCTATGTTTTTATGGATTATTTATTAATTGTTTATTTATTTTTTTAATAGATGTTAAAAATAAACAGAATAATGGTCGGTGACCTTCATGTGCCCTGTTATTGACGGCAGTTGAAGGTTTACGTCGCATCTTATATATAAATTTATAAAAATAAACATTCCACTAGAAAGTCCTTCAGTAGGTCCCACACTCCCATTCACCCAGTTTAATGTTGAAAAGCTGTTTCATTCAAATTAGTTTCTGCAATGTGTCTGCCTCCCAGATAAGTAGATAGCAAGGCTCTTCAGATGACTTTCTAAATAAGTTGGCAAAGACAAGGTCACTAAACTACTTGAATTCATGCATATTGTAACTGAGCATATACCGAGCATGGCATGTGGTTGATTTTTTTCTGCCCTCCAAGATCCAGCTTCACATTGCTTGAGTTAGACCTACTTAGCTTTCACTTTGGAGCTAAATAACTGGCTAAATAACACCAACAGTCTCCTGGGGTCTAGACACGGGAAATGAACAAGGCTTAAGTGCATTGCTAGAATTCCATCCGGGGTGTGTTGGCTTTTCAGAGTAGTGAATATACATTTAAGAACTGGATCAGTGTGCAGCAGCAGCAGCAGCCTCAGCACAAGTGTAGGCATGTTCACAAATCAAACCTGTCTGTCCATGTGTTATCTTGCAGGTCAGCAAACCTTGGAGCCACCGCCCCTCCTGCCACATTCCTTCCCTTCACATCCTCATAAAACCCACAGCGCTCCCCAGAGGACCGTAACGCTCTTCTAGCTTCTCTCTACCAGTCGTGGTCAAGCGCTGCAGTGACACAAGAGAACCCAGGCCGTCTGTCATTCTGTCTGCAAAGACGCAGTGCGCTCATCAGCAGCCGTCTGAGCACGCCACAGCTGCGATGCAGTCTCAGGTTCTCTGCATGGTGCCGCTCTGCCTGTGCAGATGGCCAGAGCAGGGGACACAAGAGATATTGGGGATCAGGACAGAGGAGGACAGAGTGTACTGGGCCTCTGGTGCTTTCTTTATAGTCTAAGGTTAGTTCACACTTAGCAATAACTCATGGCTCCCCTGCCACATTGCAGCACTTTGTCTTCTTGACGGAATAATGAATGTGCACGTTTCCCATTAGCGTTGAAAGCAACAATTATTTCTCAAGGTCTGACAATTACTTATGCTCTGAGATTTAGAACAGGGTGGGGTAGAGCTATTGGGATGAATTCAACGTCTTGAAGTTTTTATGGATGTTGAAAAATTTGGTTCTCAGAGTTCAAAGTGGTTTTGCATCTCCATTGCAGGGTTAATTGCAGGATCGAAAATGATAAAGAAAAAGCAGAAAAAAAGTTGCTGGATAGTGTTGGTTTTGTGATGAGTATGTTTGAGCACACAGTACAGAAATATATAGCCAGAAATAAAACAAATTTGCATTCGTTCACCTCAAGTAGCAAATGGTTATGAAAGAATGAATGAATGAATGATTCACCAATGCACAGGTCCTTTCATGTTGTGTCATTGATACGATTTAGACCAAATAATGGCACATCGTACAATGTTTTTTTTTTTTTTTTTTTAAATAAAGAAATTTAAATGGAACCCCCTTTAGCAACAACAATAAAAAAAACTTTCACCTAACGGAAAATTATGGACAAATAAGTGGGTGATTAGCATGTTTAACCCTGCATGGGTAAAGGTTTGCAAAGTGTTAGCATGATTGCGAGCATTCATGTAGATTGTAGAGTAACAGTTAATCAAATAAAAGGCCATTCATGAGGATTCACTGGTTGAAGTTCCCAAAAGTGTTCATTCTCACTGCATAGGCCCCTCAGCTCCTTCCACACAAGCATTCCCTAAACATTTACCACAAAGATGGAGTGACATGGGTTTAAACGCAAAGATTCAGGGGTATCTACAGGGTCATTGTGCTCATTTAATAACAAAAAAAAGTGTGCAGTGAGTGTAAAAAAAAATGTATAACTGTACAATGCCTCTGAGTTCTCAGTGTTACTTCTTTTCCAAGATAAACTAGAAGAGCACAGAAAGAGAGCAGATTTTGGCTTAAGCAGCCAAATTCAAAGCATTGAGATATTTCTGACTTTTCAGACCTTTAAATTGTAATGTTCCCCAACTTTATATCACCTACCCTTCATGTTTGAGTTAAATAAGCAAATCCGTTATCAAGTTATTTAAAAATTCCTTTTCCTGACCTTTGTAACTTTTGATCTCATTCCCCCCAAATTTAATCACCTCTTCAATTCTTTCTCATTTTGTTAGGGTGTGCGACGAGAGGGGATCCAAATGCAGACAAGCAGGGGTTGTGGCGAATAATATTTTATTGGCGAGCACAAACAATAACGTGGCGGGCGGAAGTCGTTCTGCTCGGGGTAGCTGAGCCGACGTGGGGTGTGGAAGCTCGGAAGAAAGGTGGACGTGGAATCCGACATGGGCGCGCAAAGTCAGGACCTGGGGCGGGAAGAGAAAAGTTGTGAGCCGGGGATCAGATAAATAATTAAGTATGTGAGATGCAACTGACGTGGTAAACAGACTAGTTGATCGGGCGACGAGGTGGTGGCGTCCACTGGCTTATGAAGATGGCTGATTGTCATTGCCAGCAGCTGTGGCCGCTCCACCCGTCTGGCGTCCAACCTGCAAATCAATAAAACACTCACACCTGCCCAAGGTAGGCCAGGGTTCAGGAGGGAGGGGCCGAGGCCCTAACAGGACCCCCCTGCCACCTGGCGCCCAACGAAGACGACCGGGATGGGCACGGTGGAAATCTCGGATGAGCTCGCGGGACAACACCCACCGAGCCGGGATCCAGGACCGCTCTTCAGGGCCATAGCCCTCCCAGTCGACGAGGTACTGAAGCCCACGGCCTCGGCGGCGGACATCGAGAAGCCGCTCTACACTGTAGGCAGGACCCCCATCGACAGAAAGAGGCGGCGGAACAGGGGGTGCCAAAGGACTCGTGGAAACTGGCTTGACTTGGGAGACGTGGAAGGTAGGGTGGACTCTGAAATGGGCAGGGAGCTTGAGGTGCACGGCGGTAGGATTCACCACCTTGGTGATTTCAAAGGGACCAACAAACCGGGGGGAGAGCTTAACTGACTCAGTCTTGAGCGGTAGGGTCTTTGAGGAGAGCCACACCTTTTGGCCAACAGTGTAGATGGGCGCAGGCCTTCGGCGGTGGTCAGCCTGAGTACGGGATTTCTCGGGCGCGCGGAAGAATGCGGAGCACGCCTTCTCTCAGACCCTGGAGCAACGACTGATGTGGGCTTGGGCCGACGGGACGGCAATGTCGTGTTCCTGTGAAGGGAACAACGGGGGCTGGTAACCCAGGGAGCACAGGTAGGGAGACATACCTGATGAGGCATTTGGCAGGGAGTTGTGCGCATATTGGATCCAAGGCAGGTGATCGCTCCAGGTGTTTGGGTGAGCTTGGGTAGCACAACGGAGGGCTGCTTCGAGCTGTTGGTTTGTTCGCTTGCACTGGCCATTGGTCTGCGGGTGGTAACCGGAGGAGAGGCTTACGCCAATGCCCAGGGCAGCACAGAATGCCTTCCAGACCTGTGAGGTGAACTGGGGTCCCCTGTCAGAGACAATATCTAGCGGGATGCCATGTAAAAAGAATACATGTGTGGTGAGTAGGGTTGTGGTTTCTGTGGCTGTTGGTAGCTTGCGTAGGGGAATGAAATGGGCGGCTTTGGAGAACCTATCCACTACGGTGAGTATAACGGTGTTTCCCTTGGAAGGAGGCAGACCGGTGACGAAGTCCAGGGCTATGTGGGACCAAATACGGCTTGGGACGGGTAACGGGCGGAGGAGTCCAGAGCTGGGCTTGGTGGTGGTTTTGCTGCGAGCACATACCGTACATGCCAGGACGTAGGATCTGGTGTCCTCTGGCATTGTCGGCCACCAGAACCGCTGGCGCAGCACAGCCAGCGTCCTCCGTATGCCGGGGTGGCAGAACAAGTGGGAAGAGTGAGCCCACTCCAGCACCTGGGAACAGAGTGACTCCGGGACAAAAAGGTCAGTTTGAGGACCCTCTCGTGGGTCTGGATATTCACGGTGGGCTTCCTTCACTTTGCTTTCTATTTCCCATTCAATGGAGGCAAGGAAGCAGGTCGGCGGAAGGATGGGCGTGGATTCCCCCAGCGGTTCGGTGACTTGAAACTGGCGTGACAGTGCGTCGGGCTTGATGTTCTTTGAACCTGGGATGTAAGACATGGTGAAATTAAACCGGCAGAAAAACATGGCTCACCTGGCTTGTCGGGGGTTTTGTCTTTGGGCAGACTTGAGGTATTCCAAGTTCTTGTGGTCCGTTAGCCCAGTGAAGGGCTGTAGTGCTCCCTCGAGGTGGTGGCGCCATTCCTCCAAGGTCAGCTAAATGACATCCCTCTAATATCACAAACTGTCTAAAATATGAATTCATAAAATGAAAATTAAAAAACAGCACATTGAAGCGTCTACTGGGAAGTGTCACATACTCAAATTCCTTAGCATGCAAACGTATCCTGTCTAATGGCACAATATGAATTGATGATGACTCACAAACTACAAATTAAAAGATCAACAGTTAATCTATACATTGACAACAAATCAGTTACAAAACTATAGTAATTGTTCGTTAAGCATTGTTTAACTTCAAACTTTCCCAAATCACTTGACCCTTTCAGCAGTTTTAAATGTTATGGGTCTCTAGAACGCTATGATCAACGATTTTCTTACAAAACAATACAAACCATAAATCTCTGGGGGGGAAAAAGTCTTGTAATCTATTACGAATATGATTGTTATTTGCAGCTTCAGTGTGAATAACCTATTATTGACAATATAGTTAAACTTGAAGCAGCCTCAGAAGCGTATATCAGACTAGAAGCACCTCACATTCATCAGAACCCAAGTAGCTCTATGTTTGAAAAATGTTTATGACCAAAACATAAACCTGTGTTCTGATGTTTCGTTACTGTTTTATATTTGTTTTAACAGAATACCAACTATACAACAATAATTAATAATCGGAAAGAAAAAAAAAAAAACATGTACTTCTGTATTAAATAAACTGAAAAATACATTCTATTCTGCCCTCTGTTCAATTACTGGATGAAAAGATTAATAAAATAATATTTTCTCAAAACATAGCATAGTAACATCATGATTACATATCCCATAATGCAACACAGCACCTGCCTTACAGAACAATTCTGCCCGTATGCAATCATTCCGTAGCCTTATGAGTATGTGTATCCTTGGTAGCACATAACACATACAGTACAGGATGAGTTTTAACACCTATTCTCTGTGATTAAAAAAATTAACAAAACATCTAAAGGAGTCGTCTTACGGACAACTACTGTACCTTCAATAGTTTGAAAATGGAAGAGAAGAAAGAAGAAAGAAAATGGCATAAGAAGCAAATAAGTTTGGATTTATCATTTGAACTTTAAGACATTTTCTTTTTTTCTTTTACATTTTTTTGCAGCATGTTTATATTTTGATATTTGTACAATATTGTCAGATTTTTAAACGTAGCACAAAAATGGCAGTGTATTGGGTAAATAGTTCGTTTCGTGACCACATCCATGACACAACTCTGAAATCATCTACCTTCATTCCAAAAGCATGTATGGCAGGTTAATTGAAGATTCCAAGGGACTGTTTATACGGAGATGCTGCGACAGCAATTCTCAGATTGTCTTGCGGATTGGCCTCACGTTTTGATTGCGACTTTGAATTCGGAGAGCAAAGACGTAAGCTTTCCATTGTGGGCTCCAAAGTGGAATGATTCAAACACGGGGCTTGCTCTGTCTGTCTTTAAAAACAGAAAGCACAGCAAACTCTAGATGGATGTGTAGTTGGCTTTGCATAAGCATTCAATTGTTCAAATATTTTCAAAGATTACAGGAGTTGTTGTGGAAATTTGTACTTGGTTAATGTAAACTTTGGCCCTTGTGTGATCTGAAAATTGTTCTATTCCCATGTACACAAATTAATAATTTAACAAGGTAGATAAATCATTGAATTCCTAGACCATGAGGCCTGAGTGGTAGGAGATAAACACAAACTTGAAGGGAGAGTGTTTCCCTGGGAGGTGGTTAATTAGCACAGAATAAACACCAATGCTTAAGAATACTGGCCCCACGCCTCTTATTTATCAGATGGCTGCCGAATGCACGACACTCTGTACCCTTGAATAGTTAGTTAATTAGGAGGCATCTCTGTTCTTCTTGACTAATTTTGCTGAGCGGTAATTACTGTATATTGTGCTAAATTTACATCCACCCATAAATAAATAAATTCAAATTTCTGTGTCCAGGATAGCTGTGTGCTGATGTTTAATTCTCAATTCAGCATTTGACGTCATTTCAAAAACACTCTCTTGCCTGGATCTATCTAGATAGAAGCAGTCTCTGATACTACAGTATATGGGAAAACAAGACAGGCAGCCCCATATGAAGGATGAAACTATGTGCCCTGCTGGAACCTGGCAAGCTGCCATTAAAAAACTAAACAAACAAACAACAACAACAAAAACATTTCCTTCTATTCAGTGCCCTGTCATTGCCAATTTTCTCAAACTCAAGCGTAATGACAAATCAATTAATGGGCACTAATGAAAATAGAGATGTCACTGAATGCTGCATTACTCCCTTAGTCGTGGAGGAAAAAGCAGGATGCATTTGGTTTTCATGTGGTTGCAGTAAAAATGGTTGTCAGATGATAGTGGAGTTAACCATAATGAAGAGTGAGGATTGACATTTTTGATACACAGGGGAGTACTATGTATGATGTATGAGAAACCAGGAGCATAGGATCCACATATAGGGTCAAGGCATTTGATTAAAGAATCAGTCCAATCTATCAGATTTCACCTGTATGCCAAAGCCCCTATTAAATTAATCAGTAAACTGTTCTAATTTGCTCGTTGTTAAATGACTTATTGACTTTGTGCGCTGAGTGTGTTGTGCACATTGTTGTGTTAAACAACTGTAGAGAGTCCTAAAGCTTGTAGTTAATGATATAAAATTTTAATGTATTTAATGACAGATAAAATGCACCATGTCATACTTATTTCTAATACTTTGCATGCTACCTCCCAAAAGGTCAGCCGATCAGTAAGAATTAGAGATGGTGGTTTCATGTCCTTCTAACATTTCAGCTATAATGACACAGCTGGGGGTTAATGAGGGAGCTCTGTGACTTGCTCGCGCTCACATCAGACTAGAATTAATCTGTGACATGTGTCATGTCTTATGTTTATTCTCTGTCTTGTTTCTGTTGATTTCAGGCCAATACAGACATAACCATATAGATTACACTGAGAGCAGAGAGAGCTCAAGCGTGGTGATGTGTATAGCAATGTGATTTGCTGTATATACTAGTACTCTGTATGAACATACATCTTTTGTTCACCTAAGCCGTAAGGACCACACACAGTATAGTTTGACTTTAAAAGTAGAATACAGATCTCAATTGTGAACATTAGAGACAAAAAAGTGTGTTTGTGTATGGTATATCAGTAGACTTTGTGGTTCATTGAGTGTCAGGAATGTGACCATGATTCTCGGGGGATGTGAACATTTCCACTGATGCCAGATTGCTGAGTTTCCCCAACAGTTTCAGCTCATGATTTCCAATAGACATGAGGTACTTCACTGGGACCTAAACGTTCAAAAATACTGATTCAAATTCCACATTGTCAAAAAATATAAAAATTGCCTCTGTAAGATTAACAGTGTGCACCTGAGCACGGCTTGTTTTTTTGTCCGCTCTTCAAATCCAATGTGGTTACTTATCTTATAAACCTTCAAATTGCCGCTTATTTGTATTTAGAATGCATCAAATTATAATTGGTGGTAATTAAAATAACTTTATATAAAATAATCCTTGTGGATCATACCAGACAATCCTATCCTCTTTTTCTGTCACACCTTCTTGCACTCCTAGAAAAAAAAATTGCCAGGAACTGCCACATGCTTATAGCATTGTGAGCAAAAGAACAAAACTGATCATCTGACAGTTGCGTCACCCTTTCATAAATATTTGCACTGCTCAAATAAGCATATCCCTAAATAGATGCCAGGGCCGTTCCTGACCAATTTGGTGCCCTAGGCAACATATTTATTGGCACCCCCCATATTTTCACCACATATATTTAAACACTCACACTGAAAAAGCACGTTATCGCTTTGTAATTTATTATAGAAAAAAGGACAATGAACAAGTGCAGAAATGAAAAGTAAAATGCTGTAATAACTATTCAAAAGCACCAATGAAAACACTTAAAAAACAAATGCATTAAATCAATTACAATTGTTATTACAATATGATTAACACCCACCCACACAAACCTATATGAAGACACACAGAACACTTTAAAATGCAACATTTTTTTTCTCCCTGACTTATAACCTTACTCACCTTGTCTTCACTGATGCAAAAGCATCTATTGCACTTTCATATGACAGTTGTTTTGGAAGGTGCACTTCTTTCCTGGACTTGGTGGGCTTGGACTTGGTGCTGATGTGGATAGGTTCGCTGTAAAAAATGGCCCAGGATGTACAGAGGTAGAAGAAAATATTACAGAAGATCATCTACAAAGAGAAGAAAGTGGAATGTTACATTATATTAGTCAAATAGCTGTTGATTAGTCAAATAGCTGTTGATTGTGAAACTAGCATGACATAGCCATAATAGCGCCTAAATTCTTGCAGCCTACTGTACCTGTCTATTGGATCCAGCCACTATCTTTGATGGGCGTAGTTAAATGAAAAATAAATTCTTTAAGCACGTCATCTACATAGGACTATCCAATAAGAATTAATTAAATAATATATGATAGCAAAAAAATAATAATAAATTGAATATGTTTTTACATGATTGTGATCGCCATTTTAATGAATTAATGACACATTTAATAACAAATGTTTGCATTTAAATCTGTGGCACTTTTAGTCCCCAATGCCACAGAACTTTGAAATGATTAATTCCATATTTAATGGTGTATTTATTTAATTAACCTTGGCACTTTTAGGCAAGGCAAATTTATTTGAAAACCACAATTTAACACAAGGTAAAAGTGGTTCACATTACATGAAAATAAACAAGACGATTTTAGTCTCCCATACTCTTTGTCCAAATTTCTCTAAAATTGGAGGGTGAGTAAATTTAACTGAAACTAATCCACAGCTGGCTGAATACTGAAAATATTTCTAAAACAACAGCATGGCTAATGATACAGTATAATTTTGCTTTAGCACTAAGTCATATGAGCTCTATGTAAATAACCGCTAGCTTGCAGTTGCGCTAAGTCTACGTGTTTATGCTGTTGAAAAAAATTATCACAACAAACCTGTTTTTCTTCAGGTCTTTGCTGTCTTCTTTCTTTTTCTTCTGACCTGAAGGGCTTTTGTCTTTTCATGAAGTTGACTTTTCACCGTAACTTCGCTCAATTGCGGAGGCTAAAAATAGCACCTTCAGGTAGCTCGCTGTTCTGTTGGGTGGTGAGACTCGGGTCCGTGGTGAAATTATCGCATCACAGGAAAAAGTGAAACGGGCAGAAGGCACACTAGAAAAATGATTTCATTAGTATTTAAAGACTTATGGACATTTTTGTTGTTATTTTGTTTTTATTGTTTTGCATAATTTTTTTGAATACTGCTTTCATCAAATATTATTTGAATATTTTTCTTGACGCCTTTTTGGACGCTGGTGCGCCCTTAGGCGGTTGCTTAAATTGCCTTATGGGCGGCACGAGTCTGATAGACGCTCTCCTTCAAATAGAAACTGTTAAGAACGGCAAGCCGTTAATGTGGATCCAAAACACAGACCAGGAGATCAGTAGAGTAAATGTTTGTATTTAATAAGTACAACAAAAGGAGCACGCTAACAAACGCGAGTTTAACAAGTACAACAAAAGGAGCACGCTAACAAACGCGAGTTTAACAAGTACAACAAAAGGAGCACGCTAACAAACGCGAGTTTAACAAGTACAACTAAGAGAGCACGCTAACAAACGCGAGTTTAACAAGTACAACTAAGAGAGCACGCTAACAAACGCGAGTTTAACAAGTACAACTAAGAGAGCACGCTAACAAACGCGAGTTTAACAAGTACAACTAAGAGAGCACGCTAGAATGCATGAATATAACAGAGTACAAGAATCTAACTACAAAGTCCAAAAGAGCACTAAAGTAAAGCTAACCAAACCAGAATACGACCGTAGAACGTCGGGAAGCTCGAAGGATGACGACGAACACACAGGCGGTAAGCAAGGCAAATAGCAAGCAATAGTCCGACACTTGCAGATGGTGACAGGCTTCCTTAAATACTGAGCTTTCCTAATCAAGCACAGGTGTGTCGTGTTACCCCGCCAATCTGGCTCAATCAGGTGCTGCATAAAGAAAAAAGAACTGAGAACACACACAAATATGACAGAACCCCCCCCTCAACGGACGCCCCCTGGCGGACCACCTGGTTTTGTGGGATGAAGGGAGTGGAAATCCTGCAGCAGCGACGGATCGAGGATCCAGGAGCGGGGGACCCATTGGCGTTCCTCTGGGCCATAACCTTCCCAGTCGACCAGGTACTGCACCCCCCTACCCCGCCTCCTAGAATCGTGAATAGCACGCACCGTATACACCGGCCCACCGTCAACCACGCGAGGGGCAGGCGGAGGCACTGGCGGAGGATTCAGGGGGCAGGTGGAGACCGGCTTGAGCAGAGACACGTGGAAGACCGGGTGGATCTTCATTGAACTGGGAAGCTTGAGCCTGACCGCTACGGGGTTCACCACAGAGTCCACAGCAAAAGGGCCCACGAACCTAGGGCCCAACTTCTTGGAAGTACCAGCAAGGTGCAAATCCCGCGTCGATAACCAGACCATCTGGCCCGGACGATAGACCGGAGCGGGCCTTCTGCGGTGGTCAGCAATCAGGCGGTTACGGGCCGCAGTGCGAACTAGTGCAGCCCTTGCGTCCCTCCAGACTCTATGGGCCCTCCGCAGGTGCACTTGGACGGACGGTACGACGACGTCGGCTTCTTGAGAAGGGAACAGTGGCGGTTGGAACCCGTATGCAGTCATAAAAGGTGACCTCCCAGTGGCTGAGCAAACGAGGGTATTGTGGGCGTATTCCACCCAAGGCAGGTGTGAAGACCAAGAGGCCGGATGCAGTTGGCAAACGCAACGGAGGGCAGCCTCCAGCTCTTGGTTGACCCGTTCTGTCTGCCCGTTGGACTGTGGGTGGTAGCCAGAAGACATACTTGACGTGGCCCCCAAGGCCTTGCAGAACGCTCTCCAAACACGAGACACAAACTGGGGTCCTCTGTCAGAAACCAGGTCAGACGGAATGCCATGGGGTCGAAAAACGTGCGTTACCAGCAGGTCAGCGGTCTCCAGAGCTGAAGGCAACTTGGGGAGAGCGACGAAGTGCGCCATCTTTGAGAAACGATCAATCACTGTCAAGATGACGGAATATCCCCTTGAGCGTGGAAGGCCAGTGATAAAGTCGAGCGCAACATGGGACCAGGGGCGAGATGGAACAGGCAATGGGCGCAGAAGTCCCGCTGGAGCTTGATGGACTGATTTGCCCCGAGCGCAGATGGAACAAGCTGAAATGTAGTCCATGACGTCCTTTCGCATACCTGGCCACCAAAACCTCTGGGAAATTAGGAAGAACGTGCGGGACACACCCGGATGACAGGCGAACTTTGAGGTGTGCCCCCACTTCAGCACTCCCGCACGCCGAGCTTCTGGAACAAAAAGTTTGCCAGCAGGGCAGCCTCCGGCACCCTAACACCTCGTAGAGAGTCTTCCACAAGCCGCTCGACCTCCCATCGTAGTGCGCCGATGATCAGGTTCTCAGGAACAACAGGCTCCTCTGAAGGCCTCTCCTCCACTGGTTCATGAATCCTCGACAAGGCATCCGGTTTCCCGTTGCGTGATCCTGGACGGTAAGTAATCACGTAGTTGAAACGCGTCAGGAACAGCGCCCAACGGGCCTGGCATGAGTTGAGGCGCTTGGCAGCCCGAAGGTACTCCAAGTTCTTATGGTCGGTGAGTATCTGGAACGGCACCTCCGTCCCCTCCAACCAGTGCCTCCATTCCTGCAAAGCCTGGACTATAGCGAGCAGCTCCCTGTTGCCGACATCATAATTTGCCTCTGCGGGGGTGAGGCGGCGAGAGTAGAAGGCGCAGGGGTGCAATCTCTGGTCGACTGCAGACCTCTGGGATAGGATGGCCCCCACTCTGGAACTCGACGCGTCAACCTCGACCACAAAAGGAAGATCTGAGTCAGCGTGAACAAGGACAGGAGAGCTAGTGAATGCCCTTTTTAGACTTACAAAAGCGGCCTCCGCCACCGAGGACCACACAAATGGGCGTTTATTAGAGGTCAGCCTGGTAAGGGGCTCGGCCCTCATACTATAGTTCCGGATAAAACGCCTGTAAAAATTAGCAAACCCGAGGAATCTTTGTAGCTGCTTACGTGAAGTGGGGGTAGGCCACTCTGCCACTGCCTGAATTTTGGCTGGGTCAGGCCGTAGTTGCCCTTTTTCTACGATAAAACCAAGAAACTGCATTGACCCCCTGTGAAACTCGCACTTCCCGGCCTTGACAAACAACCTATTTTCCAGAAGTCTTTGCAGGACCATGCGGACATGTTGGCGGTGTTCCTGCAAGCTTCTTGAAAATATTAAAATGTCATCTAAATAAACAAAACAAAAGATATTTAGCATGTCACAAAGCACATCATTTATGAGGCTCTGGAAAACAGCAGGTGCATTAGTCAGACCAAAAGGCATGACCAGGTATTCAAAATGTCTGAGCGGGGTTTTGAAAGCGGTTTTCCACTCATCTCCATCCCGAATCCTAACCAAATGGTAAGCGCTGCGTAAGTCTAATTTAGTATATATGGTGGCTGATTTTAACGGTGCGAAGGCCGAATCTAACAATGGCAGTGGATATTTATTTTTAACAGTAATCTCGTTAAGGCCCTGGTAGTTGACGCACGGCCGAAGACCCCCATCTTTTTTGCCAACGAAGAAAAACCCTGCTCCCAATGGTGAAGACGAAGGGCGAATTAGGCCAGTTGCCAAGGAAGAGGTTATATATTCTTTCATAGCCTCCTGCTCAGGTTTAGAGACTTTGTATAATCTCGAGCTAGGCAGAGGGGCATTGGGCTGCAAGTCAATGGCGCAATCGTAAGGACGGTGCGGGGGCAGGGTCTTAGCCTGGTCTATACTAAAAACGTGTTGGAGATCATGGTATTCGGCAGGAACATTTACCAAATTAACAGGCTCGGGAACAGTTTGGGCTTGATCAGGAAGTAGGCACGCCGAGCGTAAACAGTGCGCGTAGCAGAAGGAACTCCAAGTCACTACTTGTGTCTTAGCCCAGTCAATATTAGGGTTATGCACTTTTAGCCAGGAGAGCCCTAGCACAACCGGAGCCGATTTGCATGGCATAATCAAAAAACTACGGACCTCAAAATGATTCCCGGACAACTTGGTTTTAAGCGGGGGCGTTATAAACCTTACGTCCGCCAGGGGTCGCCCATTGAGATCTAAAACCCTTTTGGGAGAAGAGAGTCTTATTAATGGACATTTAAGCGCATCAACAACACTCTGGTCCATGAAACAGTCATCTGCCCCCCAATCTATTAAGGCAGTGAACCTAAAATTAACCCCACCATGCGAAACTTCTCCCGGCAATTGCAGTCTCATTTCACTTAGAGTTTGTTTTAGTTCTTTCAACTCGTTGCGAGGCAAATCATTTGACTGATTGCCATCACGTACGAACCTGGTCCCCCCTCGGGCGAGAGGAACCTCAGGAGCCGAAGATCCAGGACGACGTGAAGGGATCGCGTCACAGGTGGCGATGTGGTGCCCCGGCAAGCCACTGTAAAGACACAAGCCTGCCCTCATCCGTCTCCGCCGCTCCTCTGCAGGAAGACGACCGCCGCCGAGTTGCATTGGCTCCTCCCCCGTCCGGGCCGGACTCCGCGTCGGCGTAGAGGCAGATGGCGATTCGACGAAGCCGTCAGCACGGACCCCAGCCGGGCCGTTCCACGACGACGACGACCCATGACGTCCCCGCTGCTCCAAGGCTCGTTCCCTCTCACGCTCCTTCAGCCGATTGTCCAATTTTACGGACAAAGAAATCAGGTCCTCCAAGCCCGAAGAATCCTCCCGGGCCGCCAATTCGTCTTTCACCGGAGAAGACAACCCCCTCCGAAAAATTCCACACAGCGCAGCTTCGCCAAAACCGCACTCCACGGCCAAAATGCGAAATTGAATGGAGTAGTCCGCCACGCTAAGATCGCCCTGAAAAAAATCCAGCAGGCGGCTGCCTGCCTCCCTGCCCCTAACCGGGTGATCAAAAACCCTCACAAACTCAGTTTTAAAAATCTCGAACGATTGACGGATCGCGGGATTAGCGTTGCTCACCGCCATTGCCCAAGTGGCCGCTTTACCGGCGAGGAGACTCATAGTATACGCTACACGGGACCTGTCACTTGCAAACGTATATGGCTGTTGATCAAATACAAGAGAGCACTGGTGCAAAAATTGTTGGCAAGCGCCAGGTTTTCCCTCATAACGATGGGGGTGTGGCAACACCGGCTCCCGAAAAGAAGCCGGTGGGACAACCGGAGACTGGGTGGAGTGATCGGGCGCCGCGGGAGCGTTGCCTACACCACCGGTCCGTGCAGGTGGGGCCATATTTTCTATTCTAGTGGTTAATGCGGTGGTCACGTTCACAAGTTCATTTAATAATTGTTCATGCTTACTGATCGTATGGCCATGACCGGCAAGTGCATGGCGAATACTCTCCGAGTCTGTGGGATCCATGGTCGGACTATTCTTTTAAGAACGGCAAGCCGTTAATGTGGATCCAAAACACAGACCAGGAGATCAGTAGAGTAAATGTTTGTATTTAATAAGTACAACAAAAGGAGCACGCTAACAAACGCGAGTTTAACAAGTACAACTAAGAGAGCACGCTAACAAACGCGAGTTTAACAAGTACAACTAAGAGAGCACGCTAACAAACGCGAGTTTAACAAGCACAACTAAGAGAGCACGCTAAAAAACGCGAGTTTAACAAGTACAACTAAAAGAGCACGCTAGAATGCATGAATATAACAGAGTACAAGAGTCTAACTACAAAGTCCAAAAGAGCACTAAAGTAAAGCTAACCAAACCAGAATACGACCGTAGAACGTCGGGAAGCTCGAAGGATGACGATGAACACACAGGCGGTAAGCAAGGCAAATAGCAAGCAATAGTCCGACACTTGCAGATGGTGACAGGCTTCCTTAAATACTGAGCTTTCCTAATCAAGCACTGGTGTGTCATGTTACCCCGCCAATCTGGCTCAATCAGGTGCTGCATAAAGAAAAAAGAACTGAGAACACACACAAATATGAAAGAAACATGGTACACCTAAATAAATAACGCCCCTGTCCACTATTGTGTCAGAATGGCAGCTTTAATCTTATCTAATAAAGTAGTCATGAGAAAGTTTAAATTAACTAACATGACATCAATAAATGTTTGAATAAATGCATCATTACCTCAACAATACATACCACCGCGTGTACAACTGGAATTACAGCAAAGATAAGTGATACCAGCAAAAAACAACGATCAGTATTGTGTTGCATTTACAATACAATTTGTAAGTCTTTAAACCCATAATTCTAATTGAAGGTTGCATATAAAAGATAGGCACACACAAAAAAGTTCTCTGGCTTGATGAAGGATTTAGGAAAGTTAGACAACATATTTAAGGAGCACAAACATGACCCCTTTGACAGTTGTGACCCAAAAGGTGGACAGTGTTGACAGCACCCTGGTGGGGTGACAGGTAGACAAACAAAATAGCCACATGGAAAAGTAATTTTAGTAAACAAATAAAGCTGTTCCGTCTCATGTTCCGTCTCATTAAATATAAATGTGGTACAACCTTATTGATTTATTCACTTATTCACTTTTTTTTTTTTTTAAAGCAAAAATAAATATTGGCTAAGGAGTAGAAATCTGCATTCCCAATCATTCAATTTTAGTCCTCTGAAATAAGCTGCATTGTCAACATTTTACTTGCCTTGCTATGTCAGTAAATCTGACATTCTTAATTCATCACGTTTTCATATTGTCACGTGAGGTTGCTGAATACTCGGAATCCATTTGATTTCACTCAAGGTGGATGGTGAGTGGTAGCTTTACTTTATGTCATTTATTGTGTTGGCCTTGTGGAACAAGCTTTATTCGTATGTGTGGGAGTTGATGTATTGTACCTCCATGTGCTTGGAATATCACTTGTGATAGATTTCTGTCCCTCGGGACAAGCTTGTGTCACTGTTGTCTGTCAGAACATAGATTATGCTGTTTACAGAAGATTGATCACTCCTATTAAAACCAAAGCAGGTCCAATTGAATAAGTGAATGTTGTGGGGATAGGCAGTACATGACTTTTCAGTGGCAAAAGGAGGTCGGAAAGAATTGATCTAACAGTCAGCCCCCTCAGCCACAAAAGGGAATTAAAGAAGAAATAATGAAATCACAGGTACCTTGTTGTCAATTGAGGAATGTCTTTATTTTTTATTATCTGGGATTGTAATAATAATAATGAATATACTCTAGTGGCAAGTAATGAGGTGTCACAGATGGGGCAAAGAGGAAAATCTCAACAGTAATTTGTCATTGTACATGGATTTATTTTCCCTACAACTTTGAGTGAATATTTTTGTGAGTGGAAAGAAGTCAAGGCATTGATTCCATGTTTTTGACTATCCAAGGCTATTTAGAATTCAGCTCATGCGCCCTTCAAGGCCATTTAATAGATTTATAGTCTCTGACTCCCTCTAGAGGGAGAGAGTGAGAGTCAAACAACATAAAAGCCTTCCACAGTGCTCATGAGAACATTTTCATCACTGCGTGTTGCTGATTAAATGTGACCTTTAATTAACATTAACTGAAAAGCCAGCGTTCACCCGTGGCTATTTGAAAAATTACGTTTTTGTGAACTCTTTACCAGGAATGTCAATGCATTTCGAAGGGTCAATAGTTAAATTTGCCTAATTTTCTGTGAGCAAGCTTGCTTGTTCATTCATGGCAGCGAGATCTTTTTATAGTGCTTTGAACAGTTTTTGTGACAAATGGCCCTTTATTGCTTAGAGAAGGATGATAATATGCATCTGCATATGCATAAAAAAAAAAGAGTCACACAAGGCACCAAATTTACTCGGCTGCATTTTATATGTCCCGCTGCTGATGGCTTATGCCTGAGCCAACTATGACGAAACTGTTTTGTAAACGCAAATTAGAGCGAGAAATGCATTGGCACCTATCCGGGGAATTTAGTTATGTTTTTAGAGATAGATATCGACAGCACTTTGAAATTACACAGTTTGATCCAATAGCAGATTATTTTTATTTTGATGTAGTAATTAGGCCTTTCAATGTCAGAGCTTTTAGTTGTGGAAGTTTTGATTACCATACACTGTTTGCATATACTTTTAATCTCAACATTAATATGAGATATTAAAAATGTATTTGAAATGAATAACTTCTACAGATTTTATGAATACATTTTCTGTACTTTCTTCCTAAACATGTCTCAACCAATAAAATGGTAAGTCTATTCTGACCTATTCAAATAATATTAATAATAGTGATCAACACTGCTTTGTGTGTGCGTGTTACTTCCCAGATAGCAGACCGCCGTTGAATAAACGTTGATTTATCATCAAAATCATCAATATGGTTGACATTGAAATTTTTGACAATTGACAATGTTGAATGAACATTGCAAATACCGATGACACCTGACAGTGAGCTTGATACAATATTTTTCTATGGTGTGTCAAACGATGGTTGGGTTAACATTGTTTTATAGTTGATGAAATAACGTTGACAAATAGTTGATTTTTAATTGACCGGGAAATATGATTGAAAAGTCATCAAATTATGGATTAGAGAGAGCTAAAGTAAAAAAATAGTTGTGTTCGTGGTTGAGCGGGAAGGCAGCGTATCACCTCAAATAAACTCCACTGGAAAAGCTTAATTTAAGGATAGCCATATTTAAAGGTAAGCCTGTTGCTTTTCTTCAGAGCCTTTATCATCAATGATGTCTTACGGTAAACAGCGTTTGTCATCAAAGTTGTACTGTATATAAAACGGTTTGCCTGACACAATGTGACAAAGTTGCCGAAATTGTATGAAACGGTGCATTTGCTGTGATTGGCATACAAGTGAAGACCTACTTAGCCTTGATGTTAGCTAAGTATAACTTAGTTCAGGCAAACATAATTCTTTTTCCAATTAAAGAGCTAAAATCACTAGATATGACACAATCGAACCTTGTCTAAATGAATTTACTGAACACCAAGACAGTGTGGTCATTTTTCCATCGTAGCTAGCTAACTAACTAGCTCTGTTCCCAAAAGTAGCCCGAATTTGGTTTGATACTGGTTGAGAAACTCGCTTCACCACAAAATAAGTATGTTAAACTAACCCATGATAACTGCTTGAATTCCTTGATATGAATTAACTGTGAATGCCGTTTTGTTTGTATTTTTCAGACTCACTGAAGAGGCAGATAGGGATGGACGCATCGCAATATGCATTTGCGGCTGTTGTGCAGAAGTGGCTATGCTAAGCCCCAAACAGCGTTAACAGCAAAGTTCACATCGAAGCTCGTCAGTTTATTTACTTTACTGAGCGTTAATGAAGTTTTCTTAGTTGTGATTGAATTAAAAATGATTTGAAATCCAGCCAAGTTTTTATTTGTATTATCTATTAATTAATAAATTAGTTATTTCATATATACTGTATATTTATATGTATTTTTTTTAATCGTTCATGTGTATTATTCTATTCGTCAGCCTAGCTGTTTCTTCTGTCTGTAAATATAGCAGGACCTCTAGATATGGGCATATTTGAAAGCGTTAATAGCATCATGGTTGAAAATGAAGGAAAACATAACACTGATTCAGTGTTGTTTCGGTATTATTACTATTTTAAATGAAGTTTAGGTTTTGTAAGGATTTCAATCCTCAACGTTGGAACAACATTAATCGAGGGTGCAAAAAGTCAGCGTTGATTCAACGATGTAAGATAGACAGCGGAATGTTGATTCAACATCATTTCAACGTCTGTCTGCTATCTGGGTTGTAATCAAGCCTATTTGTCCAAACATGTTCTATATGTGTTTCCATATTTTGCCACAAGAGTCTGCTCTATATCAGATAGTGTCATGAGTGAATAGAGGCGTTGATACTTGTATTGACTTTATGTGACAAGACTGACCCAGACAATAATGAGTGGACATTTGAGAGAGGTTTTTTAATATTTTCCTAACACATGATTATTCTGTAGTTTGCAATGGTGCAGAATGGTATCACACAAAGGGATGAAATTAGTAATGACTCCGCTTTTTGTTTTGGCACGGTGATGTTGGAGTAAACTACGTTAAGAATAATAAATGTTCAGTGAAGACTTTCTGATGGATGATAATTGATAATTAGTTTTCTTTACAATTACTCTAAAAGTATGCAACAAGGCCATAGTTTTTTGTTTGTTTGTTTGTTTGTTTTCAACATCTTTGTTGACCATATTAGTGACATATGCACACAGAATTGTAAAATAATTTTTCAAACACTATAAAGGTATTTGAACATTTTTGCAAAATTTCTATTTAGAGACACATTAAACCCGATTAAGGCAGTCTCATTGTGTCGTGTACCATCGGGATATGCATTGTACAGTGGTATGAAAAAGTATCTGAAGTTCTGAACCTTTTGGAATTTCTCACATTCTGCATAAAATCACCATCAAATGTGATCTGATATTTGTCAAAATCACACAGATGAGAAAAACTGTGTCTGCTTTAAGTAAAACCACCCAAACATTTGTAGATTTTGATATTTTAATGAGAAATATATGCAAACAATGACTGAAGGGGGAAAATAAGTAAGTGAACCATCACATCTAATATTTTGTTGGCCCCCCTTTGGCAGCAATAACTTCAACCAGATGCTTCCTGAAGCTGCAGATCAGTCTGGCACATTGATCAGGACTAATCTTGGCCCATTCTTCTCAACAAAACTGCTGTAGTTCAATCAGATTCCTGAGATCTCTGGCATGAACCACTGTCTTTAGGTCATCACAAAGCATCTCAATGGGGTTCAAGTCTGGACTTTGATTTGGCCTCTCCAAAATGTGTAATTTGTTCTTCTGAAACCATTCTGAAGTTGTTTTACTTCTGTGTTTTGGACCATTGTCTTGTTGCAGCATCCATTCTCTTTTTAACTTCGACTGTCTGACAGTTGGCCTCAGGTTTTCCTGAAAAACATCCTGATAAACTTTTGAATTCATTCTTCCATTAATGATTGGAAGTTGTCCAGGCCCTGAGGTAGCAAAACAGCCCCAAAGCATGATGCTCCCTCCACCATGCTTCACTGTGTGCATGAGTTGTTGATGTTGGTGAGCTGTTCCCTTTTTCCTCCACACATGGCGTGTGTTTCTCCCAAACAATTCAACTATATATTTTGCCAAAACTTCTGTGGAGTGTCCAAGTGCCTTTTTGCGAACATTAAACGAGCAACAATATTTTTTTTAGACAGCAGTGACTTCCTCTGTGGAGTCCTCCTACGAACACCATTCTTGGCCATAGTTTTACATATAGTTGATGTGTGCACAGAGATATTGGACTGTGCCAGTGATTTCTGTAAGTCTTAGTGTTTTTTACCTCCCTGAGTATTCTGAGCTGAACTGTTGGCGTCATCTTTTGAGGATGGCCACTCTTTGGGAGAGAAGCAACAGTGCCAAACTCTCTCCATTTGTAGACAACTTCTCTGACTGTCGATTGATGAACATCTAGACTTTTAGAGATAGTTTTGTATCCTTTCCCAGCTTTATACAAATTAACAACCCTTGATTGCAGGTCTTCTGGCAGCTCTTTTGACCGACCCATGATGCACATCAATGTTTCTCATTAAGACATTTCTTACCAGGTGTGTGTTTTATAGTGGGCCGGGCAGCTTTAAACCACTCATCAGTGATTGGGCACACACTTGACCTAAAATATTTGGTAAAAATTGGTTTCAATTGCTCTTTAAGTCTCCTTAGGCAGAGGGTTCACTTACATATTTCCCCCCCTTCTGTCATTGTTTGCATGCTATGGGATTTTGACAAAGTTCAGATCACATTTGATGTTGATTTTATGCAGAAATGTGAGAAATTCCAAAAGGTTCAGATACTTTTTCATACCACTGTATATTGTATGTAAGATTAGATTAGACAGCATATCGTTTACATATTACTCAGCGTTTCCTCCTTGCATACCGTATCCCATTTCCCCCATCATCGAGACAGAGAGGTGACCTCCCTGAATCCAATTTTGTTGTTGTGGTTAGGGTGCAATAAAACCCTCCTATTAAACACATTATAAATACACAAAAGCTTTTAGGGCACACCCTGCGGTTTGATCCCACTCCTGTTTGTTTTTCCATGCGAGATCTTGTTGAGTGGCTTCAATTAAAAATGTGCTTGTTTTTTTCTGTCTTGAGTAGTTCACGCAAACACTTAAATTATAGAGCGGTTATTGGGATCACTGGGTGCTGTCTGGACACTCCTCAAGAATTACATTACAATGTGACACGCTGATTTGAATGAAAACGGGAGCTAAGGGAAGGTAAATTACCCTCCCCTGACCGGAGTAAAAATACTGGACCGAAAGGGTGCTGTAAAATATTGAGTTTTTGTTAATGGCCATTGAGAGGGCAATTTTCAACCTGACTGTTGCTTAATGGATACAACTTTGGTCCACATTGACATCAACTGGCCCATTTCCGTCTCTGTAACTTAGTCTCTCTCGTTTGTCTTTGACTTATGTTACAATCTTTCCGAAGTAATGATACGGGGTTGATGTCCTGGTGCTGGAAGCAAAGCTAAGATAAAAAAATAGATGCCCACTACTAACAGCTGGTTGTCATGGTTCACAAACAACACATTGTCAAGTGGGATACATTAGCTGTCTGGTACCGTGCCCATGTGCTATTATTTCCCTCAATCGCCCAGCAACAGCCACTTTATGATAACCCAAGACGAAAGGGAAGGTAGTGTGTGATAAACAACAGGCAGAGGTCTGGATAACCCTGTGTCTGATATCACAGACCTCATGGCTCCATGTAGCATCCCGTGGGCGGACCTGTTGGAAATGTTTCACAGTGAAATTCATTTCTGCTTTAGTCTGAAATAGCCATTAAAGGAATGACATCTTTCTTATTCTTCCAGTGTGCTGACATCATTGAGGCAGGAAGCTTAGTCAGCAACCAAAGGATTTGTAGTTATACTCATAAAATAGAGAAGCACAGAGCACGGCAGAAACTGAATTCATCTTATAAACATGACTTCCTCAAGATTTACAGTCAAAAAGGAGATGAGAATATAACTTTGGTGCAAATTTTTCTTTTTCAAGGGAGAAAGAATCCCGCATAAAATGACTCAACTTTACCAACATTATAAAATATTGCCTGGGTTGATGTTGTTAAATACTTCCTTTGTCCAAAATTAACAAAATCTCACTGTTAAGGCTGATGTTGTCCAAATGGCATGATCTAACTAAATTGTCATATACCTTTAAAGCCAGCA
This sequence comes from Corythoichthys intestinalis, assembly GCF_030265065.1. Classification (NCBI taxonomy): domain Eukaryota; kingdom Metazoa; phylum Chordata; class Actinopteri; order Syngnathiformes; family Syngnathidae; genus Corythoichthys; species Corythoichthys intestinalis. Next base: position 47,176,429 of record NC_080399.1, read on the forward strand.
ATCTTACCTGATCTTTTCTCTTATTTGTTTAGTTTCTGTTTCAGTCATGAGCATAATGGTTGTATTGTTTAATACTTAATATATGGATCAATTTGACATTTGGACTGAATACCAGGCTACAACTCAGAGATAATGAGTCATAAAGTATATGTAGATGATTAGATCACTTTTTATTCCAAAGGTAACATGATGATTATTGCCGTAACATATGGAACATTTTTGGGCTTCATGCAAAATGAGACAAAGGGACATAGTTCTTTATGTATAGATGATCTTGGGTGCTGCAGTGATCTTTTACATGGCTCCCAGATGTTTTTTTTTTTTTTTTTTTTTTTAAACCATGGAATTAGTTGAGTTGATGTAACATTTAAAAAAAAAAAAAATATTCTAAATAGTCAAGGGCATCTATGTCGCAAACTGGGCTGGAGGAGATTCAGGAAATAAAAGCGTAGTGTATTTGGAAGATCGAGTTTCCTAATGGGATAAAGAAAGCATCCATCTGTCCATCCCTCTGTCCGTCCGTCTATCCGTCCATCCATCCATCCATCCACGCATGCATGCCACAAATTTGACTTCACAAATTTGAAGTCAGACATGCTTACTTTATATTCCTGAGTTCGTATAAGCAAGTCTATTATGTTTCTGTCTTTATTTGAGGGGGCTTTGTATAAAATGTTCTGTGTGCAAGGAGAATTCTTTCAAGATCGTAATGGACAGAGGCTTACAAAATGAAAAACAACCAGTCACTCAATTTGTCATGTAAAGGAAAACCAACCATAAGTATTAAAATGCTAATCATATTTATGAGGGAAAAAAATACATTTCACAAGTTTTTCCGCTGCTTCATTTTGTATTTAATTATTTAATTAGCTCTCCTACATTCTGGTCACCAACATATTTTCTTTGAATTCACACTCCTTTTTTTGTGACAAAGTGCCTGTGACGGCATTAAAAAAAATCTTAAATAGCATTATTATGTGAATTAGAATCATATTTTGAGACGATTCGACTATATAAAACAATTTGGCAAAGCGTAGATGACGAGAAATTAATCTTTTAATCTGCCGTTTAGCCCCGCAGATCACATAAAATTACCCCGGATCATATCAAACAGAGGTGGGGTTGTCGATTGTCTTCACCGATCGGCAACCTCCCGGTGGCAAGCAAGTTACAGCTCGTTGTTCCCCTGCTGCGGGGAGGAGTGCTCGTTGCCGTGGAAGAAGCTGGAGAATGACTGCTGGACAAACCGGCCGACTTCGGAGGAGTGTGTAGCCCGAGCCCAACCTGAGGATAGTGGTCTATTGCCGGGCACACGAAGATGGCACAGGGGGCTGGAAGTCTGGACGATATGAAGAACCGCATAAGCCGAGTATCGGGCTCTCCCGGCAGGCACGCAAAAAGGACCGAGGGGGGTGTGCGACAAGCCGAGTGGCCTTCTCGGTGGACAAGGAGCATTGTCAGCCACAAAATGCAAGCCACCTCCTTATTAAAATGTGGGCCATGATCCCAGTATTTTACATAATACAAAATACGATGTTTACTCACTTCCTCCTAAGTCCAATGGTCCCACAGTTGTTGGACTTCTCTGGCCAATCTTCGCGGTTAAAAGGAACTTTTTGAAACCCAAAAAGGCTCACATGGCTGTCCCTGGTGCAGCAACAAAACCCTGCAGCACATTTGGCTGGCGTGATGTGAAAAATAAACGAATCAATCCGCAAAATCAGCTGAATCCACAGTCCATCTGCATGCTATAAAGCAATGCTGTATTGTGAGATGCTGACCCGGGTGATGTCACATTCACATTCCTCCTCAATACAGGAAGTCACTCATTTTCATGGCGTGGGATTAAAAAAATGGAATATATAAATCGGTTGCTTCCACACGAATCCAAGCGGTCCATTTCATTCAGGAGCATAAAATACCACGTGAAATATGAAATAAAACATGCTTTTTGTTGTCATAGGTGTCACGGCTCACTCCTCATCACCTTCACATTCTTCCCACTGACTCTGCTCTACACACCTGTCACCAATCACCACACCTGCCTCCACTCCACAATCAACCACCTGCCACTATAAGAGACTGGTCTGCACAACATTTGACGCCAGAGCTTCACCTCACCACGCATGGTAAAAGTACAGGCCACCCTTTGCTCACCTTACGACTCATCTGTGCTTATTTTTCTCAACAGCAATACCGAGCCAACCGAGCCAACCCAGCCTTCCAGCACATTCAAGGAAACTGCAGAGCTGCCACTCCTCACCAACTTTCCTTTGTTTAATAAACACATCTTGGACTTTGGATTTCTAACTTCCTTTTGCTGTGCTTTAGGTCACACCGTCTAGCCACCATAACAGTAAGCTCTGGCCAAGGAACCCAGCCAGCATGTCGCAGTCTGAGAGGCCCATGGCTCCCGATCCACGTCAGCCCCAGGACCATCTGTTTGCACAACATCCTCACCAGCTTTCCGAGGCTGCTGCTCTCTTCTGTGGACTGAGGGAGGAGGTCCGGGCAGTGTCAGGTCTCCAGCAGGCCCAGGCCTCTGAACAACAGTCCCAGGTGAGCCAACTCACACTTCTGGTTCAAACTCTCACTGACCAAGTCGCTGCTCTCAGCGCACAAATTTCTTCCCCTTCGGGTCCTCCAGCCACGGTCCCTCTGCGGGACGCACCCTCTGCCCGGGAGCCCCACCTTGTTGCTCCAGCCCTGTATGATGGCTCTTTTTCACTCTGCCGTGAATTTCTTATGCAGTGTGAGTACATATTTGAACTACAACCAAGCATGTATTCTACTGCCGCCGCTCGCATAGCCTACATCGCTAACCTCACCACAGGGCAGGCCCGTCGGTGGGTTATGGCTAGCCGAGAGGGCGCCGCACCTTACATGCATGATTACACAGCATTTGTTAAGGAATTCAGGATGGTTTTCGATCATGAGGCCCCTGGGCAGGACGCTAACACTGCCCTTTCAACCCTCCAGCAGGGTTCTCTCTCAGTAGCGGAGTATGCCACTGAATTTCGTATCCTCGCGGCTCGCTGTCAATGGAATGAGCCTGCTCTCTTCAGTGTGTTCCGACGAGGTCTGGCGGAGCCCATGAAGGACGCCTTAGTGGGTATAGAGAGGCCTACCTCTTTGAACCAGCTCATCACACTCTATATCTCTTGACGAGCGACACCGTGAGCGCGAGCGAGAAAGGGCTCACCAGTGTCATGCTGTGACCAGACCACTTATTTCACCTCCGGTGAGTCGCAACCGGCTTTCTCAGCTCTCCCCTGCTTCTTCGATAACTACTGGTGAGGGGGAGCCCATGCAGTTAGGAAGGGCACGTTTGACTCCAGCTGAACGTGAACACCGGGGACTACAGGGGCTCTGCTTGTATTGTGCTAGCTCGGCACACTCTGTTGGCTCTTGTCCAAGCCTGTCTTTGAGAGCTCCCTCAGCTCGAACCCCAAAAAACACAGCTCACTCAGTTGGGGCGTTCCGTGTAAGCCGCTTATCCAATCCCCACTCCAGCAGAGCTAGGTTCCTTGTCACCCTCTCCTGGCTGGAGCGGACACTCACTGTCCCAGCAATGATTGACTCTGGTGCTGATGAATCTTTTGTCGATCGTTCTTATGCCCTGAAGGTTGGTCTCCCCATCGCGCCCCTGGAGGGGTCGTTCTCAGCGTTTGCGTTGGATGGTCACCCCATGGGTCCCATCACTCATCGGTGTGAGGCTCTCACCCTCACAGTCTCGGGTAACCACGTGGAGAAGATCCGTCCCTACGTTATCGCCTCACCTGACACACCCTTCATCCTGGGCAGACCTTGGCTGGAATTCCACACGCCGCATGTCTGTTGGCGTTCAGGCCGCATTCTCAGCTGGAGTATCCTTTGCCACGCCCGCTGCCTTCGGTCCGCTCCGACACCATCCTTGGCTGAACGACCCAGTCTCGCTCCACCTGACCTCACCAAGGTTCCTGCTGTGTACCACGACCTGGGAGAGGCTTTCAGTAAGGAGCGCGCTTGTAGCCTTCCTCCGCACAGACCTTACGACTGCGCCATTGAGCTCCGTCCTGGAGCTGAACTTCCAGCCAGTCACCTCTACAACCTCTCCCCCCCTGAGAAGGCGGCGATGGACAGTTACATCAATGAGTGCCTGGCTGAAGGTCTCATACGCCCGTCCACATCTCCGGTGGCTGCCGGCTTCTTTTTCGTCAAGAAGAAGGGCGGAGACCTGAGACCATGCATCGATTACAGACAGCTCAACAGCATCACTATCAAAAATAAGTATCCGCTCCCCCCCATGAGCTCAAATTTTGAACCCCTCATCGGTGCTACAGTCTTTACCAAGCTGGACCTCCGGAATGCATACCACCTTGTCCGTATCCGAGAAGGGGACGAGTGGAAAATTGCCTTCAAAACCCCCCGTGGACATTACGAGTACCTTGTTATGCCCTTTGGCCACACCAATGCTCCTGCTGTCTTCCAGGCACTCATGAATGACATACTCAGGGACATGTTACATGTTTTTGTAGTCCTTTACCTGGACGACATCCTGGTATTCTCCCGTAGCCTTGAGGAGCATGTCCAACACGTTCGCTTGGTAATCCAGCGCCTTTTGGAGAATAGGCTTTTTATCAAGGCTGAGAAGTGCGTTTTTCACTCTCGCTCTGTTGAATTCCTCGGTCATATTGTGGAGGACGGCTGCATCCGTCCTGACCCCCACAAGGTTAAATCCATTCTTGACTGGCCCAGACCGACTACCCGCAAACAGCTCCAGGGGTTCCTAGGTTTTGCAAATTTTTACCGCCGTTTCATCCGGAACTATAGCCGCTTAGCTGCGCCCCTCACTCAACTCACCTCCACTCTACGTTCCTATGTCTGGTCGCCGGCAGCTGACACCACCTTTGCGGTCCTTAAGAAACATTTTACTACTGCCCCGGTCCTTCTCCATCCTGACCCCTCCAGGCCATTTATAGTGGAAGTCGATGCTTTGGACATAGGTATTGGGGTTGTCTTGTCCCAATGTTCCGCGGAAGACCAGAAGCTACACCCCTGTGCCTTCTTCTCCCGCCGGTTACAGCCGGCGGAGGTGAATTATGACATCGGTAACAGGGAGCTGCTTGCTGTGGTAGCGGCTTTCGAAGAGTGGCGCCACTGGTTAGTGGGCTCCAAGGAAGCCATTGTCGTCTGGTCAGATCACGAGAATCTGACTTTCATCCGGGCCGCCAAACGCCTCAGCTCCCGCCAGGCACGGTGGGCACAGTTCCTGGACAGGTTCAATTACACGCTTACCTACCGACCTGGTTCCAGCAATACCAAGGCTGATGCCCTGTCACGACTCCATGCACCCGAGGAGTCCTCTGCCGAAGCAACACCAATCGTTCCTGCTTCTCGGATCGTAGGGGTGGTGACCCTGGACATAGAAGCCGAGGTCGAACGGGCCCAACAGGCTGAGCCCGGCCCTGGCAACTGTCCCACCAACCGGCTCTTCGTACCTGACTCGATGCGATCCCGGGTGCTTCTGTGGGGCCATTCCAGTCGGTTTGCCTGCCATCCTGGATACCAGCGTACCCTCACCTTCCTGAGCCGGAGGTTTTGGTGGCCGACCATGAGGGCGGATGTCCGGGAGTTTGTCGCTGCCTGCGACACCTGCTCCAGAGCCAAGGCGTCTCATCAGCCACCAGCTGGCCTTCTGTGTCCTCTTCCGGTGCCCAATCGCCCTTGGTCTCACATTGCTGTGGACTTTGTTTCAGGTTTTCCTTCTTCCCAGGGCAATACCGTCATTCTCACTGTGGTGGATCGATTTTCAAAGGCTGTGCATCTGGTGGCGCTGCCAAAACTCCCCACCTCTGCTGAGATGGCTGATTTCCTTACCCAGCATGTGTTCCGGCTCCACGGGTTTCCCTGCGACATTGTTTCCGACCGGGGGCCCCAATTCACGTCTCAGGTCTGGCGTGCCTTCTGTAAAGGTATTGGTGCCGCCGTTAGCCTTTCCTCTGGGTTCCAAATTCAAACTAACGGACAGGCTGAACACATGAACCAGAGCCTTGAGTCAGCCCTCCGTTGTGTGTCTGCTCTTCACCCAACCTCCTGGAGCAACGATCTGCCATGGGTGGAATATTCGCTCAATACCCTGACCTCTTCCGCCACCGGCAGATCTCCGTTCGAGGCCTCTCTGGGATACCAACCCCCTTTGTTCTCAGTCCAGGAGTCCGAAGCCTCTGTCCCCTCTGTCCAGGCCCATCTTCGCCGTTGCCAACGGGTGTGGGGGGAGGTCCGCTCCGCCCTACTACGTGCTAACGTGCGCTCCTGCCGTGGGGCCAACCGTCACCGTACCCTGCCCCAGTATACCAAACCGGACAAGAGGTCTACCTCTCCTCCGCCGACCTGCCGCTACAAGTGTCATCAAAGAAGTTAGCCCCAAGGTATGTCGGTCCCTTCACAATTGACAGTGTTCTGAGTACCACCGCTGTTCGCCTCAAACTCCCTGCCGCCATGAAGCACGTGCATCCGATGTTCCACGTCTCTAAGATCAAGCCTGTCTCTTCGGGCCCTCTCATGCCCGCTGCCCCAGCTCCTCCGCCGCCTTAATTGGTTGATGGGCATCCCCAATGGAAGGTCCGGCGTCTGGTGAAGGTCCGTCGCCGTGGTCGCGGCTTTCAGTATCTGGCGGACTGGGAGGGTTACGGCCCGGAAGAACGTTGCTGGATCTCAAAGTGGCTCATCATGTGTCCCTCTCTCCTTCGGGAATTCTACGAGGCCAACCCTGATGCCCCTGGTCGGCCGCCAAGAGGCGCCCCTCGGAGGGGGGGTACTGTTACGGCTCACTCCTCATCACCTTCACATTCTTCCCACTGACTCTGCTCTACACACCTGTCACCAATCACCACACCTGCCTCCACTCCACAATCAACCACCTGCCACTATAAGAGACTGGTCTGCACAACATTTGACGCCAGAGCTTCACCTCACCACGCATGGTAAAAGTACAGGCCACCCTTTGCTCACCTTACGACTCATCTGTGCTTATTTTTCTCAACAGCAATACCGAGCCAACCCAGCCTTCCAGCACATTCAAGGAAACTGCAGAGCTGCCACTCCTCACCAACTTTCCTTTGTTTGATAAACACATCTTGGACTTTGGATTTCTAACTTCCTTTTGCTGTGCTTTTGGGTCACACCGTCTAGCCACCATAACAATAGGCATTTTAAAACATTATGATACGCATTGTTAATGTGGTGAGCGTTCCATGTCAAATCTGGCTCTACACTTTTCCTTTTAGGTCTGCTTTATTAAATTTTCCTCAAATTTAAAGGACTCAGGAACACGCTATTTCTCAATTTCCAGAGAGCCTCTGTGCCTCAGTGTCTTGCTGCTTTGATAAGGCCCCCTTTATCTTAAAAAGCAAAAATTACAGGAGAATCTTTCACATGCTCTTACATCTTAAAGTCCCCCTATCACATCAGGGGCTACTTTAATGAGTTTGAAAGGTTGCACTTCACTGAGCCACAACCCATAGCCCTTTTGTGTGTAAAATGAACCAAAAATTGCAGACAAGACAGTTTTGATCCCATTTCACTGTAGGGCAGGAAGCTAGTGTCAGTAACCGAAAAATATGTCATCAAAGGCAAGCTTTTTCGTGTGCAGCGCCCTCCTCTGTTTAGTTTCATTGCCGTGGTGGCCAGCGTTTTAGTTGTTTTCCCAAGAAATTTACTTGTTTTATCGGAAAAAATGGTTATACAGTGGGGCAAATAAGTATTTAGTCAACCACTAGCTGTGCAAGTTCTCCCACTTGAAAATATTAGAGAGGCCTGTAATTGTCAACATGGGTAAACCTCAACTATGAGAGACAGAATGTGGAAAAAAGAACATTAGAAAATCAAATTGTTTGATTTTTAAAGAATTTATTTGCAAATCATGGCGGAAAATAAGTATTTGCTCAATACCAAAAGTTCATCTCAATACTTTGATATGTACCCTTTGTTGGCAATAACAGAGGCCGAACGTTTTCTGTAACTCTTCACAAGCTTTTCACACACTGTTGCTGGTATTTTGGCCCATTCCTCCATGCAGATCTCCTCTAGAGCAGTGATGATTTGGGGCTGTCGTTGGGCAACACGGACTTTCAACTCCCTCCACAGATTTTCAATGGGGTTGAGATCTGGAGACTGGCTAGGCCACTCCAGGACCTTGAAATGGTTCTTACAAAGCCACTCCTTTGTTGCCCTGGCTGTGTGTTTGGGATCATTGTCATGCTGAAAGACCCAGCCATGTTTCATCTTCAATGCCCTTGCTGATGGAAGGAGATTTTCACTCAAATCTCTCGATACGTGGCCCCATTCTTTCTTTCCTTTACACAGATCAGTCATCCTGGTCCCTTTGCAGAAAAACAGCCCCAAAGCATAATGTTTCCACCCCATGCTTTACAGTGTGTATGGTGTTCTTCGGATGCAATTCAGTATTCTTTCTCCTCCAAACATGGGAACCTGTGTTTTTACCAAAATGTTCTATTTTGGTTTCATCTGACCATAACACATTCTCCCAGTCCTCTTCTGGATCATCCAAATGCTCTCTAGCGAACCGCAGACGGGCCTGGATGTGTACTTTCTTCAGCAGGGGGACATGTCTGGGAGTGCAGGATTTGAGTCCCTGGCGGCGCATTGTGTTACTGATAGTAGCCTTTGTTACTGTGGTCCCAGCTCTCTGTAGGTCATTCACTAGGTACCCCCGTGTGGTTCTGGGATTTTTGCTCACCGTTCTTGTTATCATTTTGACGCCACGGGGTGACATCTTCCATGGAGCCCCAGATTGAGGGAGATTATCAGTGGTCTTGTATGTCTTCCATTTTCTAATAATTGCTCCCACAGTTGATTTCTTTACACCAAGCGTTTTACCTACTGCAGATTCAATCTTCCCAGCCTGGTGCAGGTCTACATAATGTCTCTGGTGTCCTTCGACAGCTATTTGGTCTTGGCCATAGTGGAGTTTGGAGTGTGACTGACTGAGTTGTGGACAGGTGTCTTTTATACCGATAATGAGTTAAAACAGGTGCCATTAATACAGGTAACGACGAGTGGAACCTCATTAGACCTCGTTAGAAGAAATTAAACCTCTTTGACAGCCAGAAATCTTGCTTGTTTGTAAGTGACCAAAGGCTTATTTTCCACTCTAATTTGGAAATAAATTCTTTAAAAATCAAACAATGTGATTTTCTGTTTTTTTTTCCACATTCTGTCTCTCATGGTTGAGGTTTACTCATGTTGACAATTACAAGCCTCTCTAATCTTTTCAAGTAGGAGAACTTGCACAATTGGTGGTTGACTAAATAGTTATTTGCCCCACTGTACGTGTTGTGTGTGGAACAGTGGTTAAAATATATTGTGTAGGAAATTGCCCCAACACGTTTGGTGGTGCGTCCCCTCTTGCCATCCCTGAAGGCTGGTTGATGGGTGCACGGGTGACCCGGGGGACCATCCTGGATCCTGGGGGGGGGGGGGGGGGGGGGGCGATGGCTCCTTTGCTGGACTGTGGGAGGAGGGATGGGCTGCACTGTTGCTTTGTGACTATCTCTACCGTGGCAGCAGCAGGGCGGGAGTTGTAGTCATCATTTCTACTTCTGTGGAATTTAATCTACTTCCGGGCCATCCTTTTGCATTTGTGCAAAAAAGTCCTTGAAGTAAAGTGTTTGCATTTCGCCTAACACTTCTCCGCCACCGTAGAGTGGGCCAGCCGGTAAGTATTCTGTTGTTTTGATTGATCAAAACATCTTACTGAAGACTGCTTTGACCAAGTGACAACTGCTATGTTTCCAATCAAGAGTTATTAACAGTGACATTGGAACCGAAACAAAAAAGCTTGTTGTTGTCATATTTATTTGCGTTTTCAGTTCTTTTTCCTGTATTCAGAACCCGCTGCATTAGGAAAGCTCAATATTTAAGGAAGCCTGTCACCATCTGTAAGTGTCGGACTATTACGTGCCAACCTGCTTTATACCGCTGTGTGCATCATCTCGAGTTTTACTTGCCATTTACGGTTGTATTCTTTGTTATCACGTTGTTGTAGTGCTAGTATTTTTGTTGGACTTTGCCATCACTTGTTGCCTTTTTCCAACCTTGTGGCTTCTCCTTAGTTTTTTTGCACACTAGGTTTGTGCCATTTTGTATTGTATTTTGTCTCGCGTGTTCTTGCGTGCCCCCCTTAGTTCTCGTTTTGTAATAAATACAACTTCAACTTCTGTGTTTGGATCCATATTTAACAGCTCGCCGTTTCATAACAGTTGTTGGCCCCGGTGCTGCCAAAATTGCACCAGTAAAAAAATTCCAGATTTAATATTTCCAGATGATGCATTATTATTTTTTTTAATCACTATCAATGCTGTTGTGTAGAGTCTTGAGGCATAAATGTAAGATATTTACCATTCAGGTGCTTGAAATCTAATGTTAAAGGCAGTCCTCGTTGCTTCTGTGTCTCTCTCTTTCACACTCCCGCCGCTTGCCCGCTCTCTTGCCCCATTTTATGATTAACTTCTGCGTTTTGGACTAATAGTATGGTAAAAATCTCCCCGGAATCATGTTCTTCGGGAGTCTCTTCCTCCTCAGACACACTTTCAATTTAATATTCTGACCCATTGCACATTAAATTCAACAAGTCTTGACAGCTGTTTTTCATCGAGTCATATGCCCTCTGCCGAAATTCTTGCCTTTGACTACGTCATTGGTTTCTACTATGCAGAGGCAAAAAATTACAACAAATATTTTTACTACACATTTTTAGTAGTTATGGATTTGTGTGAGTCTTGACAATTGATTGTTGAATATTCTTTGACAAAATTAAATCATTTAATTAGTGTGAAAAAAACTGCGATGGTGACTTTAAGCCACACTATCCATTTGTGCTAGATGTCATTTAAAGTAGTGATGCACGATAATGCATTTTTCAACCGATACCGACAACCGATAATTTCCTCCTCATTCCAACCGATAACCGATAATGTCAAGCCGATAATTCTATGAAAAGATTTATGTAAAATTTTAAAGTATAAACAAGAGAAAATATCGCTGTGCAAAAATATAATTTATTGCTCTTTTTTCAACATCAAATGTGAACAAGTAGTAAATTCAACATCTAAATAATGACAGATTGTATGACATTGTGTAATGGTAAACTTTTGGCAACAAATACTTACAGAGTAAATACCTAAGTTGCACAAAAATGCCTTTGAAAATAAGCCATTCATAACATATAACAATACTACACTGCAAAAACACACCTCTTTAAAACTAGTCCATTTTAAGTGTGAATCTATTGGAAATAAGTTAAATTATCTGCCAGCGCTTCAAGTTTATTTCACTCAGATTTCTTGGAAGAAAAATAGCTAGCTGAAAATAAGCTTAGCAGCCTTATTTTAAGCAATAAATTATTATACTTAATCCTACAAAAAACATGTTTGTCAGAAACGTTCTTTATTCAAGAATAGGTATGGTTCAAAACAATTTTTGAAAGCAATTTTTAAATTGAGAAGTGTTAATGAGTGCCAATAATTTTTGATTATCTACTGTGACTGTAACTGAGCAGACAAATAAATTAAATAATTTGAAAAGTGATTGCTAATGTTATATGCTTTGTTGCACACTGTGAAAATGATTAACTCAAAAGAGGGAGATGTCATGTATCCATTGTACAGCGCTTTGTTTACATTTGCGGCACTCACGACACTTGCTTTACGGCAGCTCAGCTGATACACGGCAGTATTATTAGGCCGGAGTTGTAGCTCGCATCCCCGTGTGTGTGCCTGAGTTTTGTTAAACCGAAAATAACGGCAGCGTGGATGAATTTATCCTTGTGTTAAAAAAAAAAAATCTCCCGCCTGTGCCCTTCAGTCCGTCCGGCCGCCAAATTGGCACCCGCGCCAGGCCTCTGTCTGGCTCGATGAGTGGAACTGGACTGGCGGCGGCAGCTACGTTCGTAACGGATTTCTGCCCGCCCCTTCCAGCTCGCCGCGGTATATTCGGGGCCTGGCTCTGCTCCGGATGGAGGCGCACGGTGTGGAGGAATGCTCGAGAAACCCGCCTCGTCCCGGCAGCCTGCAAGGACTGGCCAGAGCAGCGGACTCCGTCGGAAGACTGCTACTTGTCGACTATCGGTTTCGTGCCGGTGTTTAGCATGAAATGGAGTTTACCACCCGCTATGGGCTGAATGAGGACGCTTTTTTTCCGCCTCGTGAAACTTCTGCAGTGCATGTTTTGCAGATGGCGAGAGCGTCGTTTTTTTTTTTTTTTTATACACAAATCCAGCCACACCAGTGACCGCTGCCATTACCTCAAACTGCTTCTGTTGTGTAACTCCGCCTCCTCAACCCCTCCTCCCTCAGGGGCTTCAGAGAGGGGAGGGGTTGAGGTGGCAGCGGTGCTGAATTCTTCGGTTGCACATATTTGGAGGCTAAATCAAGTATATAATTATCGGATTGCATTATCGGTTGAATTTTTTTCATCTGGATTATCTGTGTGTTGTCATAATGGCCATTATCGGCCGATAATTATCGGTAACCGATATTATTGTGTATCTTTAATTTAAAGCTGACAAAAGTGATCTCACACTTTCTCTATAACTGTAACAATACACTTAAAAGAGGAATATTGGAGCTTTGTAAAAAACAACAAAACCCAAACTCGAACTAATAATTGGGTAATTGGGTAATAAGGCTATTTTCTTTGATCTTTTGTAGCCAACTTGTTGCAAGCTGACATGTTTCTAATGTCAATAGAGCCTAGCAAGCTCAGTCAAGCCTCTCAGGATGAAACTGATCTGTGGGTCATGGGAAATTGTTTCCCGTCCTCTCCTACAGTTATATGATGGATGATTGTCTCAGCAGGCGAGTATTTGTCTGGCAAGGTGACCAAGCTAACAGTGTGGTAAAGCTGGAACAACAGGCATTCATGACACAATAAAGGAAAGATTTGACAGTCTTTGGCAGAGATCATCAGCTTCCTTGGAGCTTCTTTCCACCGCATGCAGTTTGCACGGGGAAAATAATTATTGTGTATAAATAAACGTTTCGAATATTTACTTTATAATCAATCAGAAAATACCATTGATTATTTCCTGCATTAAATGAAAATTGTGTCTGTTTCATATACATTTGAACAAATCGTCGTGAGGTGATAATTTAATGACGCATTACAAAAAAGGAAGAGGACAGAAAGATCATGCATGGTATTTAAGTATGTTACTGGATTGTTATTTTAATAATAACTGCAGCTTTGAGCACAGTATAGCCAAGAAAGCATGCAAGCAGATATTTTAACCTCAAAATAGAGAGACAAGCCTTAAGTGCCAATGAGATTACTGCCACAATTCCAAATTGTCACCATTTGCTATGAGTGACAGTGCAGTGGGACCTTTAAATTTGAATACCCAAGAAGCCGTACAGCTGTAAGCACAGTGTAGCCCAGAGTGCAAGCGAGCAGATATTTTACCTGAAATGAAAGAGAGAAGCATTAAGTGCTATGAGATTACAACCGCAGTTCTAAATTCTTCATTTTCTATGAGGGACACAATAGTGGAACCTATAAATCTGAATAACTTAGAAGCCGTACAATTTTAATCAAATTTCCGAGCCTTTCGGATCCCACAAGCATACTTTACATTCTACTCATAAACAGTGAAAGCATTAATCAAATTTTCATTGTCAGGTAGCCCTTTTTTTCGGCAAGCCCAATCACACAGTTAGTGTGAAGAAACAAAAACTGCTGATACATCAGTGTTTAAAGAAAATCTGGTAACACTATTCATATCATAAAACTGTCATAACATGAATCAATTATTAACTTTAAACCCCAAACCTAACCAAAGACAATTGACAACTGTCAGCTTTGCATCAAAAGTGAAATATATGTTGGAATGTCAATTTATTACATGTGTCATAAGCATTCATATTCATGACAGTCAGAGGAAGCATTCAGATAAAATGAAACCGAAAATACCACAGCTCCACATGCAAAAGTGTGCATGATTATCATGCTTAAATTTTCTGTCTGTTACCAAATATCACTGAAAACGCAGAAAAAACAACATACACTGAACATATCCATTGGTTAGGGATGGGAATCGAGAACCGGTTCTTATAAGAGTCTGTTACATGTGTTTCAATTCCATGGAATCGTTTGGTAGTTTATCTAATGATTCTCTTAAAGATTCCAACCAGCACGATTTATGTCAAGTGAATTATTAATATTCCACACATTCGATACAGCAAGTAAGACTACATGATTACTCAAAGAGGGACCACTCACCAAGTATAATCTGAAGAGTCATTGCCGAGTAATTTTGCATTGATTTTCACAGGCCATGTCATTATGTCATGTCACGTCATTGAGACCACTTAAAGAAATGGTGATTTTCCCCCAAAAAGTCTATTAATGGGTCTATCGTTTTCCTCGTCGAATACTCTATAAGAAAAATATAGGATATATGCATCTAAGATAATACTAAACAATTTTATTAGCAATTTTAATACTCCTGTTGGAAAGGTTCCTTGGGTTTGCGTTTGTTCCCATAGCAACCAGTCAGTTACTTCCTGTTATTGCTCTACGTCACATGCGCAGCGTATTCTGGGACCGAGAATAGGCGTAAGGTGCGCATTTTGAGCAGAGTAAGAGTGTGGTCACCTGTTAAGATGTGTGTTAGGAGGTGTTAATCTGTGTGCGTCCATGAATCAATGTAAGTATTTCCTCTTCATGTCATAAATTCTTATGATAAGTTAAAGCCATTATCAGAGCGACCGTTTCGTGTTTTTACGGTTCTGTCGGCTGGTTGCTCCCGTTTGTCCTCGCTGCGTCTCCCGCTCGTCCTCGCTGCGTGGAGGAGTGTGTTGTTTACATTATATTCGTGTTGCACATTTGTGTCAAGACGGAATGTATTAGTTTAGCATTTTTAAGATGATGTTGTACATCCATATGAGTGTAAAGTGCTTAGCTTTTGCCAATTTAATGGCCAAGATGACCGCACGTGCACGCAGCGTGCTTCCGGGTTGTGCATGCGCACTCGCCCCCCTCCACCTTTGTGTTCGTTATACTGTGCGAGTCATGTATGTGTGTTATTGACTGCTTTACAGTCAATTTGCATTGTTTATTGTGGTGGTCCTTGCCCACACTCCCCTCTGCTGGCTTTTATTGTTATGACACTTCCTGTTTTGATGAATGGTATCACCTTTAACCTGGCTCACCTGGGAGTGCACCTGCAGCACATCATTAATCAACACTGCTTATAAGGAGCGGCCCGGGCAGCAAGCAGGTGCCAGATGATTCTGCCAGTCACCATTGGTACATCGGCCAACTCAAGTCTGTGGTCTTTTGACTCTTGTTTTTGAAAGCTTCATTGATTTTATCTTTTGCCTTCAGGACACTCACCCAGCCAGGCCTCCTGACAGAACAACGCCGCCTGCCACAGTCACAACCTGGATCATCAACCCTTCCAGCCACTCCACACCTTGCATGTCTTTAATAAATACCATTTCACTCTACTTCAGCTTCCGGGTCGCACTTTGGTCCGCATCGGCTTCGCCTAGCCTGCCCCAACAGTTTATTGCATCATAGCTAATATGATGTAATTTTCTTTCTTATCAGAACCACACATATGAATGAATGAATGAATGAATTTATTGTCACTTGCCACGTTTACATGGAGACAAATATTCCAATTACAATCGGAATATTTGTTCAAACCGAATAAATGTGTTCCATATAAACGCCTCATTCGGAATGAACAGGCCCAAACCAAATGGAATTTCATTCCAATTCACAGGGGTGGAATATTCCTTTTCCCAAACCGATTAGAAGTAAAATTATATCATGTAAACAGGGAAGCGGAATGGTGTCTGGTTGCATTCTTTCTGCGCATGCTCCGTACTGACGTGGTGACGTCACTCGGTGACGTAAGTAACGTCACTTGCAACATGGCTTCCAAGCACACGCACAGCGCACCCACACAACTTTTTAAATGAACGGCGTATCATTCTGAAGTTTTGTTTCCACTCGAAAAGTTAAAACAGCAGCTGATCTGACGATCGATCTCCATATATTGCAACGTGACGCTTTGTTTTGATTAATCTGCGCATGTCAGACGGCAGTTGTCAAACGTCCTTTCGGAATAAAGGCAGTCACATGTAAACGCTGGATCGGAATAGATGAAGTGACATGTAAACAGCTGATGTGAAATTTTCATTCGGAATGATTTGAATCGGTATGAATAAAAGTCAGCATGTAAACGTGGCTATTGTCATCATCATCAGACATTGTCACAGACTAAGGAATAATTTGCCCGAAAAAAAAAAAGACGAAGACGGACAAAGAAAAACGGGAAAAAGCAAATGCTTATCGATACCCGTCCCCCAAAATATACCCACTCATTCCAGTTTTCTTCCAGACACATACAAATACTAGTACATCAACATCTTTCCACGCATGCTCTCATCTGCTCATTGAGTGATTCTCATATCAAATTCCATTGCCTTTATTGTTGTGCCTGTTGCCAAGTTGGATTAAAAGTGCCAAAGACCAACTCCACTCTCCGCTCCTTGTGTTATGACACCTCGAGGCGAATGTACCATAAAACATATTGAACCCAGAACCTCATACAGTCCATTAGTCCAAATTACAATCAATTAGAGAATCGATAAAGAATCGAATCGTTAAGCAATATCTATAATTGAATCGGAATCGTAAAAATCTTATCAATTCCTATCCCACCATTGGTTGCAACAAATAAAATGTATTATATTCATGCTTTAGACAACAGTTAATTTTTTCTATTGAACCAAGTGCTGAAAATTTATGAATGAATATAGGTACTCCCCGACGGACCGTACTTAAGTGATTTCGTCTTCACGACGCCTTTCTCGTCCGCCATTTTTTCTCCAGTCGTTTTTATGTTTTTTTTTGTTTTTGTACCTCAAAATTTATTTTTTACTGTATTTTATTAATATAATCGTTCTGCCCCTTGGGTTGGAGAAACATATATTTGATTTGATTGTTGACTTTTGTCTTGTGATGCATGCGTTTGTTTTGGCGCAGGAAGCGTACAGCAGGTAGTACGCACGGGAGTAAGAGCGAATGTACACAGTGAGAAGAGCGTATTTGTGCACATAAAGAAGTCGCGCAGCCGAGTGAGAGTGAGAGGGGAAATATTACAGCTTAGCTCGCTGTCTAGCTAGGACTTACCTCCAAGATGGCTTGCTGTCTAGCTAGGACTTAGCTCCAACGTCTTGGAGAGGAGAGTGCAATGACGTGTAATACATGTTTTTGGCTAGGTATTTTGTGATTTAGGGGATAGTTGGGGGTACTTAAAGGGTTAATTCTGACTTACGCAGAAATTCGGGTTACGTCGCCAGCGTAGGAACGGAACTTGTTCGTAAACCAAAGAATACCTGTATATCATTCTGACCAGATAGTCAATTATACATTTCCACAGAAGTGAGTCTGCAGGTAGGTAATTGTGACCGAGTGGTCTAGAACATTGATCGCTACTGTTAGGGAAAACACATATTAAAAAGAACCGAAAATTCTCACCTGTCCTCCCCCAGTCAATCCCTGCTCCAATGTGTGCATCCATCCATCCATTCTCAGAACATGATATTTGTCAGGGTCGCGGGTGCCTTTTCCAGCTGACCTCAGGCAAAAGGCAGACTACACTGGTACACTAAACTGGTTGCTAGTCAGTTTTAGGTGACACACAGACAATCCTTCGCACCCCCAACCACCATTGAATTGCTCCCACACCACCTGCACCAAAGTTGCGAATGCACCACTAGACCATCAGTGACTCAAGAAACTCAAAATTTTATGCATATGCATAAAAGTGTGTTTGATCATGTATAATGTGATAATGATGTAAAAGTAGAACAAAGCATTGTGGGTAATTAAAGGCTGTGATGCGTTTAGGAAACATTTTGTTTAACCTTGTTACACAGAGTTACAGAGAATTTTATTTTTCATCATCAAAATATAATGGTGCTTCTTACAGCTCCAAAATATACAGTACAGATTCAAGATTCAATGATGGCTTTGAAAAACACACTGCAATAAGTCATATATAGTAAAATGAAGTTTTTCACTTTTTATATCTGCCGAAAAAGCAAACATCTATACGACAAATAGGGTGTTGCAGGCAAAGAATTTACCTTTCTGTAGTTGTTAATGGTACTTGCAGCTTCAATGAGTGGCACGAAAGCAGCCAGGTGCTAACATGACCAATTTTTAATATAATTCTTTCTTTCTTTCTTTTTTAAATAAAGGACACACATGAGCTGCGTGTTCTTACTGCTCTTATAGTGTATGGTGTACTCGCAGTGAGTAACGTTGCATACCACATATATTTTTACAAGAGGATACCTTCCTCAAAATTGGTGTCAAGTCATGAAAATGTTTCAAAGGCAACATGAAGCCACATTACTAGTTGTAATTACCAACACGAAGAGTAATACGTAGTAGTTAATGTTGTAATGATCAAAATTAGTCAGACCACATTTTGAAGCTTTTGATCTTGTCTCAGTCTCGACACCCAAAAATATTGGTCTCGTCTCTGTTTCAGACCGGCTTGCGGGGCCGACTCAGAATTTTCTGTCAAGACGGGCACTTTATTGATTTGATTTTGAAGGAAAAACACTATGATAAAAAATGAAAACAAGTGTATTAATTCTTTGTCTCACTAACTTTCCAAAAGCCCATGCAAATGATTATTAGATTTTTTTATTGATTTATTTTTGAAGTGTTTGTCTCTTCTTAGCTTTTCTCTGTTTTGGTCTTGTCTTGGTCTCGACTTCCAAAAGTCTTGATCTTATCCTGGTCCCAGTGAGTTCTGGTCTCAGGCAATTCTTGGTCTCTGAAAGTGTGTTCTTGAGCACAACATTCAGAGCAAACACATACGAAATAAAAGAAGCTTATTATTAGCTGATTTGATAACTGCATTTCATTGGCATACTTTTCTTCCTATCATTTTGGTTTTTGGTGAATTATTTGAGAAACAAACACATAACATCTAGAAATGCTGATCTCAGCTCCGGTTCTTCTATTTGTTTCTAGATATAGTTCACTTTGTTTTAATCGCCTATCGTTTTACATAACTGGCATGGAATCTGTCTTGAAATATTTTAGGGAGGACATCCAAACTTTTGGCAACTTTGATTGGTAGAGCAGGAGTAGTTCAAATATGGCCTAATTTTTGGTATGCGTGTACATGAGGACCAGCAAAACATTTTATGCAAACCTACAAATTTGCTCCCTAAATGGACAAATTTGCTCCCAAAATGAAGAGAAAGCACAAACAAAACACAAAAGAGGAATGGAAAAGACCAAACAAAATGTCTATACATTATACGTATAGAATGACATAAAACAATTGTCTCAGTTTCATTTCAATACACTCAATTCACAGCTACTGGCCAAGGCGCACATGTACAGTGTAATCAGTCAGTACAATGCTTCCAGGCCTTCTCTTCTTGAACAACTTTGGCCAGCCACCAAAAAGGCTGATTAAACGCACCAGGGCCTTGTCAGTAGCAATCATGGGCGTGCTTCCATGACATCACTGACTCAAATGTTGACCTCAGAGGGAGACAATGATCAACAAACAAACCATAATCGTAAGAAGACCAAGACCTTAAATGACATAATAGGTTGGACTTTACTAAAGGAATGTAACCAATCCAGCTGGGAACATTCCAAATCAATTCATGATATAATGTAGAAAGTGGATGGCTGGATAAATTAATGCATGCAGGTAAAGAATGTTGTTGCAAATAAATGAAATTTGATCATGCCAGTATTATTATGACATTTTTTTTTTTTTTATTAAGAAGAAAATGAATGAAATAAAATGTGACAGTTTTATCTACCTTATACAGGAATGTAACACAGAGTACATTTCACACACACCCAGGGGTGGATCTTGGTGGGGTGCTGTGTATGTGACTTCTAGAGCAGGGGTGTCCAAATCATTCCTCAAGGGCCTGCTGTGGGTCCTGGTTTTTGTTCCTACCCATTGAGCATAGACAGTTTAACTTTGACCGATGAAGTGTCTGCTAAAACAAGCAGCACTTGACTGCAATCAATTGATTACACTTGTAAGACACCAGATTGGTGAAAAGGTGTTGTCTTGTTTTGTAGGAATGAAATCCAGCACCCACTGCGGCCCTATTTGGAATAGTTTGGACACCCCTGTTCTAGAGGGCTTGGTTTGAGGGCTTAGATGGGGCGTGGTTGGACGAGGTGGGGGGTCTAAAAAAATATACAAAGATGCGAAAAGCTGTAATATAGGCCCGCCTCCACATTTCGTCCGGCCCCCTGAACAATACCAGAGAGCATTTTTAATGTTTTTTTTTTTCTTTCTACATAGTGTTATTTATTTCCTGGCCATTTTCTGTGAAGAACTCAGAGAGGGTTATTTGGTTATTATCTATTTAATTATATATTATATTATATTATTTACTTTTGTACCGTGAAGAATCCAGAAAAGGTTATTTGAAAAACAATATTTTTTTACATTTAGGCACTTCAACAATCGTCACACTTTTTCTGTTACAAACTGACCCCGGCCCCTCATCAGAGAAGGGAAAAGTTATGTGGCCCTCACAGGAAAAAGTTTGGGGACCCCTGGTTTAAGGTTTAAAATATATCTGCTTGCACTTTCTTGTACTTGTCAAGTCTTGCCACGACTAATTTCTCGGACAGACAGTTTAAATTCCTCAAGTAGGTATAGTTCATGCAGCTGCTCAAATGTGAAAACTTTGCTCGCTACACACCACCTATCTAAGAGTACTGTCTTCTCACGAGCAAATTCAACTATAGTTTTAGTAAGCGTTTTTCTGCACTCCCGAAACTTTCGTCGGTAAGCTTCCGGGACTAATTCATAGGCTTTTAATATAGTGGCTTACACAGCATCATAGTCCATACTATCGTCCATGGAGAGACAAAAACACACCTCCTGTGCCTTCCCTACTAACTTACACTGGAGCAAAATGCGCCACATATTCTTTGGCCAAGCGAGAGTCAAGGCGATATGCTCAAAAGAGTTAAAATACGAGTCTACCTCTATTTCGTGAAAAGGGCATTGTACCTGCTTGCATCAAATGAGTTGGGCTGCATCACAGGGGCCTGCGTAGCCATGGCGGTGGAGGTAGATGGGGCGGCTCCAACTCCATAGCCCTTATGTGCAAAGCTCAACCTCCCAGGTTTTCATTTGGGGCTCCACCTCACAAAGTCGGAGGGTCATCTGTAAGTCTCCCCCGTCCACCCCTGCCTGAAGCAACGCTGCCGGACCGGCGGCTGACGGCGGAGCTACAGCAGAATCATCCGCGCCCGCCTGGGACCGTAAACTGGCAGCACTCATGCTGCTCATGTCCCCCTCAACAGGTGTTAGCTTAGTCACACCCATCTCCAATAAACGGTCCGACAAACAGGACTTTCTCGCTACCTTATGCGCGTTTGAAAGGACGGGAATATCGAATAGTTTTGCAACCAACAATAAGTCGGCTTCAGTGCAACGGTCCAATTTTTCAATGGACATACACCGCACAAACTCCATGTCGAATATGTCGGACATAATACTGTGAAAACCAAAACGACAAAAACGAGAGGAGAACACAAAACACACCGGCCAAAAGAGCACATGTAACGAACACTGCGAGAGGTCCCGAGTCCGACTCCCAGACGAGCCCCCAATTTTATGTTATGACCCAAATCGAAGGCTTACTATGGACGCGACATAAAACAAGGTACGAGTTCACAAGTGGCACAATTTATTTACAATAGTCAAAATCATATTGAACAATGAATATAAAATATGGAGAAGCTTGCATTCAGGCTAAGCCCAGGGCAGAACAACAAACAAAAGGAATCTACTCATAAACCCCACACACTAACTAAACCGTGATCATACAAAACAAAATAACAAAAAGACTAGATTCTTACAATACACAAAAAAAGAGAAAATGGGTTAAACATAAATGGCGGCTTACCCCTACTGCTTTGGTGCTCTCATGTACAGTGGTGAACAAAAAGGGTCCAATAACGAAGAAACACAAATGACCTCACCGAAAAGCGGGAGTGGTAACAAGCAAGCGATCGAATGCGAAGGCAAATGGATAACGAGCAAAAGCAGCTGGCGAGGAGGTACGTGGCACAAATGCTGTGAAATGCGACCACCCCGTTCGTTGACAGCAGCTGACATTTGAAGCTTGGCGACGTCTTTCGGCAGCCAATCAGTGGCGGCCACGACGTTTGCTCATTCAGTGTCGGTCAGCCCACGTCACGTTGGAAGGGGAGGCAACCAGCTGGTGGAGGCAAGGATCAGCTGACTGGAGACTGCTCAAAATGAAAACAACGATTAAAAAGCCAGGGCCGTCACATACTAATTGAAAGCTTTTAATACTAGACCGAGGGAGCAAAATGTAATAAATGCACCAACCCTGGCGTCTGTGTCACTAGTGGGTTAAATGGACCATATCATTGTGAATTTGTGACGATGGAAGAATGCAATCTTCGTAAGATTTTTAATGTGCGACTGAAAAGAAGTTTAGTCAAAAATAACTTTTTGCTCAGTCACTTTGAGTAATCGTATTATTTTTGACATTTCCAGTGATGTCTTTAAACATGAGCTCATGCCAAGACAGAGCAATAACGAGCATGTTAGTTTGCTCAAGATTAAGAAGCAAATAGTTGCAGGACACCCATAAAGCAGAAAGGAAAATTATCCCACCGTATGTGGGGTTTTATGATGCAACAGCTGCTATTAAAAAAAAAAGAAAAGCTGTTGAAAAGCTGTATCCCATGATCTTTCAAAATATTTGAGCTGGACAGATTCGAGGGTGGATGTGTTAATGAACAAATTGCTTGCAAGGCCTTGTTTGTATGGCTGTAGATCAGATGAGCATTCCAAAAGTTACAAAAAAAACATGAACGTCAAACAAGGACGTAGGTTTGTATAGGGACGGTAGGGACAAAACACTAGCAATTTTTTAGGATGCTTACATTGTCCCCACCAACTTCCACTACTTCCCATATGTTTTAATTGTTGCAATTGACCCCATCATTATTAAGTGAATTATTTTCATTATATTCAGACTTACATGTACCTCTTTTCACCTGCTGAATGTGCCGGTCCATTTTTTTTTCTCCTAAACGCACATTTGATTGGTTAATGACTTGGACCCCCCCCCCACAGACACCCGCACATCAGATATTTAAAGATATTAGCATTTTTTTCCCAGCCAGCAGCAGCCACTGTAAGAACTGTAAAAATATGTCAAGGTTATGGAAGTGGGGAACACACCACTAATTTTGCTACTGAAAGTCTGACCTGCATCAGAGTTCGCATAACATGAAACTGTGTGAACTTGCTAACCTGCAAAAGTCAAGCAAGTCGCTGCTTAAAGAGTCCTCCTTTATGTGTTTTCTACTGTTAACGTTAGTGTAGAAATGTAGTGAACAGAATTTTACCCCTTTCTCTTTTACGTTTACTTTTATTTATGTGGTCTTAAAGCACCCCACAGGAGCTTTAATGTTTTTTTAGTTTGGTTGTGCTTGTGGACAAAAGCAGTAGCTTACCTGGAAAACGGCTAAATTTTTATTTATTAATTTTTTTGTTATTTCCTGACAAAGAAGATTTTCAGTCATATTTCATTTCTTTATTTAGGCAATGTTGAGTGGTATTAAGACAAATGTTTAATTTTTTGCATTCCTGGATAGTTAAGGGATGATAAACAAGTTTCTATTTAATGTGAATGTTAATATAACTTATGTTCAAATAATGCAAGTTCAATTTGCTCATAAAATCTGAAAAAAAATTCTGGAAGTTTTTAAAATGCTTCTTTAGTAATTTTTTAAAACAAAGGTTTGAATTGAACGGTTTAGGCTGAACCAATACACATAAAAGTTAGTACAAGTCAATACAGATTTATTTTGCATTGATCATTAAGAATGTCCCGTCCCCAGCAAAAAGTGTACATACAGGTTTTTTATGTCATATCGTCCCTACTAATTTTGAGACCAAAGCTACACCCTTGATGTCAAATGATTTTGTGTAGTTAGTGTGAGCTCACTGGTAGCTGTGCGAAGGTCAGTCACTGACTGCAATTTGTTCACGACTGTTAAAATGTCATCTCTTTCATCTGTATTTTTGTTTTGTGTTTCAGTTGTGTCACTGCCTTTAGGAGCCCTGCAACATGTTTCCTCCATGCCAAACTATAGTTGCATTGTATTTATCCTTTTTGGCATTCTTTTGGTATGAACCAAATACAATGCAACAGTATAGCATGTCGGATGTCTTGCAAGATGTCATTGAGGTTTGAGGTTTTGAGTGAATCTAGTCTTACCTTTTCCACTTACAATGATTATATAAGCCAAAGCACATTCCATCATATCAGACCCGTTTCTTTAAACAATACTTATATTATGAACATTTCAACAAAATATTATTTTGTGAAACATGCTGCACTCATACACTCTTACACCTGTTTTCAGGATTATAACATTTGGGAATTTAATTACACTGACGTTAAGTGTTTGGAGCGCACTTGAGTAGTCCACCAGACGTGAATTCCATCACATCGTTTGTTTCGCAGTGTACAACAGTTATGTGCTTCAAATCTTTGTGTGTATGTGTGTGTGAGTGAGTGAGAGAATGACAGACACAATGAGCTTAGCATAAAAGGCTAGGGGCTGCATTCATTCAGTACTTGTGGTCCTCTGGGTGGTAGGAGTAGAGTTTAAGGGAGACCACTGTGTGACTGGACTGTAACTTGAAACCAAAGATAGAATCGAGAAAGCGGGACTAAGGGAGAAGTGAGCAAGAGAAAATTGGAAGGCGGGGGCAGGAAACATTGAAAGAGTTTGAGATGGTGATGTCAGCTGAGTTCACAAAGTAAACAGAGTTCCAGACTGCAGCATGCTGTCTGCGAAACCTGGACTACAGCTTGGGCAAACGGATGGAGGCTCCCACACGATTCTCGGGACCAGCGCAGTTATCAGTGGGAGGGCAAGCTGGTTCCTTCTCATTTACCTCCTCATCTTTATCTTCGTACCTCAAGGGAGCTCCTGGCCAAACAGTAAGAGACAAAGTTTCGTTGTGTAGTTCTCCCCTTGCTCTTTGTTGGAGTTCTCTTTTTCTCAACAACAACAGCAAAAAAAAAAAAAGCCAATATCTTTGTCTTGATCCACTTTTTCAATGCCTACAAAAGTAGGATTAAAAAATGAAATTCTTTAGAAAAATATACATTCAAAAATAGAAGATTTATGGACAATTTGTTGCTATTAGAGGTGAAACATTTTTATCACTGTCTAATGTCTCTTGTAAAGATTTCGGAATGAGGAATGAGTCTATGTAATTTATTATTGTGAGATTGTTTATCAGCTCTTACATAATAAACAAAATGTACTGTTTCAACACATTGCTTTAGGTATCTTGCACCCAAATAACACTGTTCAGGCTTGGCATTCTTTCTTGTTTGTGCAACAATTTCTCTGTAAATGTCATAGTGGTCTCTGGAGGAGTAGCACTTTAAATAGTCTCTTTGTGTTTACTCTTGATAATTTATACAGGATGTAGCGAGCAAAGTTTGAATCGATCATGCTGACTGCGGTGATGTGTGTGCCAAAGCCTACTCTGCCCTCCTCTTTGCAAATCTTCAAGTAGTCAAAACACAATAAAGTCATGTTGGCGGGTGAACTCATCTGTGTTTACTGGCAGTGATGAGCAGTGTTGTCTCTCTCAAACAGTGTCGTCAGCTGAGTCACTCTGGAGACTGTTTGTTGTGTAATCTGGTGTAATTATCTGATGATGGATCCTTGCGGTGGAGCAGATGTAACTGGAAAACGTTTAAAACCAAATATTAATATCTTCAAAAATATATCTTTATAAGTGTATACTTGTGCAGGTTTATGCCTCTGCATTATCTACTGTCTTTTGGTGATAGGACTGTGTATCGGGATGAAGTTTACAGTGAAACATTTTTTGAGTCAATTTTGTGCCATAATATACAGGATTGCCAATCCCAAGAATATTTTTGTGCATCAAGGTGGATAAATAGTAATTATTCGTCAACTATTAATTGGTGGTTTTCCAGCATAGGAAGTTTATTAGCAGTATGGACAGGAAGAGCGGTGGGATAATCTAACACTCAGATGTGCACTGCCCACAATGCTCCCATGGGAGTTTCCTTGTTCCATGATACCTAAATCACTCTGACCTCAAAATACCAGGCAGCTGCCGTGGAGACTATGCGGAGGAAACTGTACACTTGCAGATGCACACACTCAACACTTTCCACAATACGTCATAGTTATAATAACCAACTATTTGCCTTGACGAAATTGTTTAATTTAGGGATGGGGCTGATCTGGTATCGATATCCGGTTCCGATACCAGTTTAATCTAACCTGTGAAAATTTCCGATCCATGAGCCATATCTGCAACCTAAATGTATGTTGAAATGACTCCAAAACTGGTTCCCTGCTGGCTGCTCAGCTACCTAGCTGCAAAATGTGGAATGGGTTTCCTGAAAAGCGGTCTATCTCAATTAGAAGCAGGATAATGAGATTGCCACAGTTTGCAGCCAGACGATTGGATTTTTCCTGTGGACAGGATTTCCCGTTTTTACGACTTCCTTTTCTGACATTACATACATTCATATGATCTTACTTGCCTGTAGGTGTGAGTTTATTAAAACCTCATGCATATAAAATAAAAAAATGTTGAGAATAGCATTATAGGAAACAGAGCTTTGGTATAAAAGTCGTATCAGTAACGGCATATATCCTGATTCAGGTATCAAAATTAGGTTGGAAGTGAAAAATGTGGATCAGTGCATACAAGAATTTACATATACTGTATATAAGACCGATTGTAACAATACTGAAAATCCACATGCAGTGGGGCAAATAAGTATTTAGTCAACCACCAATTGTGCAGGTTCTGCTACTTGAAAAGATTAGAGAGGCCTGTAATTGTCAACATGGGTAAACCTCAACCATGAGAGACAGAATGTGGAAAAAAAAATTACATTGTTTGATTTTTAAAGAATTTATTTCCAAATCATGGTGGAAAAAAAGTATTTGGTCAATACCAAAAGTTCATCTCAACACTTTGTTATGTATCCTTTGTTGGCAATAACGGAGGCCAAACGTTTTCTGTAACTCTTCACTCTTCGCTTGGTGTAAAGAAATCAACTGTGGGATCAATTATTGGAAAATGAAAGACATACAAGACCACTGATAAGCTCCCTCGATCTGGGGCTCCATGCAAGATCTCACCCCGTGGCGTCAAAATGATAACAAGAACGGTGAGCAAAACTCCCAGAACAACATGGGGGGACCTAGTGAATGACCTACAGAGAGCTGGGACCACAGTAACAAAGGCTACTGTCAGTTACACACTGCACCGCCAGGGACTCAAATCCTGCACGGCCAGACGTGTCCCCCTGCTGAAGCCAGTACACGTCCAGGCCCATCTGCGATTCGCTAGAGAGCATTTGGATGATCAAGAAGAGGACTGGGAGAATGTGTTATGGGCAGATGTAACCAAAATAGAACTTTTTGGTAGAAACACAGGTTCTCGTATTTGGAGGAGAAAGAATATTCAGTTGCACCATACCCACTGTGAAGCATGGGGGTGGAAACATCATGCTTTGGGGCTGTTTTTCTGCAAAGAGACCAGGACGACTGATCTGTGTAAAGCAGGGGTGTCCAAACGTTTTGCAAAGGGGCCAGATTTGGCGTGGTAAAAATGTGGGGGGCCGACCTTGGCTGACGTCCTTTACGTAGAACAATATATTTAAGCAAAATTTAGCAAGCCATTTAGTGTGTCACATTTGCTTTAATATGTTTTTAATGAATAATTTCAACAATCTCGCAACTAGCCTTTGCGGCATTCTCTTTCGACTCTCGGGCTCTTGCGTAATACTACTGCTTTGAAATTAAACTAGCTTCAGGTTGCTTCAATTTCTCGCTGCGTATCTTCCCTGTAATCTTGTCGTACATGTCAGCGTGTCTTGTTTGGTAATACCGCCTCACATTGAAATCTTTAAAAACAGCGATTGTCTCTTTGCAGATAAGGCAAGACACAGTTGTTGCATATTTTAGTGAAGAGATTGTCCAATTTCCACCTATCCTTGAAGCGTCGACAGTCACAGTCAACGTTTTTTTGTTGATTGTCGCCATTTTAGAAAACTGGAAGTAGAGGGTCACACGGAGTAATGTTGCTTAGCCCTTAAATACCTGCAACATGAAGCAATTATCAAAGAATCCCAAAATTTGAAAAAAAGGTCCTAATGAAACCTTTTTTTCAAATTTGTGAAAAGAAAAGTCAAAATGAATATGTGCAATAAGCGCTGTAATATCTATAACCCATGCTAAATCATATTTTTTTCTCATGTAACCTGCAGATGCATGTGTGGACTTGCATCCATCATTTTTTTTTCAAAAAGAAATGTCAGAACTCTAAATTCGTCTGAAAATCATAAATTTTAAGTGTATCAAGTATGATACATTTTGCAATAAAGGGTTGAAGTGCTGCTGCCGTTTAGTGGGTAAATGAGGAGCAGAATTTCCTGTGTAAGCTACTTCATTTGCTGGGTGCAGTACTGCTGACCAATTTATTAAGTCTGTGTGCGGGCCAGATGTTATTGATTTTATGATAGAGGCTGGGGGCCGGATGAAATTTGACCACGGGCCGCATTTGGTCCCCGGGCCGGACTTTGGACATGTCTGGTATAAAGGGAAGAATGAATGGGGCCATGTATCGAGAGATTATAAGTGAAAATCTCCTTCCATCAGCAAGGGCATTAAAGATGAGAAGTGGCTGGGTCTTTTAGCATGACAATGATCCCAAACACACAGCCAGGGCAACAAAGGAGTGGCTTCGTAAGAAGCATTTCAAGGTTATGGAGTGGTCTAGCCAGTCTCCAGATCTCAACCCCATAGAAAATCTGTTGAGGGAGTTGAAAGTCCGTGTTGCCCAACGACAGCCCCAAAACATCACTGCTCTAGAGGAGATCTGCATGGAGGAATGGGCCAAAATACCGGCAACAGTGTGTGAAAAGCTTGAAAAGAGTTACAGAAAACGTTTGGCCTCCTTTATTGCCAACAAAGGGTACATAACAAAGAATTGAGATGAACTTTTGGTACTGACCAAATACCTATTTTCCACCATTATTTGCAAATATTTTTTTAAAAAAATCAAACAATGTGATTTTCAGTTTTTTTTATCCACATTCTGTCTCTCATGGTTGAGGTTTACCCATGTTGACAATTACAGGCCTCTCTAATATTTTCAAGTGGGAGAACTTGCACAATTAGTGGTTGACTAAATACTTATTTGCCCCACTGTATATCCTGATTAAGGTATCAAAATTAGGTTGGAAGTGAAAAATGTGGATCAGTGCATACAAGAATTGACATATACTGTATTTATGACCCATTGTAACAATATTGAAAATCCACATAAGTATGAAAGGGCTTAACGAATTAAAACATTACAAAAGATTAAAATAAAGTAAGTAAATATGAAATTTCAATTAGCTGTCATAAATATAAACATAATCCAAACAAAAGCTATTTAATGTTTTTACCTTTGAAAACAAAACAAAAATCATTTATTTAAAAGACAATGTTTAAAAACGGTTTAACTGGAGTTCTCCATGGGTGATTAATCAATTTATTAATCTTCAATAACTAAGGTAATTAATCAATAATCTGCCTGTTTACTGCACCTTATTTCCATGCAAAATATGCAGAGGTAGGAGAGTAGCCAAAAATTGTACTCAAGTAAGAGTAGCTTGTGTAGCGTTACTTCAAAATAATATTAATTGAGTAAAAGTAGTCATCCCAAAAATGTACTCAAGTACAAGTAGGAAAAAAAAGTATTTGAGTAACATTGTGAGTAACAGCTTACAAATTTGTTCGATTTTTTTTTCTCAGCACAAAGTTATCGATATGAACTGTTGTTACAATGATACTGTACAATAACCCATTAGATAACCACATTAAGCCAAAGTAATACAAAAAAAAAAACAAACAAAAAACATTGAGTTCCGGCGAGAGAAAAAAATGACAAAAATCAGGCATTATCCGTCCAAAGAGCATGAGTGCCCTCAAGTGGAGAAAATAGATCCTAGTTTGAATGGTGAATAGTTCCTTCATAATTACTATTATGAAATTAAAAGGATCATAACTCCGGTTTTCCATGGTCAATTGGTGCCAAATAAAGACTGGGAGAGAGGTTAAGATTCGCGCTTTCGAGTCATGTTGAGGGCAGTGCTCTATTTCAATTACTTCATTTTTTTATGGTGCTTTAAAGATGCCACGATGCAAGCAAACTTGCATCTGATATAATGGAGTAATGTGATTATTACTGCGATGTCTAATTGGTGAAATTCGTAGAGCTACTCTTAACATCGCAAAAAAAAAAAAAAAAAAAAAAAAAAAAAAAAAAAAAAAATCTAATATGAAGAATTAAGAGGAAAAATGTAATGACTCTTGTGTAGCCCAAAGTATCGGAGTAAGAGTAGTGTTTTTTTCTTGACAAATCTACTCAAGCAAAAGTAAAAAGTATGGCTTAGTTAAACTCCTCTTAGAAGCACATTTTTTGGAGTACATGTAACATGTTACCACCCACCTCTAAAAATATGGCACGGTATAATTCAAGCAGTGAGCAAGAAAATATCAAAGTACAAGATCACAGATGGCAAGGCTACAGTAGGCAGCATGAACAGATGCATTTCTGATAACATTTGGATATCAGCATTGAATTATGCAAATGTTTGAGGCAACTAGTTTCTGTTTTTTCTTATGTTTTCTTATGTCATTTTTCTATTGGTTTGTGTGCTATGGTTAACCTGTGTGATTCTTGAATAAAGATCATTTCAACTGCTTTCACCTAAATGTCCCGTGAGGCAAAAGGTACAAAACTACCTCAAAACTAGCTCATAACAAAAGAAAAAAAGAACAAAAAACCCCAAAACAAACCACTAAACAAAACACAGAAAAAGTCAACGTTCCTATAAGTTGTTCGACCTTGCATGTACAATTTCTGCATTGTGGGTCAATTGATCCATGAATATTTTTTTATCAGTTCCATGAGCACTTCCTTGGCTGCTCTTGCAATGATATCAGCGTCTGTATTTACATCAAATGTGTGCAGCTGAGGTACAGATGCTAACAACTGCTGTTTTTGGATCCTAGTACCATGTGCCACATGGAGGTCCTCACCGGGCAACGGAGAGCGTGACACTAAGTGTTTTTTCAATGACTTTTTCACATGCTTGTAAAGAGACACATCTGGAACAAAAAAAAAAAACCAAACGTCTCTTGCCATGTACAAAAGCCACAAAAACACCACCAACCTGCACACAAGTCAAAGTAGAAACTACAATAATAACTAACTGTGATTCAAGTTGTACTAGGAGGCCAGTCACCTTCAAACGCACTGGAGTGGTGAGGCTGGATTCCTTACTTTTGATTTAAACATTTGATTTGTCACCAGAAGAGAAATATTGAAAAACAGATAAAAATGTAATTTTGGTTCTTGGTATCTAAGTTTCTATTTGGTACACAGCTGCCATTTTTATGTTAGCAAAAGATTGGAACATGTGGATAATTCAAACATTAAATTCTATATTCGCTGCTGCATTTGGAATTTTGGATTCATCATATATTGGTTGATGTGTTCTAACTAGTAGTATAATCAGTGGAAAAACCCAAGAGTTGTCTATGCAAGAAAATTACATACAGTGTATCAAAAAAATGAGTACACCCCGCGCATTTCTGCAGATATTTTCATGGGACAACACCGACAAAATGACACTTTGACACAATAAAAGGTAGTCTGTGTGCAACTTACATAATAGTTACTTTATTTTCCCCTCAAAATAACTCAAAATATAGCCATTAATATCTAAATCCCTGGCAACAAAAGTGAGTACACCCCTTAGAAAATACGTACATCCCTAAATGTCCAAATTGAGTACTGCTTGTCATTTTCCGTCCAAAATGTCATGTGACTTGTTACAGGAGTGCTGTCAGCATTGCTGCAGAGATTGAAGATGTGGGGGGTCAGCCTGTTAGTGCTCAGACCATACGTCGGTGTGCATGGCTGTCACCCCAAGAGGAACACAAGAAAGCCAGCAAACAGTTTGCTGAAGACACGTCAACAAAGCACATGGATTAATGAAACCATGTCCTATGGTCTGATGAGACAGGCGGGCTGTCTTGTGTTCTTGTGTAAGACACCAGTTTGGTGCAAAGGTGTCGTCTTGTTGGAATAAAATCCTGCACCCACTGCGGCCCTATGTGGAACAGTTAGGAGACCACAGATTTAGAATGTCAAGAGGAAGAAAAACACTACCAATATTCTTGTGCTTTGTGGACACTTGGCTCCGGTTGACACCCAAATACTGCAATTTTGGATGTGGGATACATGAGTCACAGTGGATTTCTTTAAAAAATATGCTCTTAAAGGCAGAAAACAACAACTAAAAATTGACTGTTTGAATGTTTGCCAAATATTAGGGAGGAATCTGCTTAGTTGCATCCTCTCTCTGACAAATGACATCATACCTTAGTCTACATTAGTGTGATGTCAAACGCAGTAAAATAGCAGTGGGTGTTCGGCTCAACAGCAGTCTTTTATTACATTACAAAAGTAAGGTTGACTTATTAGAACTAAGAGTGAAAGATGGATCTTAATGCAATTTTCTTTTTTCTTTTCAAAAAACTGCTCCCTCTCTAACTAAAAGCTCAAATAACATTCCAATTTTGTATTTGGTTCTTATTCAATTATTTTATGTTCTCGAATGACATTTAAAGAATAACATAATAAGAACTAAAGATCAATAGTTTGAATCTGGTTCATGGTAAACATATATAAATACCTAAGCACAGCAGCGTGTGTTATTTCAACCCCATTAAGGGACACTGAGAAAACATGATGAGGTCATGCGGCTTCACCGTTTTCCAAATACAAATGTTAAACTTGTTATTTTTTTTTACCACTATGATGAAACAGAACATTGTTCTAGTTAAATAGCTTTCCTTTTAAATTCAACTCAATTTTGATCAACGGGTATATAGATGATTGTGTTGTCGTATTATGAAATGGAGAAAGCCCAAAATTTACAGGATGGAACATTCAAAGTTAAATTGAATTTTGGTTTGTGGATCTTTTAGAATGTTGGTTAACTTTCTCGATCATGGAGAATGACTTAATATGTACATGGAACAGAAAGGCCATTTGCGTACTTTATGGCGTGAGTGGAATGTTCCAATTGCAAACCGAAAGGGACAAAGAAAGAAAAATAAATCTGACAGAAATTGAGTTCTGTTTTTCCCTTCTTAATTAGCAGGCTACATTTGGATTTATGCTTAATGACCTACTGGTACATCCACCTCTCAACTAACTTGAATGAAAACGGTTATTATTAAAGTTTTAAGTTTTCATATTATTATTATTAAATGGTATTAAATAAAGTTATAGCAGTGTATCACATTTTCTGAAACAGAGGTTAAGTATCTCACTGGGTTGAAAACAACCTTGAGTCATCTTTCTGTAAGGACACCACACCATGCCTTCTAATGACATTAGCAGGCTTGCAAATAGGAAAAAAATAGGTCTCATGGGAAGAAATTTCGTATGCACCGCTACAATCCCCGTGTGGTAGTCATCACGTCTTTTCAACACTGTTTTCGTCATGTGCTTTGAGCTGTTGCTACTGGTTAAAGGTCGCAGTACACGATGAATAGCAACTATGGGCAGCAACTCACGTGATACTTTTATTCCACAGAACTAAACTGATGTAATTTGGGCATATTTCAAACGAAATATTAGTCAGCTGAGGTGTACTTTGAGCAAATAGTGTTTTTCTATTGTGAGTGAAAGCAGATGAACGCAAATGGTCTCCTGCACAGGCACGTTGTCAAATAAATAGCCTTTGCCTCGATTCAATTCAATTCAGTACACTTTATTAATCCTTTGGGAAGGTTCCCTCAGGGGAATTAGATTCCAGCACACACAACACCACAGCAGCAAAGATACAAGTATAAAGGAAGTAAAAAAGTGCTAGAGAAAAAGTAAGAAAAATATAAAATTACAATACAATACAATACAATACAATATGATATTGCTTAAAAATACTGTACAATAAAAACATTATACACACCAGGCAGACAATAGCAAGAGAACAGAGGCCCGGGTTAAAAATGGCAGCAGAGGTGCTAAAGTGCATCACGATCTCCCCCCCCCCACCGAGTAGAGTTGTGGGGCTTGTTAGCTCGTGGGACTAAGGAGTCTGCTGGTTCTGCACCTGGGGAGGAGCAATCTAAAGGCCGAGTTATGCTTCTGTGGCAGACCTATGCCGTAAAGGCAGACCTGATTTACAACCCTCTGCCGTAGCCTGACGTGCTCCTCCACAGATTCCTGACTGGGCTGTGATTGGTCCGCTCAGACTGTTGTTTCCGGTTCAGTGCGAAATCACTGCCATTTGTGCTACACGCAAAAATGGACCAAGCCGTCGAGAGTATCATCGAAGAAGTCCGCAAGTACAACAACCTCAATTGGCAATCTTTATCATGTCTTGTCAAGACATGATAAAGATTGCCAAATGGCAACCAATTTGTGGGCTGGAGGTCAGCCTTTGCATAAAAAAATGGAAGAACATGTGAAAAAGCGAGTGGGCACATGAAGCGGTGACATAGTCGCCAAAAACTACCAGTTTTTTATCACTTTGTTGAATTTTTGGCTGGTGCACTTTATAATTTATTGTGTACATATGCTTGCTGTGAGTCTGTGACTTATTTACATTTTACACTTCAAGTATATGAGTAATAAAGCACAGGTTTGGTGTCAAAAGTTGTTTTGATGTTTAATTTTCAACAAAAGACAGTTCACACGCTTGATACATCATCACTGATTGAGAGTGCCTCGGTGCTTTTATGATAACGTGTTTACCATCATGGCTTCCAATGCAGTTCGGGAAGTTCCATAGCCGCCAGAAATCTGCTATGGCTTCCCATTGGCTGGTTGGAGGACATGGCAAAAAATCGGGCTGGAGGGCTGTACTCAATGATATGTAGATCTCAGACAAAACGCTGGACACATTGCTCGACCCCAGTTTGAAGCTAGCCCCCATAGCTTGTTAGCTTCCACCCGATGCTAGAATTTGTAATGTGACTGCCAGTCTCTGTGCGGCATCAACAGTCGGACAGACCCCCTACGCAACCGTTGCCTGCGCCCCAATATTTGTATGATCAACATTTGTTGTTCAATGTTGATAAGTGAAAGATCCACATTCAAGCGTTCCATTTCCGTTGGCATTGATGTGTAACCGAAAGAGAACTAGAGGAAGTCGACAAGAGTCCCCCAAAACCGTACCACCACAACACCACACCCCTTTAG
This sequence comes from Corythoichthys intestinalis, assembly GCF_030265065.1. Classification (NCBI taxonomy): domain Eukaryota; kingdom Metazoa; phylum Chordata; class Actinopteri; order Syngnathiformes; family Syngnathidae; genus Corythoichthys; species Corythoichthys intestinalis. The sequence goes on from NC_080399.1 coordinate 47,211,848, forward strand.
TGGCTTGGCGGTGAATTACAGAGCAACGCGTTCCCTCACCGCAGAGCTATCGAATGCTCATTGAGCCGTAGGGTTTACATCGTCACTACACAGTCACCGCAACGCAGAAGCATAACTCAGGCTTTAGATATGCTGCCTGCCCAGCACATCACGGCAGAAAACAGGACACCGTCCACCACACTCTGGTAAAATATCCAAAACAGTTTCTTGCAGATGTTAAAAAAAAAATGCAGTCTCCTTAAACACATCAGCTTTAGCATCTCATGCCAGGTTCAAATCAACCATCAGTCTTTTAGTTTGCCAGAAAAATTGTGAATGTACTGCAATAAAATGGTTAAACAAAAAAAACATTTTGTGTTTAATTCTATTTAGTTTTATTCTAGTAAGGTTTACTATAAACAAGCCTTCTTCGCCCTTACAGTGCATTCTTGTGGCTCCAACATGGAAATTCCCAAAGATTGACCATCGAGACACGAAATATAATATTATCTTTTTTTGTCAAAGGGTGCAGACGGTCAGAAATATAATGAGACACCACAAGGGCACCAGTCAACATAAACAAAATTGATGGGGTTGTGAGTTTACATTTGTTGCCACAACATGAAACTTGTGGTTGGTGTCCCAGACTGTGTCGTGTGGGCCTGATGTGCACGATTGAAGCCATTAATCATAAACTGTATTTCAAAGACCGCACACAGATGTAGTCAAAGACTGGTGAACTTTTGAGGTTAAAGCACAAATTCAACCAAAGCCACATCGTCAAACATATTATAATGACTTCAGCAACAGGCATGATGAAATAAAACAGCATAAAGTCCACAAGGGACTTTATGAAGCATACAATCTGCCATTTTAAAACCGGCAGAGAAATTAACCTACTGGAAATACACTGCCCCAACTCTCGTTGATTAATATAAAATTTATTGTTCGATTGTTTCTGGAAGAGGAATTGCTGAAGATTTTGCACACTTTAATTCACCCATTCATCTTCTATACCACTTATCATCATGAGGGTCGCAGGTATGCTTATGCCAGCAGGGGGTAACACTAACCAGTCAATCACGGGCACACATACAGTAGATTAACTGTTATATTCCAATACATAAATTGCAATTTTTCATAGTTTGGCTGGGCCTGAGACTTATACTGAGGTGCGGGTTACACATGTTTTCCAACCATACTGATAGCGACAAGTAGAGTGCTCTCGGTGCAGTGTTGTTAATAAAGGCGTTTCTAATGCTGTTATTCTTTTCAGTAGTGAGAAATCAAATCAATTGCTTTTCCCCCCTTTGGAACGCAGTTACCGTTACTGAGGATGTTAAGGGTTGCGTTACTACAAATTGGCTGAATGAAGCGAGGGTTGTCTGATTTTGTCCCACATCAGCTGCCTGCCTGGAGAGAGCAGAGCGGGAGGGGCGTGGAGGGAAGAGTTGGGGACGTTGTTGCAAACGGGATGATGATTGGCTAGGTGGGCGGATCACGCCCTGCTTCACTGCACTGGCAAACACAACGAGACAGTGATAATGGCAACGGGCCAGGGAATTTCAAAAGTAGCGTGTTCAAAAATGAATTATTTTCAATCTTTAATATTTTTACTTTACGGAATATTTAAGGATATTGTTCTGCTTATTGTGCAATAGGCCTAAAATACAGTGTCAGAGATTTGCAGTGTAAACTGACCATTAAGGTCAGTTTACATTTGTGTTTTCGTAAAGGACTTGTATATTTCAACCAAATAAATAGCAAATGTTCTAAAATACTGTATATAGTGTTTTTATTAGGAGGAGCATTGTGGTTTTCGTCCTGGCCGTGGAACAGTGGACCAGCTCTACACGCTCTCCGCGGCAAGGTCCTCGAGGGTGCATGGGAGTTCGCCCAACCAGTCTACATGTGCTTTTTGGATTTGGAGAAGGCGTTCGATCATGTGCCTCGGGGAGTCCTGTGGGGGGTGCTCCGGGAGTACGGGGTACCGAGTCCCTCGGTAAAGGCTGTTCGGTCCCTGTACGACCGTTGTCAAAGTTTGGTCCGCATTGCCGGCAGTAAGTCGAATTCGTTCCCAGTGAGGGGTTGGACTCCACCAAGGCTGCCCTTTGTCATCGATTCTGTTAATCATTTTTTATGGACAGAATTTCTAGGCACAGCCGAAGCGTTGAGGGGATCCGTTTTGGTGACCTCAACATTGAATCTCTGCTTTTTGCAGATGATGTGGTACTGATGGCTTCATCAAGCCATGACCTCCAACTCTCACTGGAACGGTTTGCAGCCGAGTGTGAAGCGGTTGAGAAGTAGATCAGCACCTCCAAATCCGAGACCATGGTCCTCAGTCAGAAAAGGGTGGAGTGCCCTCTCCGGGTCGGGAATGAGATCCTGCCCCAAGTGGAGGAGTTCAAGTATCTTGGGATCTTGTTCACCAGTGAGGGTAGGAGGGAGTGAGAGATCGACAGGCGGATCGGTGCAGCGTCGGCAGTAATGCGGACGCTGCACCGGTCCGTAGTGGTGAAGAAGGAGCTGAGCCGAAAGGCAAAGCTCTCGATTTACCAGTTGATCTACGTTCCTACCCCCACCTATGGTCACGAGCTGTGGGTCGTGACCGAAAGGACAAGATCCTGGATACAAGCGGCCGAAATCAGTTTCCTCTGCAGGGTGTACGGGCTCTCCCTTAGAGATAGGGTGAGAAGCTCGGTCATCCGGGAGGGACTTGCCGTCGAGCCGCTACTCCTCCGCGTTGAGAGGAGCCAGGCTCGGGCATCTGGTTAGGATGCCTCCTGGATGCTTCCCTGGAGAGGTATTCCGGGCATGTCCCACCGGCGGGAGGCCCCGGGGAAGACCCAGGACACGCTGGAGAGACTATGTCTCTCGGCTGGCCTGGGAACGCCTTGGGATTCTGCCGGAGGAGCTGGTTGAAGTGGCTGTGGAGAGGGAAGTCTGGGCTTCCCTGCTAAAGCTGCTGCCCCCACGACCCAACCCTGGAGCAAGCAGAAGATAATGAATGGATGGATGGATGGATGGATGGATGGATGGATGGATGGATGGATGGATGGATGGATGGATGGATGGATGGATGGATGGATGGATGGATGGATGGAGTGTTTTTATTCTCCAATTAGATAATCTAAAAATCTTTGATGTGACATGTTCTAGAATGTACTGTATATTGTAATGTAATGTAACGTTAGTAACCAATTACTCTTACAATGAAGTAACTGAGTTACTAACTCAATTACTCTTTGGGAGAAGTAATTTGTAACTGTAACTAATTAGTTTTAAAAGTAAGATTACCAACACTGTCGTGGTGTTTCATTTACTTGGTGGAGATGTTCAGTAAATGAAAACTTTCATGGATTAGGTAATGATTTGGAGAGAGTTTGGTAAACAGGTTGCTTATGTTGTGTTGCTTAGACCAGACATGTCCAAAGTCCGGCCCTGGGGCAAAATGCGGCTCGTCATCAAATTACATCCGGCCCCCAGCCTCCGTCATAAAATCAATAACTACTAGCCCGCACACAGACCTAATAAATTGGTCAGCAGTACTGCTACTAGCATATGAAGTAGCTTACACACTAAATGCTGCTCCTCATTTACCCACTAAAAGGCAGCAGCACTCTAAGAAACATTACCCTGTGTGACCTTCTACTTCCAATTGTATAAAATGGCGACAATCAACAATAAAAAGTTGACTGCGACAGCCGACGCTTCAAGGATAGGTGGAAATTGGACTATTTCTTCACTAAAATGTGTAACAACTGTGTCTGCCTCATTTGCAAAGAGACAGTCACTGTTTTTAAAGAGTTTAATGTGAGGCGATATTACCAAACAAGACACGCTGACATGTACGACAAGATTACAGGGAAGATGCGCAGCGAGAAATTGAAGCAACTTGAAGCTAGTTTAATTTCACAGCAGCAGTATTTTGCAAGAGCCCCAGAGTCAAAAGAGAACGCCACAAAGGCTAGTTGTGAGATTGTTGAAATTAATAATTAAAAAAATAATAAAGCAAATGTGACACACAGAATGGCTTGCTAAAATTTACTTAAATATATTGTTCTACGTAAAGGACGTCAGCCAAGGTCGGCCCCCCACATTTTTACCTCACCAAATCTGGCCCTCTTTGCAAAAAGTTTGGACACCCGTGGTTTAGACTGTAGGCGTATGAATAACCTCTAACTAACTAAATAATAAGTTAAAAGAAGCCTATTTAACCTGCAGTTCATTATTATTACTAAAATGATTATTCTTTGCTTTGGTCTCTGAGAAAACAAAATTCCCCCCAAATTGTGATTTACACTCTAGTTTAGCTTGTATTTTTTGTTGTTGTTTTTACCCCCGCCATTATGCATTCTTCATATCATTCTTTTCCGCTGATGCAAATAATACAAGGTGTAACTTTAAGTTGAAAAAAAAAAAAAAATGGGTACCGTAATTATAATTGTGCAAATTCTAAATGAATGCCATTTTAAACAATGTATGTTTTTAAAGTTATGAAATGAAATCAGCCCTTTCCCTTCTGAAATTGTTTCCTCATATGAGAAAACTTTAATAACATATGAAGTGATTTTGTCTGTTTTTAATGTGCAACTGACGTGTAATATTAAAAGTGAAATGATGAGCTAACTGTTGGAAGAACAACCTGCCAAGCCTAAAGTGCTGCATCTGTTATTTCTCCTTCTACCACAAGGACATTTCCTTGTCTGTTTCCAAAATGAAACAGAAAGTCTTTACATAGCCTCACAAAAATGGTCACGTTGTTTGAATGTCACCAGAAGTGTCTAATTGGTGGATTCACATGTCAGTCGTGGTGATATCTGTGTACTACACAGCATACAAAAACAAAGACATGGTAACACAGGGACTTTTTAGGCCGCATACTGTAGCTGTAGAAATAACACAGCAGCTCTGTGTGGACATTCAAGTCCAGGCTGCTCATGCATCAAACATCACATCTGACATCTTCCTTCCTTTTTAACCACATTTATCTTTCTCTCTATTTTTACTCGTGACACAGCCCTTTTGTTGTTGTTTTTTTCTTGTTGTTTAAAATGATGCTTGTCGGGCTAAAGTAAAATATTATCTTATTAAGATTACAGGTATTTGTACAACCACTGTCCGGGCCCAGAGTGGAACGTCATGTGCAGGGGTTGTTGCGAGTATGATGTGATCCGCTGCAAATGCCCCCTGCAGGGGACGTCAGTTGGCTACGCTGTGCCTTGCTGTCGCAACGCCATCAATGAGTGCGATCCCTGTATCATCCATCCAGGTACAAGTTAATCATTTGCACTCAGTTATCATTGTCAGGCTTTTGACACAAACATGTATTCTATTAAAGCCAAGTACTTTGGCATTTGTGGACAATTTCTTGATTAAGTCATACATTTTGTGCCTGCCTCAAGTATTGGGTTTGACATTTGAGAAACAGGTTAAGTCAAAGAGAGATTCTTTTTTTAATCCATGTTCTTTCTATTGTGCATGTTTATCTGGTGATTGTGTATGCTTTCTGTGCATTAGTACGAAAAAAAAAAAAAAAACCTAAACATTGGCGTTTTTGACAATTTTGTAGGTTTTAGTTTTAGTAATTTTAAGAAATTTGAATGAAAATGATGAGACTGTACATTACAATTTTGTGTTTTGATTTGATTGTGCTTACCAAATGAAATACCATTATTTCCCTTTCCTCTGCCTGCATTTAAAAAAGATATAAACGTCCTGCTAACTAATTTTCATGTTTTGCAAAATCCGTAAGATACTGTATGTTTTATAATAATTGCTGAAAACAAAGACTGAAAACAATTTAGTGCTGAATTGCTGAGTAAAATCAAAGGATAGTTTTTTGGAGCGCCTAGGGCTTAATTAAGTGCCTTAATAAATTAACTGCATTGCTGGTCTGTCCCTCCCATAATACTGCATATAAGCACCATTAGTGGCGGTTAGGTGCCATTGCAACTTCCTTAGTCGTAACTTGGCGCTCGGATTAAATTTGGCTGTGTTGTTATCGATACGCTTGTCTGTGATTTTTAAAAATTTACAATGCATATATTTCAGCCTTTTACAGGGTCTTTAAAAGAATTTGAAAACTCCAAGCCTCCTATTGGTATCAATGTGAGTGTTAATTGTTTTTAGTTTAAAGAAATCAATCTACTGGCAGCCACAACAGAGTGAACCCAGGCTTTGGCAAAATGCTTTGCTGTAATACTGACAGCTGCAACATGACAGCTTTGGTCATGTTCAGTTAAAACATGTTATTGTTTGATACACAAGCCAAAAATTGTTTTAGCTCATAAATCTTTATTTTCCCTGCCCATTGTACAATCAATAGTGATTTTTTTTAACGAAAAGACAAAGCTCTCCTTCCCATTTGTGGCCTCTTCAGGAAAACTACAGATCAACTCAATGATATTAAAATAGACTAAAACAGCTTGCTGCTACTCCAAAGAACACAAAATGGAAGCGATCACAGCTTCCTCCGTTCTGCTTGCTACATATTCATTATGATTTTCTGGGTGTCTGTGAGTGTGAGAGTTGTTGTTCATTAATCCAAAAGAACATAAAGGTCAGACACCACCTACTTACAGTACATGTTGAGTCTGCAATTTTGTATCATTACACCAAAAACAACTAAACCTTAAAAATGACGAAAACGAGAATCAGACTCAGTCAATTCATTATCCATCTACTTGCTGTCTGACACATGAGTGGCATGTTTTTAGACATGAAAATAGGAGACTGCTAAGGTATGTTGATATTTTGTCAGCTTCATCTCCAAGTCTTTCAATACTGCCTGCCATGTACTTGGCACAACACCAAGAGCTGTCTGCCTCCTTTGGCCTTTACACAGCAGGGAGACACATAAGTGTGATGGAATACCTGGAAAACAACTTCATTATGTCTGATTAAATTTGTTTCCCAGGCAATTTCACATCACAACATCCATTCAGATATCACTTTCTAGACTTTTAAATGTGAGTCAATGTCGTTATGCTTGTTCGTGAGCAGAGAATATACTGTATAATATTGTACAGGCTTAACAATGCTGCACTGACAAGACTAGCCCTGTCAGGACACATGCTCAGTTTGCTACAAAATCAGTTCTATTTTCAAGATCATTTGTGAAATGCCATTTTCATCCAGATGACTGTCATGTTTTATACATGGAATTAATGTGCTTGCATTTATAGTGGAAAAACAGATGTTGAGAATTAGGATGTATATAGGTACCTGGTGTGTAAGTGTAAACCACTAAAATGTACTGTGTATAGTCAAAATTTATCATGTGCAAGTCTGCATTTGTCATTTTAATTCATACCTTGATTGGCCTAACTGAACATGAAGGTTGATGTGTACACTATGGACGATTGTCATTCCTTCTCTGAGATTTTTGATTCTTTAATCTTTTTCTCTTTCTCTCAGGTTGTAGTATTTTTGAAAACTGCAAGCGGTGCAACAATGGGACATGGGCTCCTAAAGATGACTTTTTCATCCATGGCCAATACTGTGCTGAGTGCCGTCCTGGATGGTCTGGCGGAGATTGCATGAGTGAGTGACATCATTTTCCTAAGGAACACATTACTGTACACTTATTTTGTATACATTTCTGTTGGATGAAGTAAATGTTTTTCCCTTCCCTGTGGACACACTGTATCTACAGTACATCTGGGATGATAATGCCCACTTGGAAGAATGCCCATAACCAGGGGGCTTCTTGACAGTTAAAAAGGATGCCTATTAAACTCATCTCTTATGTAACATTTGGACTCCACAGCTTTACTAGAATGAAATGTTCCTCTATAAAATGTCCCTTTCCCTTCATTAAAACGTTAAAACCTTCTTGATATTTGTTAGTTGCGTGTTGTTTTTTGTTTTGTGTTAAATCATGGGAATTTTTGAAAACTTTAACTGCTAACACTCTTTGCTATATGTTGTATTTAACAGAGTGTGGCGAAGTGATCCATAAACGTCAAGGCCACTTAATTCTGGAGAGCTACCCCAACAACGCTAGATGTGACTGGACCATACAAGTGGACAATCCATTTACAATAGAACTCAGGTAAGGTGGTACTGTTGTCGCTCTTTTGTTTCATAGAAAGTAAATAACTTATCCCTCTGAACTTCAAGTCTCTGTACAAAGTTCCATTGCTGAATATAAATTACAAATATGCATTAGCTCTGTTAAATCAAAAGCATAAAATGACAGCAGAGGTCAACACTTATCCAAGTCTGGTATTGCAGCCTCCTTTGGAATATGAATCGCCCATCTGTAGTAGTGATTAATAGCTGGCGGTAGATCAGATGTCTGCTCAGCTCTGATATTTGGACAATATGCCTCATTAATAAAGGCACGTTGCAACTTTGGAAAACACAACATGCCTGTTTTTGTCCCCTTTACTCTAACTACTTTCCAGCAGAATTATAACTGTACCATTGTGTCATTTTCCCCTCTTACACATATTATTTTAATAGTTAAGTGCAGGTTTTGACAGTTAAGAAATTGTTCCATTGAGGTTAAAAAAACATTTGCTGTATGCTTTTAGTTAATGAATCATTCAAAGCATTTCCATTGTTTGCAAACGCTGCTGTTTTGAAGAATTTAGCTGGTATAGAAAATGAGATGCATGAAAAATATTAGTTTTAATGGCTTCTAGTAACACACTAGACCTTACCAAGCTCATGACAATATCATTGCCGTAGATCCTTTATGTATAACAGCACCAATACAGGTTCCAAAATAATACCGGTACTTGTTTATTAAATGGCCAGCCAATTTGTGGTTATAGTTTTATAGACAATTAACAGCCACTGATCAGATATAATTAAGATGTTTATCCGGACCAGAGCCATTTTGCTTCTCATCAGCAGTAATTATTGTCAGTCCCACAAACGGAAAGTATTTATATGGACAGTTTGTACATTTTAATAGGCACAAGAGAAGTGTTAATGATAAATATCCTTGTAATGTTCAGGGTGATAAAGTTCATTGAGCTTTCTAAAGACAATTCTAATTCCAGGCTTGTAAACCATTTCCAAAGTAAGAAATGTGTTGAAAAGAACAACACAATCATAGGCGGGGTTTGATTTTTGTGGAAGGGGGGGCAAAACATGCTGATGACCCTGAAACGCAGTGTTAGCAATTAAATTAACCTATAAGATATATGCTCCGATAGTAGCTTAGCCCATGCTCACACATACAGGCATCCTAGCTGTGTGTGTATGTGCGTGCGTGTGTGAGGGCTTGCATTTTTCTGTCATACCTAGTGGAGAATTAGACACCGCATCTTTTTTGACTGAATATTCCAGCCAGGAATATTTATAATAATACATTGAAAATTGATTTTTTGTTTGTTTGTTTGTTTCCCATCATTTTTGAGGGGAATTCTAAATCAGGCTGCTTAGGACAGCTATGCTTTGGGCCAAGATCGTCGTCCATTGATTATGGTACAATCGGTGGCGTCTCTGTTGTACAATTAACGTCTTTAGTGGGGCAAACAGAAACTCCGCTCACCATTTTGACAGTGCTCTCCAGCGTTTCATGGTCCACATCTTCATTCCTTGGTTCTCGCTCAGTAGTTGTTGTCATTTTTGAAAGCTTAGGTTTGAAAAAGTTACATATATCCATCTTGCATCTTCTGTCCTCAGGTGGTTTTGGCTAAGCAAAGCAAATGACCGTCTCTAAGGTGCTAGTTACATGATCTGTTCGAATAATAATTTTGAACCAGTTTAAAAGTTTTTTTTTTTGTTATGTTTATTGCAATCAATTTTGTTATTGGTTTTATTGCTTTACAACTTTTATCTGCAACATTTTACCGGGAAAGTCTTAATTTTAAATTCATGGAATGGAATGGAATGGAATGGAAATACATGGAATGACATTTTCGGCCCCCTCTTAATCTCCACGTATGAACACAATGGAACAAAAATAAGATCTGTCATTTTTGGACTATAGGCTACTTCTTTCTTCCCCCACCTTTGAACTTTATGGCTTATCATAAAACATTTGGTTCTTCTGGGCTGTACTGGCAACTTTCCCGCTCCAGAGCCAAGGCATCACCAGGTGGAGTTCAGTTGACAGCTACACACCTCTCTTCACCCAAGTGTCCAACATATGTGACACAAGTCTGATAACACAACTACAAAGTCATTTTTTGAACTGTGGCCTTATAGTTTGAACAAAGTGTTCATTAGAGACAATCCGTGATGAGCACAGGTCAAATAATTGAACACTGCTCTAGTTCTGATTGGGACGGCTGTTCTTCCCAATCACGCCCCTCCATGTCTCACTGTCATTTTGTATTAATAATCCATAATAAATTGTGGACCTCTGTGGTTTATAATCCAGTGTCGAGTGGGTCGTATATATGAACAAATATGTTTTTGCGTAAAATTTGGTGGGTGCAGTCATTAGTCAGGTGCGACTTATATTCAAAAAAATTACAGTATATTCTTAAGTATGCATATTCAATTTAATATTTACTGTAAGTATTAAATTACTCAGTGCCAAGTACAATGGAACACACTGGTGACTCACTTTTCACATAAGAGCTCAGCATGTATCAGCAGTTCTAGCGACTTTTTGCAGCTGTTAAAGTAATCACTGTCATTCATGACTTGCATTGCCTGTTTTCCTTCAAAGCATCACGAGTGCGGTGGCAGGTGCTGGAAGACTGCCAGATAACACAGGTGCTCTCACGAGTCAGCAGAGTGTGGTCATAGCAGTTGCTAAGGTGTTGTGTTGTGTTTGTTTTGCCATTTTTTTTATGTCGGTCTTCATGCCAACAGGTTTATGATGCTGAGTTTGGAGGTACATCATTCGTGTCGCTATGACTTCGTGGAGGTCAGAGATGGTGACAGCATCAACTCTCGTGTTATAGGTCGGTTCTGTGGAAACAACAGACCTGCTCCCATTAAGAGCTCTGGAAACAGTCTCCACATTCATTTTGAGTCTGATGGTTACAAGAATTTTGATGGCTTCTTTGCTACATTCCAGGAGATTTCAGGTATGTTTTAATGTGCATCTCTCTACAGTTAATTAGACACTAAAACGCAACAAGTACGCATTTACGTGAATTGAGTTGAAATATTGTGACGGTTTTATATGGAGCGAGATATTTTGCACATTCAGGAACGGAGAGCCTTGAATACAACAACAACATAAAAAAAAAAAAAAAAAGCTGTAAAATTTGGAACCTTAATGAACAATCGAGCTTTTCATTGCAAATAGTTTTAAAAGAGTATGTTGGATGAAATTGCAATGTAGTTTTCAATATTACACAATGTGAAAATGCTGTGTGGAAGTCAATTGACTAGTTGAGAGTCCAAGATTCTCTTTTCATGTCAACAATCCATCTACTCCACCAAACACTTTTGGGGTCACAAGACACTCGAAACGTTGCAGCTGATTTAGGGCAAAAGGGTGATTTCACCTGGGACTGGTCACAATTGAATCATGTGGCGCATTGAGATAGACAACATTTAACACAATCATGCATACACAGTGAAAGACTCATTTATTGCCAATGATAGTGCTATACATCCAAGCCAATTAAACTGGGAGCACGGGTAGTGGATGTTCATGTTTCAATACAATTGACGGCAATAAATGTCCAATCTATTTGAACTGGGAATGGCTGGATGTAAAAGATCACATCTTCCAGTGCCACTATCAATGTGAATGAGTTAATGACTCATGGATAGATCCCAAATGTTTCCGGTCAGTTTCAGTGTATCGGTGACAATGTTCTGTACATAAAGTAGGTAGTTTGTCACATGTTGTAACTGAAGCTTCAGTGAGTAGTGGCACAGCCCACTGGTGTTTGTCCAAATTTCCTTTTATATGGTCAGGCAGTATATGGAAACAAAAAGGAATGAAAACCAACGCCTAACAACTATTCAACTCTAAAAGATGATGTTACTGTATAATCATATTTTGTGACATTCTCTTCTTCTGAACAGTTTTGTGGTGGCTGTGATCATATTTCTATTGGAGCTAACTCTTACAAAAACAAAAGTGCAGTGTTTAATCAAGCTCAACACGCCTGTGTTTACTGTGCTTAGGTCTGTTGACCCTTGATGACTAGGGTTAGCAGATATCATTTGTATATGCTCGACATATTCAATATATGATCATTTTCTTATTCCCGTGTATACTACAGTGGTATGAAAAAGTATCTGAACCTTTTGGAATTTGTCACATTTCTGTATAAAATCACCATCAAATGTGATCTGATCTTTGTCAAAGTAACACAGATCAAAAAAGTGTCTGCTTTAACTAAAATCACCCAAACATTTATAGGTTTTCATATTTCAATGAGGATAGTATGCAAACAATGAAAGCAGGGGGAAAAATAAGTAAGTGAACCCTATGCATAAGGATGCTTAACCTTTTCCCTTTTCTGTCATTGTTTGCATACTATCCTCATTAAAATATGAACATCTATAAATGTTTTGGTGGTTTTAGTTAAAGCAGACCATTTTTTCATCTTTGTGATTTTGACAAAGCTCAGATCACATTTGATGGGGATTTTATGCAGAAATGTGAGAAATTCTAAAAGGTTTTGATACTTTTTCATACCACTGTATATCCAAGAAAAACATGTGTCTTCAATATTTATTCTGCATGGAATCCCTAAATTAGAATAAAATTAAAATGAAAAGAATTACCAGACCCAATATTACAATATACCTTTGTAAGGCAACTTCTCTGTCAAAGCTATGCCCGGCAACCAATTTCACAGAGGTCTAGACTCTCACCGACAGTTGAAAGTACTGGTTTCATCTCGGCCCAACTGATTAAGAGAGTTAATGGCAAACTGAAGGTTTCAGATTTACAGGCATTTCTCACAGTATGTCGCTGAGCATGTTACAAAATTCTAAATGAATTTTTTTATAGACACAATTGTCTTATCTCACATTACTCATTTGGAAAAAAAAAACAGAAAAAAAAAAACCCAACAACAACAACAACAACAACAAAAACATGAATCAACAATTAATTGTACTGTCCTCGAAATCAGACCAGTATAAACTGTATGAGATGCAAAGCAAGCAGTCATGAAAAGAGCTTTGTATGTTCTCAACATGCCCACACACATTTAGAAAAGGAAAGTAAAATTGGCGTTGAAATGGTGCCATGTTGGAGTACCCTGCCCCCACTTCTCACCACTTCAGACTTTTCATTGTGAACACTGTTCTAAATGAGTGTAATATTATAATTTCTTTGTTTTTATCCTAATATTACATTTGTTGTGCGACAGCTTGCAGCTCTTCTCCATGCCTACATGATGGGACTTGTATCCTCGACAGCTCATACTCATATCACTGTGCCTGCCTGGCTGGCTATACAGGAAAAAGGTGTGAAAATGGTAAGTCTCTAACACCTGAAAAAGATGGACCAACTCTCAACATGTGTTTTTAGTTGTTGCTGGGAGGGTTAGGGTTATTCCTGGGTCAAATGAGTCATCATTAGCCAACTGGTATTACATGAACAATTCATCGAGTTAAATGTGATGTTCTGATATGGTGCATGTTGCCTAAATGCTGATGCCTTTTTCACCACACATACTCTTTATTTTTTCTTTTTTTCACTAATATTGTATGAAGTACTCTTTCATGTCTATAATAAACAGTTTTTGAAAAATTTCTTTCTCCAAAGGTCAAACAATTTGATTTAAATTAACAGAAGCAACTAAATTTGAGTTGCATTGTTGGTAATCTGTGACTTTACTTAATGTTTAGGACTCAATGAGGTAACTGACCAGTATATCACTACAAGCTTAAAAAAGGAGAGATCTGGAGACATTTAAATTTGGGTTGGGAAGACATGAGCTGCCTTGTAATTAAGTGTTAAAAATAATCTGCAATAATATGACAAGTACACTCAGGAAGAGTACAATTATACAGAGTGTGTTGTGTTATATTAATGCTACTAAATTGTTCCACAACACAGTCGAATGAGTGAGTTTGTGTTCCCTTAGACAGGCGACAATCAGTTTGGGACTTAATGGGTGTCTGGAACTTAACTTGTACTTTTACACCTTTTACATGTCCCAGAAGGATCTGCATTTGTTGCGGTGTCACTTTCAGGGTTACAGTCAAGGAGATAAAATAAATAGTAAAACAAGTCTCTCTCTTGTTGCAACCTCCCCATAAAATAAGAAGCGGTTCATTCATTTTTACTTCCACAGGGAATCCCGGCCTGTTAATTTTATTTCTGTACCATGAGTAATGTTACTTACGAATATTTTATGGAGAATTTGGCCACATGTCACCAGATAAGATTCTTAAGAAGACTTAAAGGGTATTTTATAGGACCATTGATGAATTTGATTTAAATGACCAGATCCAACTAAGAGTTAATGCACAGTACCTTAGCCAAAATAGATTTTTTGTGTCAAAAAAAACAAAAAACAAAACCTTTGTTACAACACAAATGTACTGTCTAATATTCATATGTCACTGCTTTGAGAAACAAATAACACAGTAGGAAAAAATTGAATTTATCCAAACGGTTAATATTCAATTGCAATATTCCCTAAACTGTTTCAGTGAACTTCATTACATCAACAAATTTTAGGGCTCTATAAATGGAGTATTTTTAACGAAGTCCTTTTATAGCGTCAATTTATTTCAGTGTTTATAAGCCACATGCTTCAATATATATGTATTCTGAGCTACACATAACATTCAATAAAAAGTCTGGGGGGTATGGCGCTTTAGTAGCCTGGACTTTTTTGAAAGGAAATGAATAAGTCTGACAGTGTCAGTTTCACAATTTACAATAATGTGTGTCATATAGTTTATGTGGAAACTGGAAAGTACACTTAATTGATGCTTGCTGTTTGGTTGTACACTTAAACTTTCTTCACAAGTTAGCATTTTCTTTCCGAACAGAACATGCTTCGAAATTACCTGACTATGCATTGTATTTCTGCTCAGTGGTGGGTTGCCGTGGGCCACCTGTGCCCACCCATGGATCCACACAGGGAGTGTTTCATCACACAGGGGCAAGAATTGCTTTCTACTGTGATGCGGGGTTTCAGTTGCAGGGATTACAGACTGCCATATGCCTGAGTGATGGCACCTGGAGTGCCCCAGCCCCCCACTGTGGTAAAACATAAAACCTCATTTAAGTCTATTACAGTGGTACCTCGACATACGATCGCTTCAACACACGATCTTTTCGACATCCGATGTCAAATTTGACTCGCCATTTGTTTCAACACCCGACGACTTGCTCTAAATACGACAAACTATGACAGCAGTTTTTTTGTTTTCCCGAACACATGGCAGATATTCTTGTGAGAGCATCAACATGGGTTCTAACAATGTTAGTGCAGGTGGTGAAAAAATGGAAAAAGTTGATGCTTACTGTTTATTGGTATTATTATATTTTTATGCCGATTTTTATTCATAATGTATTTGTTTTGCTCTGTGTAATTGCTATTTGCATTAGTACCAGCAGCATTTACTAAGGATTTAGTGTAGGTTTTCAGGCTGTGGAATGAATTAATGGGATTATAATGTATTCTTATGGGAAAATCCTGCTCGACATACGACCATTTTGACTTACAAACAAGGCCCTGGCAACGAATTATCTTGGTATGTAGAGGTACCACTGTATTTATTTTTTGGAAACTAATGATGGAAAATCAGTGAAAATACCATAAGATAATTTAGACATTTTCTTTGTCTTCTAGTTCCAGAAAGAGAATGTACTCTACCTCCAAAGCCAACACACGGGGACCACTTCTTGGTTTATGGTCCCAATGATGTTTTAATCGCTCTTCAGTACCTTTGCCATCAGCCCTATGAACTCATTGGAGTCTCTCAAAGAACCTGCCTTCCGAATAACACTTGGAGTGGGAGTCATCCAGTATGTACCAAAGGTCAGTTCAATTATCCGGAGTATTTCATATATATTAGAGATGTTACCCAAAATTCTGCACTGGAAACTATCAGCCGAAAATAGCTAAAAAAAATAAATAAATCAATTTAAAAAATGCATTTTCGGTTTTTGGTTAAAAGATTGAAAGAATGAAAGTTTACCACTGAATGTGCGATGTGTGAAGTGTCCTCTTGTGATGACATAAGCCAAACATGGCGAGAAGCAACACGCTGGCTGACGCTGTCTTGCAAACACTCCTCGCTGACAGCCAACATGTCCGTGGTTTGGAAGTATTTTGGGGTATCAAAGAAATATGCTCAGATAGCAATCTGTAAAATCTGTTCTGCTGAAATGTCTCGAGGGGGTACAACACCAAATAATTTTTCCACCTTAGGTTTAATCAGCCACGTGTCCTACAAACTATACTGCAAGTATATTAGTAAGAAGCTCACAGAGACGAAAAAACAAGAAGCCGCTTCCATCATACAGATTCCTTCTGTGGCGGAGGCTTTTGAGCGGGTGAAAAGTTTCCTCAGGATAGTGCCATGGCAAAGAACATTAATAGGAAAATAATACAGCAACAAAACAAAAAAAAGAATTGTATACATGTACATGTAGTCCCCTGGTGACAAACGAGTTCTGTTTCTATGCTGGCTATGTAACCCAAATTTCCGCCTAAGTCCCCCCCTTTCTGTTAGCTCACTATTAGCCTGCTAGCTTATTGAGCAGCGTTTCACCGCTGGCCCAGTGCTACTAATAGCTGCAGTTTTCCTTGTTGAATTTCCCAAGATTTGGTTTTTATTTCCCTCTGTATTATTGTGTAGCCATTGAGGTCTGTTTTTGTGAGCAAATATGTCACTATTGATTTATTTTATAGCAGTACTTCTCAATTATTTTCTGTTACGCCCCCCCCAGGAAGACGTAAACGTTCCGTGCCCCCCCCCAACTCTCTGCCACCACTGTAAATATACTGTAGTATCATTTGTATATAAAATTCGTGTTATTATAAGTACAACTCTGCATAACATTGTGTTCTTTTTAATATTAAAGAAAAGTGTAATATAGATCAAATTACAATAAAGTGTAAAAAAAAAAAAAAAAAATTAAAAAAAAAAAAAGATCCATTCTTTAAAAATACACTCAAGATACATTTTTGACCGTTTGATGCTGAAAAATAAAATTTGATAAAATCAATAAATGATAAATAAATTTAAATTGCTTAGCAACATTAACTCATTAGGACAATATGTCGAACAATTAGACCTAAAAACAAAAATTAACCCTTTAACACCTAAGCCCATTTTGGCCAAATTTGCATGCCTTTGATGTTGCCTTTATATTTCAAAGAAAAAACTGTTCACAATGGCCAAGTTGGGTCCCTTTCTTCAGGACACCTCTAATTTCATGTCCAAACTGTTGTTTTATTCACTGACCAATTTTACTCCACATTTTGGACCCCAAAAGACAAAAAAAATCCCAAAATCTTTTTTCAAAATTTGTAATGTTAATGTCCCACTGAAAACCAAACATGCTCGACCAACCGTTTTGAAACTTGTTACTATTTATTTAACTTGTTAGGATAAACATTCAATAGAAAAAATAAGATTGAATAGTTTTACGTTTGACAATTCAACACAAACAGCAGGTATGGTCATAGGCGTTTTTGGCCTTTACACATACTATGGTCAAAACAGGTTATATACAGTGCAAAATAGTGAGAAAAAAATTACAGTATATATATCATCCAACACAAAAAGGGTTTGGAGGATATCTCTTTGTGAAGTTAGGTATTGTACCCATCACCTTATCAAGGGTATATACGTATGTACATGCAATTAAGCTTCTTGAACACACATCTATATAAAAATTGAAAGATTCATAGTGAAGAAAAAAATATATATAACATTGAAAAAAATTGACAAGTAGTTCAGTTCAATTCAATTTTTTCAGGCATGCGACCCAATAAAGGTTTTTTATTTTTTTATTTTTGCGCACTCAATAAAGTTTGTTTTTGAACAGGTCACTGAGCTGCGTCACATACAACGTCACACAGCCTACTCTTCTGCCGTTTGCACGCTGCTGTCACTTCTACTCGCCGAGACGCCGACTAATCTGAGGAAAACAATGACAAATACAGCTCATCCTATTCCTTGATTTAATGAATTAATGCATTAGCTTGCGCTAAATTTAGTTTTCGATTCATTCTGCACGTTTCAAAGGCTCTCGCTCAATCCAACCGGCCATCAACGTCACGTTCCGTAATTTCAAATGAGAGCAACCAGGGGCACATGGGTGACGTAATTGCAGTGTTACGAGGCTTCAAAGATGATATGCGTAAACGTGTCGCATCCGACACGTTTGGTGTTAAAGGGTTAATACAACAAAAGGACAGTGTCATTGGACAAAGGGATAGTTTTTATTTTTGCTGCAGGCAGTATCAGCTCCTTTGCTATGGTGTGGGGTTATTTTGCACTGAGCAGCTTGGTATAGCACTTTATATGATGCTGACAGTGCTCGCTGGTTTACTGATATAACACTAACAAAGCGGGAGGATTGTTGGCAATATTTGGTACTCGCTAAAAAAAAAAAAAAAATCCTGCTGTCCGCTGCGAAAGTAAACAGGAATGTCTTTCCTCATCTCCCACTGTACTAAAAGTCAAAGCCAAAAGCTAAATGCTACATATGCTTCGTCATATTTTCTTGTCTAAGCTTTTCATATGTCCAGGGCTCTTTGCTGTGTGCGCTTGTTTTGTTCAAAATACTGCGCACACGCTAAAAATGAGAGGGGCACTGCCACCCACTGAGTGGATGTGCAATTACACTTTATTCTAGTATGACAAAAATGTATGTTCCCCAAGGTCACATGCGCCACCCCCAGCATCGCTCTGCGCCCCCTGGGGAGGCCCGCCTCACTATTTAAGAAGTATTGTTTTATAGGATTATTGATTATTATGATCTTTGTCATTATTGTATCTTATTTTCAAATTGTGTGTTTATAGTTTGACGGTGACAAAAACATTTTTATAATAAATGTCAGTTGTAAGGAGAATTATGGTGTTATTGTTGTTACAAGAGTGAAGTAATGTCTGTCTGTCTGTCTTTCTGTCTGTCTGTTTGTCTATTGTTTCAGCGATCCAATATTTGTTGATATTACAAATTACCACATTTCGATACAATTCAAGGTGAAGGTGAAAATGAATGCTGCACAAGACATTAGCAGGCTAAAAGAGAGCTAACAGGGGGGCATTGCCAAACCTACTCCATTTATCGTTTGTCTGCTTTCTTGAAATGTTAACTCTTCCCAACGTGAAAGCAACGCTCAAAACTCACAGAAAGTAGCGCTGGCGTGACGTCAAATAAGTCTGAGCGCGACAAAGGAAAGCGGACCGCACACATAGTATAATGAAATACCAGATATGAATAGCAATTTGAGATTAACTATTTAGATTGATTAGACCGAATAAATAACAAAATTAAATGACAAATAATATACTGTACTTACCATCAATGCTGAAAGGTGGCAGACGAGACACTGTTGCGTGACAAAAAATATATATACTGGTATATATGGCGGAAAACACAGACACGACCGAAAAAGCAGTTTCTGCTCTTGCAGCCCTCTTTAAAATAAACTGCTGTATTTGAAGCCAAAAGAACTGTTGTGTTTGATTGTACAATATGTCTATATGCTGCCATAGCAGATTCATGGCGCACTAAGCCTCCGAACTATTTTTAATTTGTCCGTTTTACCCTGGAAAACCCCGTTTACAGACATCGTGCAACCGCTTTTGTTTCAACCTAGCCATAAAAAGAAGGTAAGTAATTATATTTATTATTCAAAATGTCTTTCATTTTTAGCTTAGAATCATTAATTGTTGTCTAATATTTAGTTAAAAAACAAAACAACGACTTTAAAAAATTATTCACTCGCATATTTTAAACTTTTAAACAAATTACGTCACAATGAAAAATTTGGCGTCTGTAAATAAGTCACGGATATCTACCTCATAGCTATCGCTTAATTGTATTTTTTTTGTTACTGCCGCATTTTCCCCGATATGTTACATGATAAATAATCGATCCAAACAAAGAAAAATGGAAAAATAATGTTGAAAAGGGTAAATATATGAAAAAGAACATCTCGACTACTCCTTGTTGTCTGCGAGTTCTGCATTGCGACCCTTGTTATATCACCATGTTTCACCCATAAAAATCCCCCAAAAATCCATCTGTGGCCATTCACAACTGTGTCTTGACACTCGATGATAAATGCTACATGGAGTTTTTGGATCGAAACAAGGTAGGTACGCGATAATATCTCGTTAAAATCATGGCGTCTTTAATTCTGCTCCTTCGTGCTCTCGCCTCCATTTAGGGTTTTGCTGTTTAAATTTTTTTTTTTTTTAAATGCCCTCCTGTTAAAAAAATTTCTTCCCCCAGAAAATTGATATTTTATGCTTTCCAATGATGTATCACACATGCATATAGGACAATTTTGAAATTTGGCCAAATTTGGGGTCTCAGAGCGGAACTTCAAGTCACCTCAGTGTTTTCCGCCATATAGCCTATAAAACAAACAAACAAAAAAAAAAATAGACTGGAGACAAAACAGCGGTCGAGACTCCGGCATCGTAAAGTTGGAATCATGTAAGTCGGGTATGTCGTAACCCGGGGACTACCTGTATATTATTTGGCCTTTCCAATATTTGGTTTTCAGTTTCAGAATTTTGCTTTCGGTACACCACTAATATACTGTATATATATATGTGTGTGTGTTGTACTGGTAAAAATGTTAAAATAACACTACTTATTTATACATAAATGCTCTAATTGGTAATTAGGATATTTGTTATGTGATGGTGATATAATGTTGTTGTTGTTGTTTTTTTTTAAATTCTATAGCAAGATATGAAAAAAACTTTCTTGCCAGGCTACACAACATCTAAAACCAATTTAAAAGTATGCTTCGTGAGCAACAAATTTCCAATTAAAAATGTTCTTCATTCTAAAAAACTTTGTTCTCACCATTTTCTGCAGTGAATAACACGCTCACCGAACCAGAAAAGGACACCAACACTGCAAAAGAGATGGGAAAAGGTACAGGTATGGATGAAGAAGTAATACACAATGAAAAAGATGTCAGCACTCCTACAGAGCATACAGATATAAATAAAGAATGTGATCATAGTAGAACAGCAAAAGACAAAAACTCTGGTATTATTCCAGGGAAAACTGTGGCTGAGGAGAGGAATGAAGGGGAAAAAAATAATGGCTCAGAGAAAACCACAAGCGGCAGTGAAGATAAATTGGGTAGTGTTGGCCCAGACAATAGCCTGGACACAGAGGAGAATAAAGAACCTGAAATAGTAAAACCTGGGAAAAAAGAAGACAGCCATTCCCCAAAGTCAGAGACCGATATCACTGACATAGTGGTGATAAAAGACAAAGGACAAGCTGAGAAGGAAAGAAAAGAAGAACAGGTCAATGGAAAGAAAGACTCTGGCGAAGTCGGACCGAACGACACTAAGCTGCGGACGGTCGTCTCAGAGGAAATAAACACAGTCGAAATCTATGAGCAGGAAATGGCAAAGAACAACACAGTCACGGATGATATGAATGACATAAGGAAAAACAATAATACTATAGCCTTTCCAGAGAGGAAAATATTCCCCTCAAGAGTCAATATTACACTGTATAGGGCAGGAGGTGAAGAAAGTGGGAAACCAAAGGAAAACCCAACCATTAAAGAGGATAAAGCAGAAACAAAGAAACCAAATGAACTTGATAAGGATCAAAAGGAGAAAGAAAACGAGAAAGACATAAACCAGAGCTTCACTGGTAAGGCAAAATGTTAATGAGACCATTTTCAGTTTGCTCTCCTACTCCCCTTGAACATTGAGTGCTTTTCTCCAGAGAGGAGCTGCCCGCCTCCCCCACGCCTCTATCACGGTTATCATGTGATGATGCCGGGTGGCAAGCCTAAGACAGTGGAGTTCTTCTGTAACCACTCCTATGCTCTAAGTGGAGATGCCTTGCGAAGTTGTCAACCAGATGGTACCTGGAGTGGCAAACAGCCCCTCTGTGTTAGAGGTAATAACCATACATTATCATAATTATTGTACATAGCGGGATAATACATCTGGAGTGCAAACATACACTGCTGGCCAAAATTATTGGCACCCCTGCAATTCTGTCAGATACTGCTCAATTTCTCCCAGAAAATAATTGCAATTACAGATGCTTTAGCAGTAATATATCATTTATTTTGCTTGCAATGAAAAAACACAAAAGAGAATGAAAATTTCTTAGACATCATTATCATTTTATACAAAACTCCAAAAATGGGCCGGACAAAAGTATTGGCACCCTTTGAAAAATCATGTGATGCTTCTCTAATTTGTGTAATTAATTGAACCTGTCACTTACCTGTGGCACATAACAAGTGGTGACAATAACTAAATCACACTTGCAGCCAATTAAAATGGATTAAAGTTGATTCAACCTCTGTCCTGTGTCCTTGTGTGTACCACATTGAGCATGGAGAAAAGAAAGAGGACCAAAGAACTGCCTGAGGACTTGAGGAAGTGTCCATGTCCATGTTCAAAGACCTGAATGTTCCTGTGTCTACCGTGTCCAGTGTCATCAATAAGTGTAAAGCCCATGGCACTGTGGCTAACCTCCCTACATGTGGACGGAAAAGAAAAATTGACAAAAGATTTGAACGAAAGATTGTGCGGATGGTGGATAAAGAACCTCGACTAACATCCAGACAAGTTCAAGCTGTTCTGCAATCCGAGGGTACAACAGTGTCAACCCGTACTATCCGTCAGTGTCTGAATGGAAATAGACTCTATGGTAGGATACCCAGGAAGACCCCACTTAAATAAGAAAGCCAGGCTGGAGTTTGCCAAAACTTACCTGAGAAAGCCAAAAACGTTTTGGAAGAATGTTCTCTGTTTAGATGAGACAAAAGTTGAGCTTTTTGGGAAAAGGCATCAACATAGAGTTTACAGGAAATAAACAAGGCCTTCAAAGAAAAGAACACGGTCCCCACAGTCAAACATGGCGGAGGTTCCCTGATGTTTTGGGTTTATTTTGCTGCCTCTGGCACTGGACTGCTTGACTGTGTGCAGGGCATTATGAAGTCGGAAGACGACCAACAAATTTTGCAACATAATGTAGGGCCCAGTGTGAGAAAACTGGGTTTCCCTCAGAGGTCATGGGTCTTCCAGCAGGACAATGACCCAAAACACACTTCAAAAACCACTAGAAAAGGGTTTAAGAGAAAGCACTGGAGACTTCTAAAGTGGCCAGCAATGAGTCCAGACTTGAATCCCAAAGAACACCTGTGGAGAGATGTAAAACAATGGGAGTTTGCAGAAGGCACCCTTCAAATCTCAGAGACCTGGAGCAGTTGGCCAAAGAAGAATGGTGTAAAATTCCAGCAGAGCATTATAAGAAACTCATTAATGGATACCGGGGAGCGGTTGTTCACAGGTATTTTGTCTAAAGGTTGTGCTAACAAGTATTAAGCTGAGGGTGCCAATACTTTTGCCCGGCCCATTTTTGGAGTTTTGTGTAAAATGATAATGATTTAATTTGGTTTTTCATTCTATTTTGTGTTTTTTCATAGCAAGCAAAATA
Source organism: Corythoichthys intestinalis (assembly GCF_030265065.1). Lineage (NCBI taxonomy): Eukaryota > Metazoa > Chordata > Actinopteri > Syngnathiformes > Syngnathidae > Corythoichthys > Corythoichthys intestinalis. The sequence goes on from NC_080399.1 coordinate 47,235,360, forward strand.
AATGAAGATATTGCTACCAAAGCATTTGTAATTGCAATCATTTTCTGGGAGAAATTCAGCATTATCTGACAGAATTGCAGGGGTTCCAATACTTTTGGCCAGCAGTGTACATGTGGGGAATTACAGTTGAACCTCTGTACTGCCATTTTAGTTGATTTTAGTTTGCTGTTTAGGTTCTTTTTTCAACCACCACATTTCACCCTCTAAACCCTCTCATTTTTCAGTGAATTCATTTGGGTCTGTTTCCTTGACTTAGAAGGGGTGGTTGGTCAGATTAAGCCATCTAACCCACCAAATCTACCGCATTTTTCAAGGAAACGTTCCCGACATTGGTCCTCAATATGAGAGAGCACGCCATCTGTTAGTGTTGCCACTCAAATTTTTAAACTTACTGTGGTACAGGATCTGCATAAGAAAGTGGTCTTAGTGAAGCAATTTATGGATCCTTTTCCAAGCTGCTTAAAAAAATCTTTGAAAAAGTATAGTGCTCACTTGATTGAAACATTTTCTGGATGAACATTATGTCATGGAGGTCGTCCAGTCATGTTTTGAGAGGCAGCCTTTTTCAGAGTTTTGAACGACACTCTCACCAATGACTGGGGGTGAGTATGCCTTGATTCTGTTGGAACTGAAAACAGCGCTCGATAATATGTACCTTTAGCAGCATCTAGCGGACATCTAGCGGTTTTGCTCTTAAATAAATTCTATTTGGCAGGCAGAAGTTTGTTCTGGCCTTTGAGGCTCGTAGTCCCTCTTAGCATCACTGTCTTAGGGTATTTTTCAGTTTCATGTACATTGTTTTTTTTTTCTTATATTTTTCATCCGCTTTTTTCTCCTTCTCTTACTCTCGTTGGGCTCTATCGCTAAAAAGCATGGTACTGTACTTTGTATTTTCATCTTGATGTTGATGGCAGTAACATATATCATTATGTCCAGCTCAACAAAAAGGATACTTTCCCCTTACGATCACCTTATTGTTTCTTGAAGACATTAAAGTCTGGATAGCTTTGAATTTGTTAAATTGTTTTGTCCCAGTAGCCCTTGTAAACCAACCCTAATTGTTACTTTTTGTCCCTTGACGTCGTATACAGTATATGGCAGTCTCAAGCTAGCGTTTTAAATGCAACAATGATTTTGAAATGGATCAGCAAATTGGTTGTTTTCAAATCCAGCTTTGTATTTTTAATATTAGGCAGCTGACTAAACTAAAGCATCTTCTTTGACAGCAGCACTTATTGTATACATATCGCACACGAGGGCTACCAACATATATTGTAGTCTATACAGTAAGTCACCAACCTGTTCTTTTAAATAGACATGTGAATATGCCACATTTGAAGCAATAGAGAAGATGGTGTAACTGGCGGCAAATTGCATTGGCAATTCACGCCTACAGCACTCTTTTTCAAATGCACCAGCTTGTGTTTGCACAAAATTACCAAGGCCTGGTTTAGAATGCATCCTCCTTCACATGGTCTAGATCTCTGCACGAAAATAAAGCCCAGAGGGACAATTCAATCGCTTCGCTTGGTGTCATATGGTATATTAAAAACTCTCAATTAAGTGTGAATGTGACTTTGAAGAGTTTTGTTTTGGTTTGAATATTCCCTCCCTCTAACTCTCACGCAAAGCTGGGATGGGCTTCACTCCACACCCACAAACTTAATGAGGACAAGCTGTACAAGTCCAAAATGATGGATGCGTGGATGATTATTAATGTAGCCGTAGCTTAGACTAGAACTGCAATATATCATGCTGGAAGGTGTTGCTAATATTAGGCTCTGTTGCTGCAACATATGAAAGTAACATCAGTGGGAATCTTTGGGATATTGGTCAAGTTTGAATCATTGAAATGTAAATTGTATTTTACAGGAGAAAAAAAAAGCATAATTTCAGCATTTTAACATTTCCAACCACCATGCAAGGATGTAATTAGGTAAATCACTGTTAAAAATACATGTAAAACAGACAATACTCACTGAAATTGTTTCATGGATGCATATGACAAAAATACATAGGGATAATGTTCATATATGATAACAAATAAGACTTATGGTCAAACTTACAGAAGGCAAAGTCTATGCAGATTGATACAGGTCTTGTTTGGGTCAGAGTTAGATACTGTACAGTGCTCTAGAATGTGATTTACTGTTGGTTTTGGATGATGGTATGTAATGAACATAACGGACAACTATACTACACATTAAAATGTGTTTCTATTTGGACAAAAAAATAGCTATATTTACAGAGTTGCTCACAGCATTTCGCTTTCCTATCCCTCCAAAAAATAGGTAGGATGTCAACGTATCAACACTTACAGGTGATTTTCGCAATACTGGGTTCCCCACCTCACATTGCTGAAATTGTGTACCTAATTACATTTCTTTTCGACTTACTTTCCCTCCTGTTTTCCATGTTGTCCACATAATTAGGCTACGTTCAGACTGCAGCCATATCTGATTCCAATCCGATTCCTCCTCAAATCAGATCTTTGGGGCTGTCTGTTCACACAATTTTTAGCAAGTGTCCAGATCTGTTCAGACAGGGCCACATTATTGAATCACCTGAGAGGATGCTGTGGCAACAAAGGCATCATCCAGCATCGAGTGATGTCACGGACTTTCAAAACTCATCTAAACTGTTCAGACTGAGAAGTTTCTTGTCCATAATGTGAAACTACCTTCCGTGTGTGGTTTCAATCCGTCTCGCAAAAATCTCATTTTTTGTGCTTTGTGACTGTTCAGACTGCAAAATAGCCATCCAGTTTAAATCTAGATGCGCTAAAAATCTGGTTTTGGCTGCCAGTCTGAACAAGGCCTTAGACTTTGATGGCCCCCATAAGTTATTATGTAGCAAATGTTTAGTGATGTTTTTTTGTTGTTGTTATTTCCTCTTCTGTTTGCTTCCTAATTTCTCTGTCCCCCAAAACCCCTTCCTGCTAGCTGCTTTCACCTAATAAATAAAACAAAATGAACAACCACAATGACAATGACTACATAAAATAGTTGCTTCTCATTTTTAACTGAACTACCAAAACAAACAAACCTTTGAACAATATTCTAAGTTAATAAGATGCACTTGTGTGTGCGTTATTATTGCAGCATGTCGAGAGCCTAAAGTTTCAGAGTTGGTCAGGCAGCGAATTCTTCCTCCACAAACACCATTCAGGTTTGTTTTTCTTGATTTTTTTAATGTTTTAATTGTATTATTATTTTCAATATTAATAATAAGAAGAATAAGAATATTAATTTCATTATGGATATGGAGACAGCTTTCTGAAACGTGTGTATATGAATTATAATAATAATAATAATAATAACAAAATAATGTAAAAACCTTCCTAAAATGTACATTTATCCACAATCAAAGAAAAAACAAATCACAATTTTTACTCGTCTTTTTTGTTCTGGCACTCAGAAAGACACCAGTACATAAATTGTACTCCACTGCAGTGGGCCGACAATTCCAGTCTGACGGTCCCACCAAAGGGCCACCAGTACCTTTGCAGTTGGCTACGGGTTTCCATCACCTTTACACGCACATTGAGTATGACTGTGTGTCCCCGTTCTACCACCATAATGGCAGCCCACGGCGTACTTGCCTAAAAACGGGGAAATGGAGTGGGCGTCATGTGTCTTGTTCACCAGGTGAGAGCAGTAGAGATTCATATTGTTATGTACATATGTTTAAAGCATTTTGCAACTCTTGCTAAATCACTGCTCCCGTGAAATAGTTTGAAAAAAGGTCATGAAACTTTTCCTCATTTGTAAACCCAGCAAGGTCCAAGTAGAAGTGTGAGATGATTTCTACATTTAGATACCAAATTGCAAGGACAGCATAAAAATACACTGGAAAAAAGGCACTGAAACATTGGAGATCCAAGAAACTTTTCACAGAGGTGATTAGTTGGGGACATTTACAATCTTGGGGTAGCTCACCAAAAATAGAAGAAGTTAAAAGACATTATACGATCGTTCAGGTTGATCAACTTGAAGCCTTATTCGCACAGTAATCTCGTGTCTCCTCCAAATCATCTGTATTTCTCTAGAGTATGGATGAGAGAGCTTCCCTCCTTAAATAGTTTAGTTTATATACCCCAAGAACCCTCAATTTCTTTGTTTCTGCGAAGGCTCATAGAATGGGTGAGTAGACTCCACACCTAGGGTTACCAACTTCCTGAGAAAAAAAAATAAAAATAAGGGACACCTCATTGGTAGAGCCGGCCGGCCCGATGACCGTCACCCTTTAATTATTATAATTATTTTTTTTGTATGTGAAAAGTGTTTTTTTTATTATGATTATAATATTATACTAATTTTACCCAAAACTGAATTAATTAGGTAAATATTTGAGTTAATATAAGCACATGGAAAACAATTATCAGCATGTATTTTAATACAATATACTACAATTAAAACTGACCTGCTAAATTTAAAATTGTATACAGTAATTTAACACTAAAAGTCCTGAGCCTTTATGTAGGTGTATAGGTGTGGGTGTGTTTTTGGCCATTTTTTAAAAATCCTTTTTTAAAAAGTGCAAACAAACTCTCAGGTAAAGTTTTTTTTTTTTTTTTCGCTTACAATTTAGGTACGTTGAAACTACCCTCAGCAATAACATTTTCGCAAATGATCACTCCAAATGTAATGAATTTGACAGAACACAAAAATATAATTAGTGAAGAACAAGAAAACAAATGATAATCATTTTGAACATGCTTTTTAATCTCGCTTCACTCAAACCTCTCATTTCCCACAATTTAACAGTATGTTGTCTTCCGTTAGCAACAGTACCTAGACAAATGAGATGAGTGGGAGTTCATATTGTCATTGTTCCGTCAGCTCATTGGTCAAAAAGCAGGATAGGCGGGTGAATGCGTTTTCCTGCACATTTTTGTAAAGCACCATACAAGTATTCATTCATTCTACAAACAAGACACTATTTTTGATTTTGATGATAATAAGAGACAAAGCATGTCCCTTGAAAGTTCAATAAGGGAAGCGGACTTTTGTTTCTGAATGATGCACGATTCTGTTTTTCAAGGGACAGTTGGCACCCCAAGAGGTGTGGATGCCCCTGCGGGGCAGCCCCAGTGCTCCACTGGCTTGCTGCTCCTGCAGTGTTTTTCTACGAAAACTCACGTGTTTACAAATAGCATATGGTAAATAGTGTTATACTTATAAAGCGCTTTTTCACCTTTCAAGGCCTCTGTAAAGACATCTTAGCCTGGTTAAATAACTTATCGGAGAAGTAACTTCAATAATTATTGTCAAATAGGTCTGTTCAGATACCACAAAAACTATTATAAAGACTTCAGGTAATGTCTATTGATATACTTGGTTTATTATGTTATACATAATGTTACTAAGGATTTGATGTACACAGACTAATAACAATCAGGGGTGAAAGTGGGCCGGAACAAAGTCCCGGCATAAAATACGGAGGCTGAACGGTCTCTAGCCCGAAAATATGACAGCATCTGTCAAACCTAAATGTTAAAAACAAAAACAAAAGAAAAAAAAAAAACCTTTCAGGCTGCAACACACGTTTCTCCAGGAAGAAAACAATTTACTTACATCAGATTTACATAAACATGTGTTGACAACAAGCCTAATAAATTGCTTGTGTAGCGTCATGCGTTTCCACCGATATTTATTATTTATTCATTTCTCCGAGAGCACAAAGTTTTCCCAGCATGTGTCTAATGAGTCCCGTCGATGACTTGATGTGTGCATGCGCTCAGCTAACCACCCTCCCTAGCCTGGACTCCAGTTGTCCGTTCATTGGGTGACATACTGACTTGTGATCAGCATGGATAGTTAGCTTTAACTGGTTCAAATGCACATGTTTTCTGGGACTGCAATGAGGTCCAGAAATGCTTGTCTCAAATGTGATACATTTGGCAATATAGTTAATGTGTACTTTGGACTTTTTTTGTTCATTTACCAAGTTAGGCTACTTTCTTATTTCCTTATTAATAAAAAAAAATAAAAAGTCGATGGTTGCGTTTTCTTCAAAATATATTCCATTTCACTGTGCATAATGTAAGTCATTTGTACTTATTTTTGTAAATGTATGTTACTTTGTTTCACATCATTGAAAAAATACAATTTTGAATGAAAATCAGTTCCTCGTATGCTTTGTTACAGAAAGTAATTAAGTCAAAATAGTACAGTAATTAATAATGCACTAGCCTAATGCATGTGTAAAACCTGTTGTGTTTGTATTATATGTCTAACTGCCAAAAGCAGTTTTCTTTTCATATCTGTGGTTTGGGAGGTTTGACACCCCCGCCCCACACCCAAAAAAAAAAAAAAAAAAAACTAAAAATCTGGCTCCGTGGCGATTTCTATGTCAGTGAGTTCCAGCAAGAAATTCTAGCCACTTTTACCCCTGATAAAAATACAGTTACATTTTGAGTTATGTAACAATTATGATGAATTGTGTCATCAAAATATACGACATAAGGCATGCATTTATTGTAAACAAAGCAACTACCAGGGAAAGCAAATACTGTGACATATACTGTACATCTAAAAGCAAATAAAGAAACAAATATATTTGCTTTAGGTACAGGAATTTCCGAACAGAGATAAGTAGACTGGTTTCATGATACAAGCTGAAACAGAGTATGCAGTTTTTTATATTTACCAGATATTCCCAACTTTTCACTAAGCTAATTACAGGGATATCTAGAATTTGAATATGCATATTTCTTCCATGGACGCTGATCATATGAGAACGTATCAAGAAAACCCATAATTGTTGGTGGTAACTATATTCGTTTACTTTGTAAATGCAGTTTTTGTCTTAGTAGGTGAATGGTGAGATAGTGTAAAGCGCTTTGAGTGCCTTGAAAGGTGGAAAAGTGCTATATAAGTGTAACACCATTAACCATTAACCATTAGTGTTAAGATAGGAATGCTAAACATGTCACGTTAATTTTTTAATTTTTTTATTTTCTTGTTAGGCATAAATTTTCCAGACTGGAATTACTTTGCATTTTAGTAAACTTGTAAATAGCAAGCATCTCATTTTTTTTTTTTTTTTGTGTACAAAAGAGCATTCAGAAGATAAGTGAAGGAAATTTCAACAACACTTTGTGTTGACACAGCTTCAATACAAGCCACAGTTACCCTGTCCTACTTGTTCATCACGGTCTTCCCCTCCTATCCTCTCATCCTGTCACCTCTTTGGCAGTGTGTGGGAAGCATCCAACCTTTGACCCTGAGAAGCCGGGAGAGGCTCATTGGCCTTGGCTAGTCGCCATCTACCGCCGCTCCACCAATGGTGCAGGCACCAAGGTGACCAAAGCAGATACTTACACCGGATCCGTAAAGAAGGATGGCAGCACAAGAGTGAGCAACGATTTGGAGGCTGCTGACTGGCAACTGGTGTGCAGTGGTGCTCTGGTGAACCAAAGGAGCGTCGTGGTTGCAGCCCACTGTGTGACACAATTGGGCAAGGTATATCCTCTGGATGCAACCAACATCAAGGTGGTGGTAGGGAAACACTATCGTGATGATCACAGGGAAAATAAAGGTCTTCAAAACTTGAGGGTAAGGTTTCAAAGGATTTGCCTAAGATTAACTATTGCGGCTTTGGCTACCCGATTTTGACTGACCATGTGGGAAACCCGCGTCACTTCCTCTGTAACCATGACACTGCTGTGATGGTGCATTGGTATGTATGTGACTATTTTAAACTGAATAACCTTTAGGAAATGGCAAGACCTGGGCCGTACAACACATGCGTGTACATAAAATTTGACATAAAACATTAAATATTATTAACTTTTATATATAATGTTTGAGCCGACCAGGACCCCAATTGATTCAGCGCATGCGCAAAATATGTATATTACCTATCGACCATTGATGGCGTTGTAGTTATTTATTTGACAAATTCAGACATATTAAAACATTATTCTTCAACACAGATGCTCTACTGGTTGAAAAATGATTAATTTCTAGGTCTCTGTCATTGCGGCTTGAGAGGAAGTGACTTATTTGCGCGTGTGCAGGGACAATCAGAGAGCTGGCTGGCTAATACATTTCAGCGTAAAACTTTATAGCGTTTGAATAAAGTTTTGAATTTCCATTTTTGTGTGTGCACATGCATTGTGCACATCACATGTCCTACCAGTTTAGAATAATTTATTTATTTAGCTGAATTTATCGCGCATACTGCATTTAATTTTTTGTCACCACCACAGCGACGTTACGGGTTGAGAGGAAGTCACAATCGGGTAGCCCTTTTAAGCCTTTTAAGTAACAATAACTTTCTGTCCTCCTCCCAAAGGTGGCCACCACCATTATTCACTCAAATTACGACCCTCATATTCTTGACTCGGACATAGCTGTCATCAAATTACTGGACAAAGCAAAGATTGGAGAGAAAGTTCAACCCCTCTGCCTGTCTGACATTCAGGATGAAGTTGAAACCTCTGGACAAGGCCTTGTGACAGGCTGGTCCCCGCTCCCTGACTCAGGCTTGGGGGCTGAAGAAAAAGTGAGAGTTGGCCTTGTTCAGCTCGCTGACATTGTCCCGTGTGAGCGGCAATACGCACGTAATGGGGTACCAGTCAGTGTTACGGACAACATGCTGTGTGCAAGCCAGAAACCGAACTATGGACCGTCTAATATATGTCCCTCTGACACTGGGGGAATCCTCATCCTCCCTGCACTCACTGACAACAAGGACAATCCCTCTGTTGGCTTCTCTCAAAGAGGAAACAAAAGATTTTGGAGGCTTCTAGGACTAGTAAGCTTTGGCTATGACCAGGGGGAGTGTGATCCTGAACTCTATACAGTTTACACACATGTAGCAAACTTTAAACTCTGGATAGAGAATAGCATGAAATAAAAAATACACCTGTATGACTCATATTTATATGCAATTTATCCTTCCTTCCTGTGTCTCTTGCCTCTTGTGTCTTGTTTTCCTTTACGTTATAGTCACTTTCTCACCCCCTTTTTAATGTGCTCTTGCTAGACACAGTGCCCTAAGTGATGGGTTGCTTTTACAGAAAATGTGTTTGATCATTGATTAGAAGACATCTTGGCCGTCAATGTGAGGTTAATGACTTGAAAATGACAAAAAGTTCATCTTTAAAATGAGCATATAATGTTTTGTATGTACACATTGGTATGTACTGTATATACAGCATATTGTGATGTATTGCTTTTTTTGTTAACTAATATGACTTCTGATGTACATATTATATGGAAAGAAACAAATTAACTTTTTTTTTTATTATTAAAGAAAGGGGAATTCTGGTTAGTGTGACAAATGATTTTTTAAAATTGTTGTTATTAATGGGGGATTCAGGTCAGAGTTTATGATATTGATGTTTTTGAATAGAAAACCCCTCTGCCTTCTCTTTGCCCACTGTGTTATGAAGCAAATTAATCCAGGTCAAAGCAGCACCATTTCCGCAACCATAAACGGAGCATATTATTCACATATCATTTCACTCCTCTGTGCTCAAATTAAATCAATTACTTCGAATCTGACCTGCTTCCATTACTCATGTTTTCGAATTGCACAAGGAAGCAATAAACGTACATTTCATTCTACAGTGGTTGGACAAAATAATGAAAACTAACATTATGGCATCACACTCATTGAACATAATTGTTAAAGAATGGCATGAGGAACATTGTAATGAAGTTGAGCATCTCATATGACCGGCACTATCCGTAGACCTCAACATTATTGAACATTCATGGTCAGTTTTAGAGATTCAATTAAGACGTCGATTTCCACCGCCATCGTCTCGAAAAGAGAGGCTATTCTAACTGAAGAATGGCTTAAAATTCCTTTGGAAACAATGCACAAGTTGTATGAATCAATACTTCGGAGATGACGCTGTACTTGCCACAAAAGGCGGACATACACCACATTAAATTAGTTTTTGTTTATTTTTTAAGTTGTTTCATTTATTTTGTCGAACCCCTGCATGTTAACACCATATAGGGTTATTCAAATCCAATGATTTTGTTCATACTTTTTATTTGCGACTACTAAACCTTAATAGTTTACATCTATACTTTTAGTTATTCGACTTGGACAGTATCCATCTTTCGAGTAGTTTTTGTGGTTTTCTTGTCCTCATTTTGTATAGCTGATGATCCTGCTTTTGTAAGTCTATTACTCTATTCCCGAATGCTACTCTAACTCCCCAGTCATCATATCAGAGAGCATCACTTCAATAAGTAAGTGCTGTAAGTCTGGCAAACAGGCTACAACTACACAAAAAGTGTGCTTTGCTGTTTTTCAGCTCCTTCCAAATGTGTATATTGTAACAAATCAGTCAGTTCTACTTTACTATAAGACTGTTTTAATTAGGAGTTGAGTAACAGTCCAATTAGAGACCAGATTTAGCTGTATTATTGTGTCCTTTTATAAATATCCCTTCGTAATATCCTTGACATTCGCATTACGTACATAAAAAATTAATCTGCTCCTGCTTTCAGTCATGCATTTACATCCCAGCAGATATTGTGTTTTCTCTGTGTTTCTTTCTTTCTTTTAATGAAGTGGAAATTCGTTTCATTATTATTCTGTTAATGACGTGGTGCTGTGTCCTCAGGCAGTGAGTAAGAAATGTATTTTCTTACAGGATTTCCCACCCTCCACCTGTTTTAGTTATGTTGTTTGATTTTATGTCTATTTCCATCATTCTTTTATTTAAATGAGGTGAAAAATGCAGCCCTCTGTTGCCATTATTCATTGAATCAGGACATCATTGATGATGGCTTTTTCTAGTTGGGATGCACACGCCTAAAGTACCACCAGAGGGGTATTGCACAAAACCAGGATAAGGGATTACTGTAAGTACATACTGTAGGTATAGGTTCTCCCGGATACTTTAAGCCTCAAATTGGTTGGACAAAAGTGCTTGTATTCTTGTATGCTCATGAAACTTCGTCAGAGCTGGAACGAAAACTTCATCATCACATCTGGCTCAAGTCTGGATGTGTCCCACCTTGCCCATTTCATTGAGCGTCAAGCTTGCGGCACGTGGAATTGAGCAACATCCACCATACTCACGTGCTTCCGAACCCACAAATACATTCTTCCAACTGATGCTGTCAAGTCCAGGCTAAGTACAAGCCTGTCGTACTTCGTATTGAGAAATACCAATAGTGTACTCAGTTGAGCTCTGGGCTACACTTCCACAAAGAGTGGGTGGTGTGAGAACATGTACTGTATGAGCCCTATAGTAGAAGTGAAAAATATTTTACCTAAAACTGACATTTTAATGCAGTTTCTTCAGACTATGTGCTTTTCTGACCATGCACAGTATGTATTGAGATGGATGAGATTAATTGAAACAGGAACTGTATATATTTTAAATTGGGATATTTCATAGTCGAATCATACACTCTTGAAATGATAAATTAATGTCAGTTGTATGAAAATAGTATGGTGTGATCGATATTAAGGGAAGGGAAGAAATAGCTATCGTATTTTTTCTTTATCAATATGACGTATAATACATGTTTTTGGAAAATCATTTTGAGATTAAGGGTACTGAAAGGGTTAATTCCGATTTACGCGGAAATTCGGGTTACTTTGCTAGCGTAGGAATGGAACTCGTTCGTAAACTGGGAACTACCTGTACTTTGTATTCAGCTGCTTCATCAAAAAAGTTGAGTATATATATATATACCAGTATATGAGTATACAGTATCGTATAGTATGAGTATACTGTATATATCAGTGTCAAAGACGGCACAGAGGTTCTAATCATGGCAGCACAGGAGCAATAGAGGCCCAGATATACCACTCCCAGGTGCAGGCTGTGCAAAGAGGGCTCTAAAACTGTCCAAAACATAATAGCAGGGTGTAACATACTGGCAGGAAAAGCATACATGGAATGCCATTACCAAGTAGCCGGTATAGTGTACAGAAAAAGCTGATCAGAGTATGGACTGGAGACCCCTAGATCACAATGGGAAACACCTTAAAAGGTGATGGAAAATGAGAGCACTAAGATCCTGTTGGACTTCCTGATACTGACTGATAAGATGGTCGTGGCAAACCAACTGGACATCGTGATCTTGGATAAGCAGCAGAGGACAGCCGTTGTGATCGATGTAGCCATCCACAGCAATGGCAATATCAGGAAAAAGGAACACAAGAAACTAGATAACTACCAAGGGGTCAAGGAGAAACTGAAGAGAGCCTGGAAGGTGAAAGCAACAGTGGTGCCCGTGATCATAGGAGCACTGGGGGCCGTGTCCCCCTCACTGGAGAAGTGGCTCCAGCAGATACCTCGAAAAACATCAGACATCTCTGTCCAGAAGCGCAGCCCATCCCTCCTCCTGCAGTCCTGCAAAGGAGCCATCGTCACCCCCCCATGATCCAGGGTGGTCCCCCGGGCAACCCGCGCTCCCATTAACCGGCCTTGAGGGATGGGAAGAGGGGACGCACCACCAGCCCTACCACTACCCTTGCTCGCTCACCCAGCCCACGAGCCACAACCGCAGCCCCCCAACCGGCACAGCATGCCACGGGACCCCCGGCGGCCCACCAAGCCCACGGCAGGGTCCCCCGCCGGAGCAGGCGACATCCAGCCAATACTCCGGTGTCCAGCCAGCAACCCGTGACAGAGCGCAGGGTGGATAACCAGGCAGAGAAGGGAGGGGAAGGCGGCGGCAGGAGAACGCCGAGGAGCCGCCGTGGGGCGACGCGAGATCGGAGCCCTGACCTCCCCCCACTCCCGCGGCCGGCAGCCCAGGCAGAGGGGAAGCCACGCCCCGGGAGCCATGCCATAGATAAAAAGTGTGGGACCCACCTACCAACCTATTTCTGTGGCTGCCAGGTTCCCGGCTGGAAGCCATTACCCAGCACCGTGATGGGATTGTATGGGGAGGGTAGTGCAAATTATGCATTAAAATAGGACAGCTCGGCTTGGGGCAGTTGGACCCCTGCATGGAATTTCTACCCAGCCGCCCGTCCCACCGCCCTTTGCCGGAACTGTCCCATGAAGTATGATGTGTGTGGTGCGTTAAAAAAGGTGCAGGATTGGCGGGGCCTGCCATGTGGAGGTAACCGTGAGGCAGCCTCCCCCAACAGGTCCCATACATCCCACAACCTTGGTGTGTGATGCATTAAAAATGGGGGAGGGACTGTATGGCCCGGTCCCAGCTCTCCCTGGAGGAAAGAATGAGTATGTAGGTGCCAGGGTGAAAGATATTTACAGTGCAAAGTGAGGAGTGCGTGAAATATGAGGCAGGCTCCCGCAGGCATGGCCCCCGTAGCTGATGGCTAGAAATCCGAGCAGTTATTGAACGCGACAAGAGCAATACCTCGCTCATTTGCACACGACCGCAACTTTCTACCTCCTCCTTCCTTTCTACTGCAACTCCGCCCGACGATGTAAAAAAATAAAAACAAAAATGCGATATTGGACAATTTCTCGCAGCACACCTGACGATCTCTCACGGCACACCGGTTGAAAAACACTGGTTTAGAGAGATCTTATGGGTAATAAGCATAACTGCTGTGTTAAGATGAGAGCAGCTTTTGTACAAAGGCGGAAGGCTTCTATAGTACATTCCCTTAGAACAGGGGTCCCCAACCTATTCCACTAAGGCACACTGTGGGTGCAGGATTTCATTCTTACCAAACAAGATGACAACACTTTTTCCCCAATCTGGTGTTTTACAAGTGCAATCAGTTGATTGCAGTCAGGTGTGGCTTGTTTTAGCAGAAGCCTCATTGGTTCAACTGTCTCTGCTGGATCGGCTGGAACAAAAACCAGGACCCACAGTGTGCCTTGAGGACTGGGTTGAAAACCCCTGCCTTAGAAGGCAAATGCATATTGGTCCGAGAGCAATAATGACAATCCTGCACCTATATTGTCCGACATCTTTCTAAAATGCTTTTATCAGCTAATATTGTCGCTGCTCGATATTATCTGACAACTCTAGTTTTTAAAATAAATAGTCAAATACGGGACATATGGCTAGGCTCTAATTGTCCTCTGAGGTTAGTCAAACCCATTGACTATCACCATTCAAATAAGTATTGGTGCCCAATAGAGGTTCTAGTCCAAGAAAGACCAGCAACTCTTTGATTTAAAGTTATATTTTGAAGTTTTAGTCAGTAGTTGCCAACCATTTTTTATTTTTTGCATGTACAAACTAATTTCACAATTTTATTTTACAAACCATTTTTTTCTGCCTCAAGCATCACTTTGATCCCATGGGAAATGTTTCACCAAATGAATGATGGTTATGGCACGATTCACAGGTACTGCACGTGTGCCAATGAGAGGTTGGTGCCGGTTCAGACATGCAGGAAAGACAGTAAGCAGTAGATGTTTTCGCTCTTGAAAGAAAATAGATATTTTTACAAGTGATGGAATTCCGTCCTGCTGATGAATGTCCATAAGCCCTGTACTAGCAATGTGATACCAAATAACGAGCTTGTAAAATAATATTAGTTAGTCACCGCTGTTCCAGCGATTGAGTCTGGCGACCGTCCGGCGGATCAAATTCCGAGGGCGGAGCAAGCCACAGCAAACAGACAGCGGAGTGGACCAATCAGCGACAGGCAGACGTGACGTTGTTAAAGCGACAAGTAATTAGGGTGAGCGGAGAATGAAGAAGTTTATTCAACATGGCTAGCGTGAGCCATGTTGACTGTTGTCAATGACTTGTGTCGATGTGGTTTTGGTAATTTAAAACTGGTTTTACCACGGATTGGAACATATTCTCGCCTCTCCCGTTCGCCATCTGTGTTGTTATAGTGACGAATTTTTGGCACATGAGAGTGACATAAGAACACGTCACACATATAAACGAATCTGATTGGACTGTTGATTTTGTACTTGCTCGAGAGGCCGTTAATGGGCTGGGTCCCAGACTATTTCTCACAGTGTTTGAAAAATACAGGGAGAATAGTCTGGCGGTGCCAGGCAATTAGTTAGTATTATGAGTATTTTCGGAAGAGTAATTCTTAACACTGCTTGGTATTGAAATAAGCAATTTTCGAAAATAAACGCATAACTTATGTGCCACCTTTAACCCAACACTGCTTGGATGCGTTCTGGACCTTAGTTTAAAGACTTATTTTATTATTTTTTTTTTTTTAATGCATGTCTCAAAGTTGGTGCTAACTAAGGTTAACGTTTTGCGCTTCTTTGAGGTTTGGGATGCAAATAAACGTGCTCAAATGGGAGCAGTAGAGCGAGGCCCGGATCAAGTATAGGCTGTATATTCTGCCAACTGGGGATGACAGTCCCAAATGAGATCACACAAAGTTGAAAGAACTGGCTGAGAAAACGGAAGGTTTAGGTCTGCTTAGGGTAGTAACTTATTTTGTTTTGTGCCTATATTAAAAAATACAAACTGATACAAAATCAAGCATTTGTGGAAATTTTCTGTGTAATGTAGACATTATGTTGAAGTTTAACACAAAACAAGATGATTTTTTAAAACAATTATTCATAACTGTTAACACAGTTACATCAGACAGAAGATTAACGCCACCTTCAGAAACAGGACTTCAAACTTATTAGAATACATACTGTACATTACTGAAGCGTGTCGGTTATTCATTCATTCATTACAATCTGACAAATGTGATGTCAAAGACAAAGCATTTTATACAGGAGTTGGAGTATCTGACTGTTCGCTGTTGGCTTTTGACCTCTTAGGCAAACACCACGTGTTCATGTTGTTGTAACCCAGGGGTGTCCGAACTGGTCTTCAAGGGTCGGTGTGGGTTCTGGTTTTTGTTCCTATCAATCAAGCACAGACAGTTTAACCCTTTAACACCGAACGTGTCGGCGGCGACAAAATTACGCATATCATCTTTGAAGCCTCGTAACGGTGTAATTACGTCACCCACGTACCGCTGGTTGGTCTCATTTGAAAGTGCGGAAGTTGAGGTCCACGCCCATTTTAATTTGAAGTCAATCGACCGAGTAAAACGGGTAATAACGTCATTTAAGTTTTATAGTTTTATTGCCCTCCGAAATAAGCAGTAAAGTGCTTATGGCTGCAAAAAGCATGCTTATTTCATGTTTCACGTGGACCACTTGGATGTGTGTGGAAGCGATCGATATATTTATTCAATTTTTTTTAATCCTCCCACCATGAAAATGAGTGACTTCCTGGATTTTTGAAGAATGAGAATGTGACGTCAGTGGGATAAACATCTTCAATATACAGCCAATACTACAGTATGCAGAACGACTCGAGTTTCAGGTGATTTTGCGGATAATTTCATTTATTTTTTGCATCATGCCAGCCCAGTGTGCTGCAGGCTTTTGTTGCTGCACCAGGGAGAGGCATGTGAGCCTTTTTGGGTTTCAAAAAGTTCCCATTCACCGCTGATAATGGCCAAAACAAGTCCGACATCTGTGGGACCATTGTGAGGTAAGTAAGCTATAGTACGTGTTTTATACTATGTCAAATACTGGGATTATGGCACACATTTTAATAAGGAGGTGGCTTGCATTTTGTTGGTGAACTGAAAATACTCCCTGTCCACAGAGAAGGCCACACGGCCAACTTGTCCCACACCATGGTCACTGACCATTAAAGGCATGCCCGCCGAGAATGCGCTTTCCTCGGCTTGGCCACGAGCACCACCCTGCTCCGATGTTGGACGGTTTGACTGGCAGATCCAGCCCGCTCGGTCCTATACGTGTGCCTGCTGAGAATGCGCTTTCCTTGGCTTGGACACGAGCAGCGCCCCGCTCTGACTTCAGCCGGTTCGGCTGGCCGATCCAGCCCGCTCGGTCCTATTCTCGTGCCTGCCGAGAATGCGCTTTCATCGGCTTGGCCACGGGCAGCACCCCGCTCCGATGTCGGTTGGTTTGTCCACCGAGAATGGGCTATTTTCGGTGTTCACTCCCAGTGACGAGCACTGCCGTGGCCGCAGCAGAACGACGCTCTTTGCTCCGTCTCCGAAGCCGGGGCAGGGAAATACCATAAATCGGACTAACTCCGGTGGCATAAAATACCGTTCGGAAGAGGAAATTGCCAGTTTTGACTACTATAATGTAGTAATTTTGCCCTGTTGTACTGAATAAATACATTTTTATTATTTTATATTCCATTTAGCACAAGACAGTTATTTGTCATCACCATTCCATTTATTTAGCAGTTGGGGAAAAATACTTAGATAAAAAGAATATCCTGTAAAATTATTGGAATAGAAAACTGAAGTATTCATGACATTTTGGACATTTTGCTCCTCTCTGTCGTATTTTCCTCATTCTGAATCTTCACCCCGTCAATGGGCTGAATTCCAAATCAGATGAAATCGTGACCCTGCCGAGGTCATTATCCAGCTGCGGACGCTAGAGCACTATAATGACAGGCGGGTTAAACAGCACATCAAAAGACAAATTTTTCGTCATCTACGATTTGCTAAATTGTTGTACATTGTCGAATCGTCTCAAAATATGATTCTAATTCAAATAATAATGCTATTTAAGATTTTTTTAATGCTGTCTCAAGCACTTTAAAAAGCTGCATGGACCATGTGTTTATGTATATTTCCATCATTTCTTGTCCTGTAATAAAGCTGAAAGGACCACGAAGACTACATATCCCAGGAGCCATTGTGAGGTCAAGAAGGACGGACGTAATGTGAACATTTTTAATAAATTGCCGAGCGACTCGCCACCTAATGAGAGGGAGGCAAGGTATCAAGCGATGGCCAGTTGAATTGAGCGAGCGACTTTGAATCATGCGGAACAAATCAAAAACCACATTTAGCGCAAGCTAATGCATTATTTCATCAACTCAAGGAAGAGGATGGACCACATTTGTCGTTGTTTTCTTCGGATCAGTCGAGTTGGGAAGAGTGACAGGCCGACAGCAAAAACGGCGGAAGAATGGGCTGTGTGATATAGTGTATGACGTGGCCCTTTGTCCTGTTCAAGTGGGAACTGAGTGGCATGCCTGAAAAAATTGAATTGAACTAGTTTATTGTCAATATTTTTGAAATTACTTTTTTTCAAGGTTATATTTGATTATTTATTTATTTTTTTTAATCAATCTTTTCAATTTGTATACAGATGTGTGTGTTTAAGAAGCTTCATTGCATGTATATACTTTGGATAAGGTGATTGGTACATCACCTAACCTCACAAACAGATATCCTCAGTGTATCAAATACTTGTTCTCCCCACTGTATGTATATATATATATATATATATATATATATATATATATATATATATATATATATATATATATATATATATACTCACCGGCCACTTTATTAGGTACACCTGTCCAACCGCTCGTTAACACTTAATTTCTAATCAGCCAATCACATGGCGGCAACTCAGTGCATTTAGGCATGTAGACATGGTTTAAGACAATGTCCTGCAGTTCAAACCGAGCATCAGTATGGGGAAGAAAGGTGATTTGAGTGACTTTGAACGTGGCATGGTTGTTGATTCCTTGTCATCATTGATTCCTCTCATAGCAATCATTTACAAAAGTAAATCTTGTCTTCATTATAATTATTTGAAGCAGATATGACAAAATACAGTATATTTCTAGTTCCTTGGAGAAGTCATTTACTGTATGTAACCGGTGGTGTTCGTCGTTGTGTATTAATGACCGGAGCCAAGGCTGCTGGCGTGATGAGCTTTTAATTATCACACTGGTTACATGTATATCCACTTAGTACATTAATGGTGCAGTTTCGCAGAAATAAGGTGACCCCCGCTCACCATGTTTCATGTATGTTAAAATGTGCATGTGACCTAGATGAATTTGTCACCTATGTGGTTTGTGATTTTATTGTGAAGGTGCAAGTGTTTGTAGTGTTGTTTTCCTTTAGGTTTCTTTGACTTGTTTGTTTAATCAACTTTGTTATTGAGATTTTGTCATTGTTCAGTCCGAATTTATTTTCATCCCTAAGGAGTGCACCGGCTCACTGTGCATGTCTGAAGGCAGTCAGCTGGAAATAATCAAGCACATGCTCCAATATATGTCTGAAAAGACACATTCTGTGTAAATTTGCGGGTCACATCACACGTGAATGTTGCTGTATGACTATGTCTAAAAGCAGCTGTAGTCACCGATTTCAAATATGCACATTTGCATGTTGTTCTTGTGTTTTGTATCGGTTGTGTTTTGCAGTTTTTTTTTTTTTTTTATAAGGTCTTGTGTATCATATTTTCTGTTGCTTTTTGCTCTTCAGGCCCACAATACAGTTCTTTAACCACACACTTTTTACCAAGTGAGTATTTTTGCACCACACACTTGTGTCCTGCAACTTTGTCGTGATGCCACTCCATTCAAAATTTTATAAGTGAACCTATGAATTGGAAGTGGAGTTTCACTCCCGTTCTTTCCAGCTCCCAGAGAAAAACTCCCAGTATGCACTCCACTCCCGGAGCTGAGTCAAAAAGTAAATCCCATCCCGTCCCACTCCTGTAGAATGACTCCCAATCCCGTCCCTTTCCCAGTCAGTATACTCCCACTACATCCCAATGCAGTTTTTATTTTAACACTTTTAAGCTGGTCATTAGGAAAGTCAGTGGATTTATTTTTTTTTTTTAGATTACTGCATTTAATGCAAATTAAAATCAAATTCAATCATAGTCAATACTAGACCCACATATTTTTTACACGCCACGGATTTTGTAGTGGCACTGTCGTGTTTCACTCTCAAGAAGTTATTAGAAAACTTCTAATAACTTAGACCTTGTCTGCTCAGGTTTAACCGATGAGTCACTAGTTCTGAGTTTCAGCATGCCCGTCTCATCTCATCAATTTTTCTTTTCCGTCCACATCTCTAGTTCTGAGTTTCATGTGTATTTCGCTCTTCGGGTTTTCACCTCCACCGTTCACCATGTTGAGTCCGCAGCGGAGTAAGAAGCATTGGACACTTGGTCTATTGGAATGTGTAATTCTTTTGACATGCCACCAAATTAAAACTACAAAAATGGACGTTTCTTAACACAGGTGAGAATCATCATCTATATTGGTATTCCCGCTCCCGCCCACTCGTGTTGATTATTAGTCCTGTCCCGTCCCAAATCACGGAATTAATAAAATTTTGACTCCCATCCCGCGGGAGTCCCGTGGGAATCCCGTGACCTGCAGGTTTTCCTGAAATGCTCATGCTCTAATTCATGCTCTAATTCAAACATTCTAAATTATCTGTTGGAGGGATTTTGATTGGGAAAGGTTGTTTTTTCGTATATGCCCTGCGATTCGCTTGCATGCAATCAACAAGCTAACACACATCCTAGCTGCACCCACATATATTGGCCCTACCGTTTTTAAACACATTATATATTGTATATATACACTGTATATACTGTTTATACAGTGTGTATATATATATATATATATATATATATATATATATATATATATATATATATATATACTGTATATGTGTGTGTGTATATGTATATGTATACATATATATACATATACACACACACATAAGTTTACATACACTTGTGAAGCACATAATGTCATGGCTCTCTTGAGTTTCCAGTTATTTCTACAACTCTGATTTTTCTCTGATAGAGTGATTGGAACAGATACTTATTTGTCACAAAAAACATTCATGAAGTTTGGTTCTTTTATGACTTTATTATGGGTGAACAGAAAAAAGTGATCAAATCTGCTGGGTCAAAAATATACATACAGCAGCGCTAATATTTGGTAACATGTCCCTTGGCCATTTTCACTTCAATTAGGCACTTTTGGTAGCCATCCACAAGATTCTGGCAAGCTTCTGGTTGAATCTTTGACCACTCCTCTTGACAGAATTGGTGCAGTTCAGTTAAATTTGATGGCTTTCTGACATGGACTTGTTTCTTCAGCATTGTCCACAAGTCCTCAATGGGGTTTAAGTCAGGACTTTGGGAAGGCCATTCGAAAACCTTAATTCTAGCCTGATTTAGCCATTCCATTACCACTTTTGATGTGTGTTTGGGGTCATTGTCCTGTTGGAACACCCAACTGCGCCCAAGACCCAATCTTCGGGCTGATGATGTTAGGTTATCTTGAAGAATTTGAAGGTAATTCTCCTTCTTCATTATCCCATTTACTCTCTGTAAAGCACCAGTTCCATTGGCAGCAAAACAGCCCCACAGCATAATATTACCACCACGTGCTTGACGGTAGGCATGGTGTACTTGGGGTTAAAGGCCTCACCTTTTCTCCTCCAAACATATTGCTGGGCATAGTGGCCAAACAGCTCGATTTTTGTTTCGTCTGACCACAGAACTTTCCTCCAGAAGGTCTTATCTTTGTCCATGTGATCAGCAGCAAACTTCAGTCGAGCCTTAAGGTGCCGCTTTTGGAGCCAGGGCTTCCTTCTTGCACGGCAGCCTCTCAGTCCATGGAGATGCAAAACACGCTTGACTGTGGACACTGACACCTGTGTTCCAGCAGCTTCTAATTCTTGGCAGATCTGCTTTTTGGTGATTCTCGTTTGAATCTTCACCCTCCTGACCAATTTTCTGTCGGCAGGTGATAGCTTGCATTTTCTTCCTGATCGTGGCAGTGACAAAACAGTGCCATGCACTTTGTACTTACAAACGATTGTTTGCACTGTTGCTCTTGGGACCTGCAGCTGCTTTGAAATGGCTCCAAGTGACTTTCCTATTATATATATATATTTCTGTCTCCATCTCTGTACACGTGTATAATGTGTACCATGATTTTACAAGTTGATTTTGGGGAAAAAAAAGTGTGCATTATATTCGGGAAATCACGGTACATGCTGTAACACAAAAAGGGTTTAAAGGATATGTCTTTGTGAGTTTAGGTATTGCACCCATCACCTTATCAAAAGTATATACATGCAATCAAGCTTCTCGAACATACACATCGATATACAAATTGAAGAGATTGATAATGAAGAAAAAAAATCAAATACAACCTTGAAAAAAAGTATTTAAAAAAAAATGACAAGTATTTCAGTTCAATTTTTTCAGGCAAGTGACTCAATAAAGTTTTTTAATTTTTTTTTTTGCCACTCAATAAAGTTTCCTCTTGAACAGAACACGGAGCTACATCACACGTCGCACAGCCCACTCTTCTGCCGTTTGCGCGCTGTCACTTCTACTTGCCGAGACGCAGACTCATCCGAGGAAAACAACGACAAAAACGTCTCATCCTCTTCCTTGAGTTAATGAAATAATGCATTAGCTTGCGCTAAATTTAGTTTTCAATACATTCCGCGCATTTCAACGTCGCTCGCTCAATCCAAACGGCCGGTGCTCTCTTCGCATGCCTCCCTTTTCTTAGGTGGTGCCTCGCTCGGCAATTTATTAAAAATGTTCACATTAGTTTCGTCCTTCTTGACCACACAACGGCTCTTGGGATATGTAGTCTTTTGTGCTGCTTTCGGTTTTGAAAAAGTACAAGAAATGAAGGAAATATGGAGATAAACACATGGTCCATGCAGCGTTTTAATGCTTATTTATGAGTGCAATAAAACTATAAAACTCAAATGACATTATCTCCCATTCTCGTATTGGCCCGAATATAAGATGGTGGTTTTTACATTGAAATAACACTGATAAAAGAGGGGGTCGTCTTATATTCGCGGACTAGACAGTATACCCATTCACGACGCTAGATGGCACCAGATATCATTGAAGCGATGTTCTGTCATGATATAGCTCAGCTACTCTCCCCATTCACGACACTAGATGGCGCCAGATATCATTGAAGTGATGTTCTGTCATGACAGATCTCAGCTACTCTTTTTAGTTTAACCAGTTTGCATTATTTTATTGCAGAGTTTTTTCATATTCAGAATTGTTTCAAGACAACAGTTACAATTAGACTTCACTTTGATGGGTAATGCAGTTATTGCAATTTTGTTGTTTTATCACAATAGATTGGTTTATTTACATTTCAAAAACCAGAAGCCATTCATTTACGAATGTGATTGCACTTTAGTTTACATATTTAAATGTTCAGATATTAAGATTGGAATGAGGCAAAATAACATGCTTTTTCTCTCAAATATATTGTTATAATCATTTGTTTCAGATGTACTGTAATTATTTTCTGTATAAAAATTAATTTGGTGTTCAAAAAGTCTTTTTTCAAACTTGAGTCTTGAAAGGAAGGGGGTTGTCTTATAATCAGAGCCGTCTTACATTCGGGCCAATACTTCAAATAAAAATTAGTGTGGATATCAACTTCCGCACTTTCAAATGAGAGCAACCAGTGGCACGTGGGTGACGTAAATACAGTGTGACGAGGCTTCAAATATAATATGCGTAAACACGTCGCCGCCAACACGTTCGGTGTTAAAGGGTTAATAACAGAACAGAATAATCACTGGCTCCCCTCCACATTCTTGATGTGCTCAATCCACTCCGTTTTCACTGTTTGGTTGGACGGAAATTTTGTGTTGGAACAATTTCCTACACAACATGTATTAACCTTTGTTCTGTACTCTCCACATATTAACCATTGTTCCGGGAAAAGCATACGCGGAGATTAAAGGGTGGCCTAAAATGTCATTGCATATAATTGACTTTCCAAGATATGAATTTGAAATTGAGACTTTGCCTGTAAAATGTTGTCTATAAAAGTTGTAAAACAATAAAACAACAAACATGAATGAAATGAACAAAAAACATATTTTTAAATTATTTTTCAAACAAATCCTTTGACTAACACCTTGGAGACGGTCATTTGCTTTGCTTAGCCCCCCCCAAAAAAAAAAAAAAAAAACCACGGGAGATCAGAAGAGGATAGATAGATATACATCATTTTTACATTAAAAAAAATGAAACACACAGCTGGGACGCCCGTATGTACGAGCATGGGCTAAGCTACTATCCGAGCATATATCTTGTAAGTTACCGTATTGGGCCGAATATAAGTAGGCGTTTTTTGCATTGACATAAGACTGGAAAAGTGGGAGTAGTCTTATAGTCTGGGTCTAGACATTATAACCATTCACAAGGCTTGATGGCGCCAGATATCATTGAAGCAAATGCTGAACTTGAGGAGTAATGTTCTGTCATGATAAATCTCAGCTGCTCTCAAGTTTAACCAGTTTGCATTATTCTATTGCAGTTTTTCCTTATTCAGATTTGTCACAAGACTACAGTTATAATTAGACCTCACTTTGATGGTTAATGCAGTTATTGCAATTTTGTTGTTTTATCACAATACATTGGTTTATTTGCATTTCAAAAAACCAGAAGCCATTCATTTACGAATGTGATTGCACTTTAGTTTACATATTTAAATGTTCAGATATTAAGATTTGAATGAGGCAAAATAACATGCTTTTCCTCTCAAATATATTGTTATAATCATTTGTTTCAGATGTACTGTAATTATTTTCTGTATAAAAATTAATTTGGTGTTCAAAAAGTCTTTTTTAAAACTTGAGTCTTGAAAAAGAGGGGGTCGTCTTATAATCAGGGCCATCTTTAGCCTGGTACACCAGACTGACCGCTGTTCCAGCCATTGAGTCTGGCCACCATTCAGCGGATAAAATTTCCAGGGCGGAGCAAGCCACAGCATACAGACAGCGCAGTGGACCAATCAGCGACGGGCAAACGAGACGTTAGTAAAGCGACGAGGGACTTGCGCGTGTTAGTAAACATACGAGGAGAGCGGTGTTTATTCAACATGGCTAGCGTGAGACAGACTGTTGTCAATGACTTTTGTTGATGTGTTTTTGGTAATTTAAAACTGATTTTAGCGTGGATTGGAATATATTCTTGGCTCTCCTGTTCTCCATCTGTGTTGTTGTGGAGACAACTTTCGACGCGGAAGAGTGACGTTGCTCGTTAAGAACACGTCACGCAAATAAACAAATCTGATTGGATGGTTGATTTTGTTCATGCTCGAGAGGCCGTTAATGGGCTGGGTCCCAGACTATTCTCACAGTGTTTGAAAAACACAGGGAGAACAGTCTGGCCGTGCCAGGCAAGGCCATCTTATATTCGGGCCAGTACGGTAATTTCATTGCTCACACTGCCTTACGGGGTCATCAACATTTTGCCCCCCAACCCGCCAGAAAAATCAAACTCCGCGTATGGGTAAAAGTTCTTGTATTGGTTAGAAAAACAAGTAAAATAAATTACAAATTACGCAAGTGAGGACATCGAGTGCGAAAAAAGCCTCCATTTTAATTCATCACTTCCGGTTTCTGACTCTGGCATCATGGCCAACAGCAGAAGATTTAAACTGAGATTAAAACTGATTTTTGGCTCTTTGGTTTATTTTACAAACAAAAGGATGTGTTGTTGTTGTCCAATTTATTGACTTCAGTGAAGTTCCCCCTGAGGTGACAGTGGGACTTAAAAGACATTTTACTAAAATGGACGTCCAAAATTTTGATCAGCTCAAAGTTGGCCACGACAGGGTTGGGTTTTATTATGTGTCAGATCCCCATGAGATGCAAAATAAACGCGCCCAAATAGTAGAGGTACAGAGAGGCATGAATCAGGTATATGCAGCATCTTCCGCCAATTGGAGATGGCATTCCCAATTGAGAGGACACAAAGAGGTGGGGGCGGGCGCACGCAAGTGGGGGAGTCAAGCGCCGAGGGGTGAGGTGAGGCATAGCTCATTCCGTGGGCTCGTTAAACTGTGCAGCTCCTCGGATTCTACTGAGACAAAACCCCTCATCGCGACCCCTCGTCAAGCGCTCCTGTGTTGGATCGCATTGGCTCGCTGTGCTGCTTCAGCCTCCGTGACGCGGATGCAACAAGACCCTGCAAAGGGGCTACGCCAAAACTTTCTTCGTTGAGATTTGGAAAGGTAAGATGCTGCTTTTGATCTCCTGAAGAAACACGCTTTGACACGTGCATTTACTGTAAGTAATTTCGTTGCTTCTTTCCCGTTTAAACGCGTCACACACCTAAAATGTGCGCGACACATTCCATCAGAGCTGCGATGACGCTTTCATCCACCTGGGTTCATTAATTTAAAATGATCAGACATGCATGTCAAATTGCAAGCAATTTGTTGGAGATGATTGATGCACGTTAACCTTTATGTCCAGTCACAGAATAACACCAAATGGTGCTGTTTAAACAGGGCGTGTGTGCGTCTGTTGCCTCATTGTTGGTTGAGTACTTATCTTTAAGATATTGGCAATCCCCAAACTCCCGATTTTGCTTCATTTTGCACATCATATCTCAGTTTTGGATTGTTGTTGTTGTTTTTTTCATATAGAAAGTTGTTTGTGGTGCAATTCAACTTGTCTGTTTTTTTTTTTTTTTTTTTTTTTTTGAAACTACAGCGATTGTTTAACATCCGCACTACGTCTAACTTTTATTGCTTTGGATTTGCAGAATTGCATTTTTGTGTAATCAACAAGTTGGCTGATTGTGGATTTATGGATTACGAGAGAACTTTTCCCACCAAGAAAACAATCCGCTTCTGATGTAAATATCCTGCCTAGAATTTTGCAACATTTTTATGATCGCTGAGTGCGTGCAAAACGATTCCTTTGAATGAATATTTTATTATTGCACAAAAGACGGAACCGCTCCTGCAAAGAATTCTGAATAAAGAAAACAGTACTGTATACAGTCATCACACACCTTACAAGCCAATGGTTGCTGTACATTCCCCCTTTCATTTTAAAGCTCACATTAGCAGTTTCCCAACAGCAGCACCAGTGTCACCATGGAAACAAACACTCTTGGCACCATCATTTGATCGCCTCTAGCTCATCAATTTAGAAAACGTGCACGGGGTGTGAGCAGACGCCTCTGTTCAACAGCCCTGACGGATGTGGCCATAGAGGAGATCATTGAGGATCTTGTTAATAACAAGACCTTCTGCCCGGTGAGACATACTGGCTGGACCATGGCCATTTTGTCACAGGGGCGGGATCTGAAGGGATCTGGCGTTCAGTGTAATTGCCGGGAGAATCTCTATTGAAAAGTGTCCATGCAGCTAATGCGTTTTGTCCTTTTCCCAGAGGCTGTTCTCTAAACTACTGTACTGTGGCATTTTCCGTCTTACATGAATGAGCACAGACATTCAAGGCACATGCTGAAAGGCGGGATGAGTCATTTTGATGTTTAAATGCCCTATATCTGCGTGTGTGTGTGTGTGTCACTGTGAGTGATTAAAAAAAATACATCATTTGTAGTTCGGGCTCATTATGCGCATATATGACATGTTTTTATTTTTTCTTTCCAAGAACCAAGGCACTTTCGTAAGGCAGCCTATTCAAGGGTGCCATTTAGATATTGAATTTATATTTGTTGTCTTTTTGATGTCAAGCTTTGGTTATGTCACAGAAATGTGAACATTTAACATTTTTTTTAACAGACGAACAGGAATAAAAGTGAATACCACAAATAAGAATAATAGAAAATACCATATGCAGACTTATCATTTTCAATTTGAATAAGCAGATGCAGCATTTGTGTGTGCGCGGATTGTATATGCACAAATGCTGATAAAAGCAACCATTGGAAGCAAAGGTAATAAAGTTAGAATGCATAAACATGTCAAAATATATAGCGAGCATCCGTATATTAATGCCAGCCATCTGGGAAAAAAATGCTTTAATTAGAGTAGACATTGTTCATTGTTGTGTTGTGTTTATGTCAAAGCTTTGTAGAACATACTGTACATGAGGATGCTATGACTGAAACCAACAACAGCGAAAGAAAAAACAAAACAATCTAAGGATAGATCAAAACAAAATAAGAAACAACAACTGAGTGGTGAAATATACAGAAGATTGAAAATTCATACATTAACAATAGGGGTGTAATGGTACATGTATTTGTATTGAACCATTTCGGAACGGGGTGCTCGGTTCGGAATGGAGGCATACCGAACGAGTTTCTGATGTAATCTAGTGCTGTCAAATTTAGCGCGTTAACGGGCGATAATTAATTTTTTAATTTTAAAATTCTTGACGCATTTAACGCAAGTGCGGAATGACCCGCTCATGCATCCCATAATCCCACTGTTACGTCCCACGGACGGCTCGCTAAGGGCGTAACATAAAACGAGCCACACACCCAAGTTGCAAGTGGACACAAATTTATTCACACAAGTTGAAATCACAAATTAACAAAATATACAAAATGCGGAAGAAGCTGGCTTCAGCGTAAGCCCAAGCCAAAACAACAAACAAAATCAAACTACACTTAAACCCCACATGCTAACTAAACCCGATCGTAAAAAGGAAATAACAAAAAGACGGCCAATGAAAACGGCAGTTTACGCCTACTGCTGTAGTGCTCTTATTTACAATGGTGAACAAAAACGATCCAATAACGAATGAACACAAAAGACCTCACCGAAAGAGCGGAAGTGTAACAAAGTAGCGATCAAATGCACAGGTGAATGAATGGCGAGCAAACAGCTGGCGAGGAGAAGAGGTACGCAGCACGTATGCTGTCAAATGCGAACTCTCAGAGTGTTGACAGCGGCTAGTTTTTGAAGTTGGCACCCTTCCTCGGGTGTCCCATCAGCGGCGGCGACGTCGTCTTCCCGTCCGGCGTCAATCAGAGTACGTCACGTTGGGAGGGGAGGCAGCCAGCTGGCGGACGCGACGATCAACTGACTGACAGTCTCAAAAAAGATAACAATTCTCAAAAAAAGTCTCAAAAGCCTCAAAAAAGACAACCACTCAGAAGTGCAGTGATCAGCGTTGGTAACGGTTAAATGTAAACATGGAAGAAAAGCAGGTTGGCCCTCTGAGTGGGGAATTCAAATTAAAAAAGAATATAGATGGAACAACTTTCAGAAAATGTAAATATGTTGGTTTGGCTCAGCGACTGGCTAGAGAATGAGTAGAGAAGAGGGCCACATTTATGTGTAATCTGCACACACTTTGCACACATTATAAATAATACTGTTTTTGTTACTGTTCTAAGGCTCTGTTGTGTGTTTGTTTTAGCAGAGAATAATAAAATGTCTTCAACTGAAAGAATGTTAATGTTAATGCCATCTTGTGGATTTATTGTTATAATTAACAAATACAGTACCTATGTACAGTATGTTGACTGCATATATCTGTCTTGTGTCTTATCTTTCCATTCCAAAAATAATTTACAGAAAAATATGGCATATTTTAGAGATGGTTTGAATGCCATTAATTAATTTTTAAGCTATGATTAACTCGATTAAAAATTGTAATTGTTTGATAGCACTTTTCGAGGCTGTGGTCAACTTGAAACTGTTCAGTGTTGCAACTGTTCAATTTTGCACATCAGATATTTGTTTGAATAAAAAGTCTGAGCCAATGTTATTTATTTTTATTTTGTTTTTGAAAATATCTACATTTCAGAATATTGTATTTTCTATTTTTGAGCAGAATTCTAGCTTTGTATAGGCTACTGTTCCTATTGTTGAAAGCACAAAAGTGTGTAATAAACAACTCGCCTATTTATATTTTGCATTTTGTTTTCTTACTGTACCAAAAACAAACCGAACCGTGACCTCAAAACCGAGGTACGTACCGAACCGAGATTTTTGTGTACCGTTACACCCCTAATTAATAATATAGCATGCAAAACACTATTGCAAAATATGAAGAAAGATTACAAATGAACTGCAACATAAATTAACGAGAATAAACTGAATGAAGGAGACCAAAGTCAACGAATCATATGCAGTAGCTGTTTCTTGTATCTTTACTCAGTCAGTGTTCATTAAAAAAAGGCGAAGAAAGTGTGCAAGATATTATTTCTGCCAGATAAACTGAGATGTAACACTCAGGCGTGTGACGAAGAGTGGGTGACAAAATGTGAGCGTGAGAAAACAAGTGCAGACGTTAAAATAAGAACTCTTTATGTAAGTTTACATTTTAAAATCTAATTGTACTGTTGAGATCACTGAGAGGCTTCCTATTTCCACCTCTGGTGAGGTAAATGGAGCACAGGCAGCATGAAGGTGCAGCATATGTTACGGAACCTGCCTTGAGGGGAGCAACACCTTTTCTTGTTCTGATGCTTCAAAACAACTGGAAAATACAATTAAATCTGAATACAAAGGAATATAGCATGGGGATAGTCGCCAGAATTCACCATCCACATTGAGGTGAGAGTTTTCCATTCATGGAGTTCCTACTGTCTTTGTGTGGGATCCACTGCTTCTGTAATCCTCCTGGGAACACACCGAGGATGCCAAAGTGCCACCCAACTCCTTGGTTCATCCTCTAAACCCCTAATGTTTGTCTAGTTTGCTTCTCCTTTTCTCATCATGTCTGCACTACTTAATGTTGTCACTTTTCTCTTTTGTTGAGTTTTTCCGGATATTGCCATAATGTCATTCATTTTTTAATCATATTATTTTGCTTTACTTTTTAATCTTTAATTTATGATGATTGGATTCCTCGTATGGATCTTCCAATCGTTGCATTGCTAATGTAGTCCTGCCAATAGAAACGGTGTTTTAGTTCTCAGAGGTCCGCACAGAGAAGGGTCTTTCCCATGGGTTGACCAAACAAAGACCCTGGCTCCCTTCACTTCTGTTTGACTGCACAGGAACAGGACAACACAAGCATTCAACATAGAGGCTGCAGCCTGGTGGAAAAATGAAAGACCATATGACGGTCTTACGACATTTCTTTATTTGTATCATTATCATTATCATCAGATAACTGTGGTTTAATTAAAGACCATATAATATCTAAGAGCATAATTTTCATGTTAATGTGTAAGAGTAGATTAAACACAAATACAGGATTTGCACGTTGTCTGAGGAACTCCAAACTAGATTATGCACTAAAATAGACTGAACAATTATTGTCTTTTACTAATTCTTTACTTCTTATGCTTTTTCGAGTCACATTAGGTGGTCTGAACATATATTAACTGGATTAGCATAAATGACAGATTTCAAATTGAATTGGTGCCACTCACGGTGCAATAGTGAATAGGGCAGAAAGTAGGCACTGATCCAGTAACAACTGCACAAGATGATGATTACACAAAATCTGTTGACTGTTACGGTATCTGAGATGAAAAGTCGTATGATATATGAAAACATTGAAAGTTTTCCCCATTTTATTTTTACATTAATATTTCTTTGACCAAAGGTTCCAGACAAAAGATACCCATTCACCACAGAACTCACTTTAAGCATTAACATTACATTACATTGCTATAGCAGACACATCCTGCCCACTACCTACATCCCTTTGGCACCTGCTCCATCAGAATTCAGGTCAGCAGTGGAAGTCACGGAATTGCTCTGAGAATGAATGCTAAAGGGGTTGGGGGTAAATGGACAGTGTCTCGTTTTGTTTTTTTCCTCCTATTGAAAACAATCTACTCTTTGTGTGAAAACTAAACTGATTGATGTTTTTTAAACAAGTATAAAACTCAAAACAATAGTATTACTTTTGTGGGTGTCCTCCACATGATTGCCTTCATACATTTGTGGCTGTTCTCCACGTTTTCCTCAAGTATGGACTTTTAAACCGTTTTAGAGTATAATGAACTCTAAGGAATTAAGAGTATTTTCCCATCTTATGCTTAGATCCTCTTTGTGATGATCACAACAAAATGTCTCTTTTTTAGGGACTCGCTATCGATTTTGCCTCACCCACCTTTCTTTCACCCCTTTACTCCTTCTGAAATCCTTAATTAAGTGCGCAATGCGCCTCTAAGCAAGGTTTGTGTGCTCTTTGTTCACTTTCGGTGGCTCGGCAGGCATTGATGTTCCTCTTGAGCATGTAAATGGCTTCGAGCTGTGGGAGCAAAGAGCCGAGCTGCCACTTGTCCGCTCAGATTCGGGAGTGCTTCATCACTAGTGGACATTTTCAGATGCCAAAGGGGTCTCATGCATGAGAACCACGGCACTGAACACAATGACTGCACTCGGAGGAGAGACCCCTGCGTCCGTGATGCCCCCCCCTCCCACACACACACTTCTTCCGGAATAACCGCCTTACACTATTCCGCAGGAGCCTTTACCATCACCCTTTATACCCTACCGATATTTTCCTCCACCGCCCCATCACCCTGCATCCCTCTTACCCCATGAAGCTTAACCAATCATCCTACGCCTTGTGTGCAGCTCCCCATCGCTCAGCCTATCACCATCCCCACAACCCTAGCTGATAGAGCATACTGTCTAGTTTGTTTACCTCACCCACTTGTGTAACGGAACACAAAACAATCCCCTTCATTGCCTATTTGTCAGAACCCCCTTTCAGAACCGAACGGGGTGAGAGGCGAAGGGGTTGGAGGGCTGCAAAAACAAAAACGAAGGAAACAATTAAATCACCCCTCCTCCTTATGAACCCCGCGCTCGCGGTTTCCCAGCTCGATATTCTGTGAACTAACTTGGAGGCCTGTAAAGTGGCCCATTATTCTAGTAGGGATGGCGTGTTCCAAGAGCGCTCTGCCTCAATGGCCGATTAACACAGAGGGGTTTTTGTTTGTAGCTTTTGGCTCACTGCATTATACACTGCTTAATTAGGACTAGCTTCTATCTATCTATCTATCTATCTATCTATCTATCTATCTATCTATCTATCTATCTATCTATCTATCTATCTATCTATCTATCTATCTATCTATCTATCTATCTATCTATCTATCTATCTATCTATCTATCTATCTATCTATCTATCTATCTATCTATCTATCTATCTATCCATCCATCCATCCATCCATCCATCCATCCATCCATCCATCCATCCATCCATCCATCCATCCATCCATCCATCCATCCATCCATCCAATGTTATATGTCTATGTTTTTTTTAACAGTTTTCTCACTTTGGTACTTTTCTCACATCATTATCAACATTGAAAAGCAGTCAATGCATTTATCAAAGCTGTTAGTGCAAACTGAAAAATGCTGTGGGTCACACACAAAAGCATGTTACTTTTTCAAACATGACATGACAAGACCAAGTAGTCAATGTATAATGTCAAATAGTTTTGTCCTGTTCTATTATGCATATGGCGGAGAACACAGACAAGATTGAAAAAGCAGTTTCTGCTCTTGCACCCCTCTTTAAAATAAACTGCTGTATTTTAGGCCAAAAGAACCGATTTCTAAAAAAATTTTCAGCCGATTTTGTAAGTTGATATTTGAAGCTGATATCATTTTTTAAAAGCTCATAGATTATAAAGGCAACTTTTCAAATTTACAATGATGACCTGAGAGTTAAAGGAATAATTTAGCTTAGTGCTACCAAACCAACGAACGCAGCGCTTCTTTTTATGATTATACACACTCAGCGAGAACACTACAATATTTTAAAAATAATTAAACCCACCAGGACGTCACAATGAGATGTAAACAAGTGAAAGCTTAAGAGGATGCTCACCATGCTAAAGCTAATGCTAACACAAATGCTGCACCAACACTACAAGTTACATTTAGAGTGAAAGGATCACTTAGTAAAAACCTTAAAAGTATAAAGTAACATCGCATTTTCTCTTATATAAAACAGGCAAGCCTGAAACTTCCTGTAGCAGCCTGCCTTCAAGCTGCTGCGGGGTCCTTCCGGGGTCCTACTGTCAGTCATGGAGGCCACAGTTGCCCACACAGAGGCCTGATCAAAATCTTTTTTTTTTTTCTTTTTTTTTATCAGCTTAATTTTTTGTCTGTTATTCCGTCAATCTTATTTAAGAATTAAAGAATGGTCGATGTTTGAAAGTCCATTTATTGGCCCGAAATATCGCCCAGCCGATATATTGGTCGACCTTATTATTATTATTTTTTTAATGTTTGGTTATTTTGTTACAGTTTTTCCTCAATTGCTTTAGTACAACTACCTGTTCAATCCTCACAACATTGTATCACTAGTGCACATCAGGAATACAGAGCTTTAAAAGTCATTGACACACAAGATATGACAACGAATTTACATTCGATGAGTGAGCATCATAGAGCAGTTTCTCATTTCTTTGAACAAGTTGCAGATGTTTTCCATGCAAATAATTCTCACAGCCCTGGAAGTTTAGTTGTGCCGATTGTTTTATGTTCGCATTTCTGATTTTACTTTTATGTTTTTTTAGGGCCGTCAAACGATTAAAATTTTTAATCGAGTTAATCACAGCTTAAAAATTGATTAATCGTAATTAATTCAAACCATCTCTAAAATCTGCCATATTTTTCTGTAAATTATTGTTGGAATGGAAAGATAAGACATAAGACAGATATATACATTCAACATACTGTACATAAGTACAGTATTTGTTTATTATAACAATAAATCCACAAGATGGCATTAACGTTATTAACATTCTTTCTGTAAAAGGGATTCACAGGAAAGACTTGTAGTTCTTAAAAGATAAATGTTCGTTCAAGTTATACAAATTTTATATTAAAACCCCTCTTAATGTTTTCGTTTTAATAAAATTTGTAAAATTTTCTATCAAAAAATAAACTAGATACACTAAATACACCACAAGGTGTCAATGGCGAGTTTTAAATAAAATTAGAAATCAAGCCAAATAGTGTGTTTTGTCCCTCAACTGACGCCGTAGAGTCCTGTTTACTGGTCCATCCATTGTAAGTCACGTAATTTGAGTGCTGGCTTCACAACCTATTTGACCTCTGATAGTTTGTATATTGTGAATAAGTATTGCCATCCAATGTATTTGTTGAACTAAACGAAATGTTTGAATAGAGTTTGGCTAAAGTCTTGAGTAGGTTTTATGTGTATGTTGCATAGCTATTTTGATCGGGAATGCCAGTTCTCTTTGCACTGTTGTTTAACTGTGTGAGAATAGGGACTCATTAATACGGATTGAAGCGCTTTTCTTTTTGTGAACATTATGTTTTTGAGAGATATTATTTTTGTTGAGCATTCACTAACTGATACTTATGTTTGTTGTGAAGGAGTTGCCGAAGCCTATGCCAATAAACGGCGCAGTCTAATGCCTGTGTCCACTCGCCTTTTGTAATACCGTAATTTCCCGAATATAAGGCACACCCGTGTATAATGCGCACCCCAAATTTACTTGTAAAATCTAGGGAAAATTATTGTACCCGTTCATAACGCGCACCCTAATTTTAGCACCAATAAATAGAAGAATACGAGAAAACAGAGCTCATGTACAGTGAAATGTCATTTTACTGACTGGTGAAACACAGCACAGGCATAGTACATTAGTAGTTCAAAACATTACCATATGTATATGTAATTTGGTTTAATTTAAGAAATTAATTACCACCCCTTAACGCGTTAAATTGGACAGCCCTAGTTCTTTTTCTTTGTGATACTCAGTGCTATCTTTTGCTCTCTGTATCGCAATGACATAGTTTGTTAAGACATTGTAAAAACTGAATCTTGTCCAGTCTTTTGCAATCAATCTCCCATATGCAAATGTGTAACTTGCAATTTTCATCAAAACTTACGAAACTATCTTCAGCATCAGAGCCTTCCACCAGAGTAACTATTATACGAAGAGCATGACTATGCAATTTGACTGTCTTGTCTGGACACAATGAAACAAGGACTTGTCATTCTGACAGCACTGACATGTTCATTGATACAGAAATTTAATATTCAGCGATAGACTAAGAATTTTGCACAAAAAAATTGCTTTTGCAGGAAATCCATGTTGTTTTGCTGCTTGTGCGGTGTCTTTTGATAAATGCTTGAATCGTTTTGAAAAGAAATGCACAAACTGTTTTGAGAATTTCAATTCTTATCTTAGAAACAGTAAAACAATTGAGTAACTGTACACATTATTCTGTGCTAAATCAGTTAAAGGCCGTTGAATCATATCTAAATGTGTTAATTTGTAATATTTACAAATATTCTATTGCTAAAATGATAGAGAGAGAGAGAGGGAGAGAGAGAGAGAGAGAGAGAGAGAGAGAGAGAGAGAGAGAGAGAGAGAGAGAGAGAGAGAGAGAGAGAGATGAAAATTTTGATTTACACACCTAATTTGATCAAACATAAAAACCCCTTTTTGGTAAAACTGTGCAAAACCATGAACACATGATGTAACATTACATATTGTAATTAATTCCGGCAAAACATTCCTGTGTTTGTTTGGCCACATATTTCTATATTTCGGATATCTTCTCCTGCATGGAAAGTACTGTATATCCTGGATTGGCGAATACACCCTCTGCATGACTCTGGTGTGAAGATGTCACACGCTGGTCCCAGGGCTACTAGCAAGGTCATTTACGCATGTGGATGCCGGTCATAAACCTTCCATATCCAGGCAGTGAAAAACTACTCTATTAGAATAAGGAATGAGGAATATATCATAACTAATGTGGAGCACACACCCTTGTGAGTGTAAAAGTTCACCTCAGAAAAAAAAGGAAATATTTTCAGCAAAAAAAAAAAAAAAGATATATAAGGTATAACATTTTCTTGACAGATTTGGATAACAATTTTAGCAGTTTTGTATTTAACCCATTAACACTGAACGTGTCGGCAGCGACGCGTTTACGCATATCGTCTTTGAAGCTTCGTCATGCTGTAATTACATCACCCACGTGCTGCTGGTAGGTCTCGTTTGAAAGTGCGGAAGTTGATGTCCACACCAGTTTTTATTTGAAGTCAATCGGCCAAGAAAAACGGGAGATAATGTCATTTGAGTTTTATAGTTTTATTGCACTCATAAATATGCATTAAAACGCTGCATGGACCATGTATCCATCTCCATATTGTCATCATTTCTTGTCCTTTTTCAAAAGCGAAAGCAGCACAAAAGACTACTTATTCCAAGAGTCGTTGTGATGTCAGGAAGGATGAACCGAATGTGATCATTTTTAATAAATTTCCGAGCGAGGCGCCAACTATTGAAAGGGAGGCATGCGAAGCAAGCAGCGGCCGGTGTCGTGCCGAAAAATGCACAACACCGGTTGGTTTGAGCGAGCGACTTTGAAATGTGCAGAATGAATCTAAAACTACATTTAGCACAAGCTAATGCATTATTTCATTAACTCAAGGAAGAAGATGAGTCTTATTTGTCGTTGTTATCCTCTGATGAATCGGCGTCTCGGCAAGTAGAAATGACAGTAGAGCGCAAATGGCGAAAGAGTAGGCTGTGTGACGTTGTGTGTGACGCAGCTCCGTGACCTGTTCAAGAAGAAGCTTTGAGTGCACAAAAAAAAAAAAAAAACTTGCCTGAAAAATCCAAGAAATTGAACTGCTTGTCAATATTTTTAAAATACTTTTTTTCAATGTTATATATATTTTTTCTTCACTATAATCTTTTCAATTTTCAATCAAGCTTGATTGCATGTACGTATATACTTTTGATAAGGTGATGGGTACAACACCTAACTTCACAAAGAGAAATCTTCCAAACCCTTTTTGTGTTAGATGATATATATACATTTTTTTCTCACTATTTTGCACACTATATAGCCTGTTTTGACCATAGTATGTGTAAAGGCCAAAAACGCCTATGACCATACCTGCTGTTTGTGTTGAATTGTCAAACATAAAACTATTCAATCTTATTTTTTTCTATTGAATGTTTATCCTAACAAGTTGAATAAATATTATCAAGCTTCAAAACGGTTGGTCGAGCATGTTTGGTTGTCAATGGGACGTCAACATTACAAATTTTGAAAAAAGATTTTGGGATTTTTTTTGTCTTTTTGGGTCCAAAATGTGGATTATAATTGGTCAGTGAAGAAAACAGCAGTTTAGACATGAAGTTCAAGGTGTCCTGAAAAAAGGGACCTAATTTGGCCATTGTAAACAATTTTTTCTTTGAAATATAAAGGCAACATCAAATGCATGCAAATTCGGCCAAAATAGGCTTAGGTGTTAAAGGGTTAATGACTCAAGCAGTGAACTGAAGAGTATTTTTTGTTATGAATTACTATTGAGCATCCATTCCTATAGTTCATTTTGACTGGCATGACATAATGACGGCACAGGCAGTGCAGGATGGATTCCTCCTAAGTAACGGTGTGAATGTGAGTGCGAATGGTTTTCTGTCCCTGTTTTGTCAGGCTGGCTGGCTACCAGTTTCAGGTGTAGCCTGCCTTTTGCTCAAAGTCTGCTGCGAAAGGCTCCAGCCCCCCGTAACCCTTACCCAGGTGTTGCAAATGAATAGATGGATGACTCAAGTAAAGATAATTGTTCAGAATTGTATCGAAACAACTAATACATTAGCATTTTTGCCTTTGCATTTTTTTCATAGGAAGAAGAAATTGCTATTATGAAGTGTGCAAATGGCTACATTCTGTGGAAGTTGAACTAATAGTAATGAGAATTTCATTTTGATCTGAGTAAAGCACCATAGAAACTAGGAAAAACAACAATCATCCAGATAAGGTTTGACAGCTATCAAAAATAAATCATTATTTTTGAGTAATTCTAGAGGGGGTTTTCAGGACCGATACTGATTATTAGTAGTTAGAGGGGCTGATAACTAATTTTTGGAGCCTATATTCATTTGCAGTAAAAGTGTAAAAATTGGCGTAAAAAATCTGAATAATGCAAACACTGAACTTCATTGAAATGCCTAAAGCATGCATCACAAATGAATCACACAAATGCTCCAGAAGTGTCTGAATTTCCTACACTTAGAAACTTCTCTTATAAAGTTGAATAAAAGGTTAAATAAATAGCTCTCTGAAAATCTTCCACAGAAAAGAAAGCCCGATGACCTCGTCTAGGTATCCTTGAGCAAGATACTAAAACCCACGCTGCTCCTGGTGCTGCGTCACCAGTGGGTAAATGAGGATATAGTGTGAAGCATTTTGAGGACCTTAAAAAGGTTGAAAGGCGCAATACAAGTGTAACTCCATTTACCATTATCATTTAACCAATCAGAGGACGGGGTGAATACTGAATACTAGTGCAGGAGACAGCACGCAGAAGAGAGAGGCATGGCTACTCTTGAGCCAAAATAAGCCAGTTTTAAATTGATTTTTTCATATCCATCCATCCATCCATCCATCCATCCATCCATCCATCCATCCATCCATCCATCCATCCATCCATCCATCCATCCATCCATCCATCCATCCATCCATCCATCCATCCATCCATCCATCCATCCATCCATCCATCATCTTCCGCTTGCTCTGGGGTTGGGTCGCGGGTGCAGCAGCTTTAAAAGGGAAGCCCAGACTTCCCTCTCCCCAGCCACTTCAACCAGCTGCTCCGGCAGGATCCCAAGGCATTCCCAGGCCAGCCGGGACACATAGTCTCTCCAGCATGCCCTTGGTCGTCCCCGGGGCCTCCCGCCTGTGGGACATGCCCGGAACACCTTTCCAGGGAGGCGTCCAGGAGGCATCCGAACCACATGACTGAGCCACCTCAGCTGGCTCCTTTCAACACGGAGGAGTAGCGGCTCGACGCCGAGTCCCTCCCGGATGACCGAGCTTCTCACCCTATCTCTAAGGGAGAGCCCGGACATCCTGCGGAGGAAACTCATTTCGGCCGCTTGTATCCGGGAGCTTGTTCTTTCGGTCACGACCCGCAGCTCGTGACCATAGGTGAGAGTAGGAACGTAGATCGACTGGTAAATCGAGAGCTTTGCCTTTCGGCTCAGCTCCTTCTTCACCACGACGGACCGGTGCAGCGTTTGCATTAATGCAGACGCTGCACCGATCCGCCTGTCGACCTCTCGCTCCCTCGTACCCTCACTCATGAACAAGTCCCCAATATACTTGAACTCCTCCACTTTTGGCAGGATCTCATCCCCGACCCGGAGAGAGCACTCTACCCTTTTCCAACTGAGGACTATGGTCTCGGATTTGGAGGTGCTGATCTTCATCCCAACCGCTTCCCACTTGGCTGCGAACCGCTTCAGTGAGAATTGGCGGTCACGGCTTGATGAAGCCAACAGCACCACATCATCTGCAAAAAGCAGAGATTCAATGCTGAGGTCACATTTTTTCATATCGGCCTGTCAGACTTAAAAAAAAAAGGCCAATACCGATATACATCAAATTTCCAAATATCGGTGCCAAAAATCGGCCCGGCCGATAACCGGTCAATCTCTAATTATTATTATATTCCCACTTTATTCAAAAAAGCTTTTTCTCTGAAAAGGATGCAACCCACTATGACATCACAGAACTGTTCGTCACTTAAAGTAGGATAACGGCCATCCAGGATTGTATGAAATTTATGTTGTAAGCTTACTCCTCAACTGAAGGGGCTTTACCATCCTCTGAGTAGGTTAAAACGTCTGAGCTCTGGGGATTACCCGAGATGGTAAAAAGGGAAATCGGGAAATTACGCCGTGAATTTCTATTGCATGGATTTTGCTAAAGACTTAAAATGACATAAGTGTGACTGATAATCACTTTTTCATAATGAAGAATGACAATAAGGAATTAAAAGCAATCAACAGAATTAATAAATTAAAGTTAAAGCTATTAAATTAATTGGTAATCTTGGGCTATCAAAAATAAGGAGGATTGCTTTCCTCTTTTGGAGTGTGTGTAGGTTTACTTTAGCTGTATGTTTTTTACAAATATTTTGTGGGACAAGGGTACCAAAGGAAAGTTTAGAGGAAAAACACGAAAAAAAAAAAAAATCTTTTAAGGCAGCATTTAGTTATTATGGTCCTCACCTCTGGAACAAGTTACCCGAGCGTCTGAAGTATGCTCAAACTGTTAGCTCTTTTAAATCAGAGCTGCATATCCATAACTGTATATGTTTCAATCTACCTGCTTTCTATTCCTCTTGTGCTTATCTCCATTACTGATTTCAACTATTATTATTATTAGTAGTTTTTGTTTTGTTTTTATTGTTGTTTTATTTTTATTTATTTATTTTTATTCTGTGATTAAATGCGATCTTTTGTCTTGGTTTTTACGTTGTGTTGATTTAAATGTGATTTTTATGATCTTCATGTGATGTAAAGCACTTTGAATTGCCTTGTGTTGAATTGTGCTATATAAATAAATTTGCCTTGCCTTGCCTAAAGTTTTTAGTTTGATGACCAACCTTATGATGCCAAACAAATACACATTTTTGCATTTGGGCTATTTCGATAAGATCAGTAATTGTACCTCAAATGACTGTATGTGTTCAGTAGATGATGTCCTTGGCTGTAGCCTATTAGGAATATACATACCGTATAAAGTGAACTCTCACAGGAAATAGAAACAGCCGATGATTGAATATTATTTGTAGCATGATTGTGGAGGTTATCGTAGTAAATATGCTCGTATTGTTTTAAGTGAGTTTGTCATATTCAAACAAGGTGAGTGTGTACCTTCCTTAGTGGTTAACCACTCGTGTGTGTGCTTGACGATGTGTATGTGTCTGTCTTAATGGCTAATGTGATGAGTTATGCTTGTGTGTGTAGAAATGCCCTTTGTGTCAACACTGTTGGGTGGTGTAAGGAAAACCTGGCATTGCTACCGCTGCAGGCAGTGCTCAGTCCCAACAGACTCCAGTGTTTAATTAGTGAGAGAACATCCATCCTCTTCAGTCCTCTTATTTGCAAACCCCGAGCGAAGCTGAGACCTTGGATCCCTGTCTCAGAACTGGAACCCACGAAGATATATGACAACAAATGACTGTTCAATATATTGTTGTTGTGTGTGTGACTGCTTGTAATTACATGTTCGATGCGTGAAACACTGTGTAAAGGCTTCCTGTGTGTCTATTTTTGGTAGTGGCAGGTGAGTGTATTGATGTATGAAATGTGATTTGTGCAGTAATGCCATTTCACGGGCGGAGCTACCCAACACAGCTGTCAGCTCTTTATATAGCGCACAGATTACCTGATAACATAGACTCCCACGATGAATCTGCACGTGTGAGACACGTCACTCTTCTGATTATTTTAACCTGATCTTTATTTATGTATTTATTTTACCTGTTATACATTTGTATCTTTTGTCTCCATTCCTACATTTATGAAGAGCCACACCCTCTGCCCTTCCCCCTTTATAAGTCCCCTTCCTCAATGCATGCCTGCACATCTATCTTTATATGGCATTCTATGCCTGCCCCTTGTACTGTTCCCTCTGCCTACTATAAACCTCTCCTGCATCCTCTGTCATTCCCCTCTCTGCTATGCGATGGATAATACTGGTGCTGGAGTAGGGGGTGGGGTGGTCCTGCCTTACTATCTGATTTAATGAGCTCCTGTGGGGAATCGGCCAAAGCCATCAGAAGCTGTGTGCTGCCGTAGATCTGTTAAACAGATCTGCTGTTTGGTAATGATAGCAGCATTGCTTTGTATTTGCATGAACACTCACATACTGTACCAATAAGAAAAATATGAGAGATGAGGACACCGGCAATAGGTGAAGAAGCCCTCCAAAAGGCAGAGAGAAGGAAAACATGAATATGGATGGCCTTCTTTTATCCCTTGGCCTTTCATCTATAATGCTGTAAGATATTGATGGCGGTTTTCCTCGGGTGGGGGAGACATTTTTCGAGGAATGTCCTGGAAAACATGGTAGCATATACAAACCACAAAAGGAATTCTGATTCAATGACAACTAGTTAAAGAGAATGTAACAACTGTAAGTTACAGTAAATGCATTTGCGGTCAATTGGAATTTCCTTAACTGTAGAACAAGCGGTGAAGACGGCCGTAGTTGGATTACATTTCAAAGTGTAGTATCTCTGGTACTTCATTTAGATGAATGGGAATTATCCAATTCAGTCCAAACCCTCTCCAGCACAATAGGCTGTTAGCACGTAATTAGAGCTGAACCGGTCATAACTAAGAGACCTATACAGATTACAACACGGGTTTGAGGATTCCCAGAAGCTCTGTCTCTAATGATTGCCTCATTATGAACACAAAAGGAAACAAAGACAAACCTTAGTGGATGCTGGCGGGTAGGGAAATATTGTGCAGTCATATCTCGCTAGGATGAGATGCAACCGGATTAGGTAACTATATAGTAAAAATGGGAGTGAAAAGCATTTTGTGTATTGTTCTGTTGGTATCGTTTAATAAGTTATGGTTTGGAATGTTGTTCTATATGTTGTAGGATGTTTAGCCACATAGCTTGGATTATGGGTGGAAGAGAAATACACCATATGTACAGTATGTCGGATAAATTTTTTACAGGAATATACCTATATAATACCTAATTTGGGTATCAAGAAAGATAGTCAGCTCCTTCAAGACTACATGGGAACTGGCCATGGTACTGAATTTTTGCCCTGCTAATATTCTCCAAAGAACAGTCACAAGTGGTTGTTTGTCTCGACGTTGGAATGGTACACACTGATTTGGCTTATGTTTATGTTGCAATAGTGTACCATATGCAAGCGGGATGATGAGATGTTGCGTCAGTTCTGTGACATCATAGCGTTGTAACACAGGGTAATCTCTACATTCCACAAAATTCCAAAATAGAGGACTGTTACACATTACACAGTTCAAATATGCTTTGTTAGACATAAATATTAAACATTAATTGATATTATCATTAAATATTTGTTTGGTTGGTTTTACCTTTCTCCCCGTGTTTGACAGAAGTGTCACACTGTTCAAATAGTGACATCACTTTTTAGAAACGTCACTCCTGCATTGAAATATTGAAATGCATTGGTACTTGTACATTATTGGCTAACTGAATTTTAAAATGCTTCTATGAAAGACAACGAAATACATTATGAAGATAATGTTGCTTATTGACTACCTTTATGCAATGTGAGGTCGGTATCCCGAATGAGAATATGTTCTTCACTGCCTTGGTTGTAGAGTATAATTTAACCACATCTTTGAAACATCTCACTGTGTGATGATATGTAAATAACCCAAATAACAGGCATATTCTTAAATTAATACCACTTTTACATTTGAATTGATATAATT
Organism: Corythoichthys intestinalis; assembly: GCF_030265065.1. NCBI lineage: Eukaryota > Metazoa > Chordata > Actinopteri > Syngnathiformes > Syngnathidae > Corythoichthys > Corythoichthys intestinalis. Next base: position 47,279,035 of record NC_080399.1, read on the forward strand.
TTTCTTATTGGACAATGCTATAGGATTTCTACTGTTGTAGTCCTTAAGTGTAAATCAATTTGATGATTGAAAGAGCACAAACGAACAAATGTATTCAACCAAATATTTTAACCACACTAACTTTGCAACACTTACTAGGAAACACAATCTAGGAGGATAAAGTCGAATGGAAAGATTTAATGAAAAAGCCTCCTTTTCTTCAGACTCCAGAATTTATCTCCCACTTCCTATGCATTGCTCAACAAGAAGTGTTTGCTGAAGGCTTCATTTTTCTTTTTCACAGCTCCAAGCCAGAATGCGCGAGCCCGTTTCTTCCCACTACATAACAAAGTAGCTGTGAGGCCCAGTGGGGCCTGATATATCCGGAGCCTGGCCCAGCTCCAGTTGTCTTTACCTCACATTATATTGTGACGCCCCAGTCATGAGAACGGGCATTGGGCCCCTGAAACCCCAGTGGGAAATGTGTATTCTCATTTAGATCTTCCTTAGTGTGCATGATTTTAGTGATGTTAGTTATTTAATCAGAACTGAAGTATGCTTTACTGACACAGACACGATAACAGAACTTATTTTGAAAGTGCCTGTATGTATTTGGGATTGTGGTATACGTTACCTCATTCTTAGATTCTAGCCTTGTTGGTGTATGCTAATGTTTGTGAGCTGTGGTGTATTTGTGTGACTGAAAGCGTCCTCCTTCCTCTTCATCCCCTTCTCTAAACTGCAAAATGTTGCCAGGACAACCCCTTGCGGTTCTGGCTGCATCGCAGCAGCCCTCAAAGGCAGCACTCAGGGAACCTCCACGCACTGGAAAGGCAGCATAAAATCAGGATAATCGCCGTCGATTACGGCTCACAATGAGCCGTGGCTTCTGAAAGATTCATTCATCTTGGCAAAAAAAAGAGAGGTTGCGGTGGAAGAGAAAGAGAAAGGGGCGTCTTGGTCCCGCCGCTGCTCTCCCACGGTGGGCACAGGCATGACATCAGTGGCCTGAAAGAGCCAGTATGCCCATAGCCCTCCCCTGCCGCTTTATTCTTATATTCCAAATTGGAACTCCGCCCCCCCTCCCTGTGGTTTTTTCTCACCCATGCCAGTTTGGATGCAGAGCTTGGCCGGGCAACTTGGGGCCACTTCCACTGTTTGCTTGCGAAACAAAGCGCCTCAAAAGCAAGAGAGAGGAAACAGAGCACTTCACATGGTACCAGCCAAGAGCAGGGATGGCCGCCTCCGCCTGCCCCTTTCTGGCCCCTCTTTTGGCTGAGAGGAGGTGGTGGGATCGCAGCAACCCCTTTCCACCAGAGTGTCTCCCTTTAACCCCTTCCTTTCCCTCTCATATAAAAATGCTACATTTTCCCTGAGAAAGCCTTTTGAATAAGTATGACGTGAAGGGATTAAGGATGAGTGATTTCTCATGACACAACCTTTGCCGGTAAGGATGACATTCCACCGGCTTTTGTTGCGCAGCCGGCCATTTGTTTGGAGAGGAAATAGCTTTCCAACACGTTTCCCTAATTAGAATAATGTGATACTGCTGAATGCTCTGTGAAGTCCCATGCTGCTGGGAGACAAGACAGAAATCAACTTGACTCCATCTTCACATGAATCACGATGGCCATTTGTGCTGTGGGACCCAAGTGTGTGTTTTTTTGTGGGTGCAGTGATATACAAAGACATGAATCGATGGATACCCTTCAAGTGCCATAACCATTTCAATAGAGGCCACTGGATGATTTAGCGTTTTGACGTTATCACCGCACAAACCACATTCTGTTGCATAACCGCTGAGAACCGTAAGCATAAACTACCATCTGCTGTCCATCAGGGCTGCAAACATCACTGATGTTAATTTGTCCTTTCCAGCAAAATTTATACTTGTCAAGCTTTACATATCAAGCCATTAGTGGGCATCGCTATTGCCATTTTCCATAGAGGTGGATCAGTGGGAGTGGGGATTAAAGTGTCCAGGGAATGGAGGGTACCAGGGATTGTGCTCGTAAGATCAGGTATTAATTGCTCTCTCCAAGTCTTATTTATTTATTTTACTGTACATGTCCACGTGTGTTTGTGGGTGTTTATGGCAAGGGGTGTTGATAGTGGACTCAGGAGGTGGGGGCTTAGCTTCAGGGTGGGTGGGTGTCTGGCTGCAGACGTCAGGACGGGGTAATTCAGGTGGTCCCTTGAGGTTGTTTGTGGTCTGATCCCAGCGGACTTCTGCTCAGCTCAGGAAGAGCTAGTGGTGGACATCTGGTGGACATCTATGTTGGCTGCAGCCAACAGCCAAACCTGGGACCCTATCATCAGCTGCTATCCTTTTTTCATTGCATGGAGCAGTCGTGACTTTACAGAAACTGATTTGCTGTTTCAATACCAAAGCTGGAGAATTGACGCTGGTTAATGCATATAGCTCTTACCTCAACTCAACTTGAAATGAAGTAAGTCCATCTGGTTATCACATATTCAGAAAGGTCAGGAGTAGTGCCATTTAAAACATTAACGTATGAGATTTTGCAAAGCACGTGTAGGTAATTTTATTCAAATATGAATTATTTTATTTGTGTTTTGATAATTATTAATAACAATCTGTTTAAGATCTCAACCAAGATGAATTGATTCATCCATCTGAGACCTTTACCCCCGCGCGTGTGTGTACACACATGCACACCTGTGCATAGCATGATAATTGATTTATGAGTTTCTGTGAACGGCTAATGATACCCAAGACAGAATTATTTAATGCATCACATTAAGTACCTAAAGACTATAATGATCAGAAATGTTTCATTTTAAGAACGTATCATTAAAATAAATTCACACAATACACCAAACATTTGCGAGGTTTTTACAATGAACTTCATCGTGTATATTTTTTCGCAATTTCGTGCTGTCATGTGTCTTGGTGGGACGATTTCTAATGAGGGGCTCATTATAGAATAATGTACGACCTCAATGACATTTAACATCTCCTTCCTCTTCCCTACTGCTAAAAATAAAGTGAGAGTGAGATAAATGTGAAAGACTTTAATTAACACATCATCAATCATATTGAATGAGATTTTGTGGGACGACTCATTTTTCAACTCTATTTTTCTGCGCTTTCACTAATTCAGCTTTCTTTGCCTGATGTATTAAACAAGCTGCAGTGAAGAATAATGGGAACACTTCACCGTCTGTTTGCATGTTCATTCTGTATTTCACACTTCACTTTGAAGTTAATAAGAGGAGATCAGAACGCTCCATCTGTGTGCCTGGAAGCTGCCCAGGTGGTCTTCCTATAGTCAATCTCACAACAATACACAAAGCTTAGGGACGTGTGAGTTTGTCTGCTGATGAGTGCGCGTTTATGTGAGTGTAATAATTTGCACTACAGAAAAGTATCCCACACTGTTTACAAAGGATAGGGACTGAGTCCCACTGCAACTAGTACATTTCTGCAAATCAATGTCACTCACTTAAACATGATTATCTTGATAAACTATATTAATACCACACATTTTTTCAAGTGCTTCCAAACATCTATAAATATTGCTTCCACCTAAAAATGCTGTTTGGTAGGTCAACAGCTTTTGTTGAAGTGTTTTCTTTTCCTCTTGTGATGGTGCATTGTGTGGTAACTTGTATGCTATGTCTTTACCGGCAACTTTTGTTTTTCCTTTTGCTATTACGTGTGTCTAAAATTGGGTGCTTGCACTCTGCAGAATTTTGAAAGAAGGATTTCAATAAGACAGCAAGGTTTTATTCTACAATATACGTTTTTATCAACAGATTAAAGAAACATAATCCTTTCAAGTTGTTCCGCCTCTGGCAAGAAAAATCAGGCAGTTTTAGCCCACAAAATCAAAAATAAAATAAAACAGATAAGTGTTTTTTGACGTTTGACATTTGGAAAAAAAAAAAAAAAAACTTTATAATGATTTTCCGATTTTATGACAGCTTTCTGGTGAGCTGGTCATTGGCAACTTGGCATATCATTTGGCAAACCAGTCAGCAGCTCTAATGCTGCTGTGGCTTATCTATGTACGCCATAAGTGGACTAAGTAGATATCAGCTGCTGTAACCAGAGTGACATGGAGGCGGCTAGAAAGGCCAGCTAAATGTTAAGCTAAAGACTATAGCTTGTGGACCAATAACCATATGCTTTTCATGTGCAGTATGTATCCGTCTGTGCGATATGGTTTTTAGTACTTATTACGGTAAATTAAGCAGATTTACCTCGATAACGATAAATGATGATAAATTATCCCAAGAGGAGTGCTATATAATTTGAAAATCTGAATAAATCAATCAAATACAAATGAACAATTTCTCATTGATTTATTTACTAGCTTTCAATTTAACATATTTAAAACAATTGTACATTCAATGTAAACATTAAGTATATAAAAATATCTTGTAAACAATAAGTTCAAGTAGTGTATAAACATTTAAAACGGCTTGTATGACTTGAACAATGTACAACATTGTAAACATCAACATGGCCACTGTGCAAAAATATCATTATTACACAAATGACTTACAGCAAGAGGGGCTTAAACAGTGCACTTCAAACAGAGGACCAAGTATCAGACAACTTATTGTTAAGGGCTGCTGCGACATGATCACTTAACACAAGTGTTTAATTCTAGTTCTTACTGTGAAAAAATAGCATGTTAACTTTGTTTTTTTTTTTCCTCGAAGCATTTTCTGAAATACAGGCACACACACCCATACACGCACACACACAGTAAGCTATACTGCTCTAACTCTTATACCAATTAAACATTTAAGATTTTATGATGGCAAAGCAAGCACAGACATAAAAATAGCTGTGGCCATTAAATGGTCATAGTATAGGCCAGAGGTCATGGAACCGCTGACCTCGGTCCGGTTCTGGACCCCCAAGCTGTCTGGACCGGATCTCAAGCTGTCGCGATTAATACACGTTGCAACAACAAAAATCATTTTTGTCTGCGGGTTTGCAGAGCTGGAGGTGGGCAACAAACAAAAACCTTAGCGGTGACGCGCGTGAGCCAGCCAATGGGAGTGAAGCATTTGAAAGTTATTTTTAGAACAGCATGTCTCAGGGGCAGTTTACATGGCGACTTTGCGATGCAATGACTGAGTAGCGCACTTGCCTCGCGTGAATATGGTGTTGGCCAAGACAGAAGGCGAAAACGAAAAATTCTGAATCCTGCCTCCAAAGTGGAAGAATCCGATTGCCGGGAATTGAGGGGGGCTTCCTCGGCATGCATATTAAAGGCTCCCACGGCACGAGACTGTGACGTTAACGTCAGCACTCGTACACGTCACATTGGGCGCGTGCAGCGGTACTACTAAACATTAAAAACAGCAAATATGGCGGAATGTCGGCTTTAATTTACTGTTTTAATAATATTTTTAAATTGAATATGTTGAATGTTTCAATTTATGTGTCTTTTTGAACAAAAGAAAAATGCCATTGCTTCGCGTGGGCGGGCATATTTTTTTCCGGGCTGAGGGAGCTTGGCGGGGTCAAAGTGCATCATTCTCTGTCGCCCTGTAAATCTGCACTGCCCCCTAGGGCTTGGCATGAATACTACATCCTTTTCATGTGGAATTGCGACATTGTCCAAATGGAGACGCAAATGCAAATTGGAAATTTTTCGTATTATCGGAGAGTCACCATGTAAACGGCCCCTCACACTCGCTTTCCAGACTCTGCGGAGTGACAGCCAAATACTGAGCCGAATGAAGTTGGAGGAAGAGCCGAAAAAGGTACGGCAAATGGCGTGCTCAAAACTACGCAAGATTGATGCAGAAAACAGAGTGTTTAAGGAGGAGTGGACCAACACATTTTTGTTCATTTTACCTGGCGGCAGCACAAGACCGCTATGGCTCACCTGTTCAGAGATGGTAGCGCTTGTATAGAGCAGCTATTTGAAAAGGCACTATGAGACGAAGCACGCAGCTTTTTCGCAAAGTTTCTCTATGAACTCTGCCATCCGTTTTCAAAAAATAGCGGAATTAAGGGCTCAATATGATCGCACCTTAATGCTCATGGTTCATTCATTCACTGCACAGCAACGCGCAAATGAATGCTCCCTCTGAATAGCGTGGATATTGGGTCAAAACAAAAAGTCTTTCAGTGACGCACCGATTGTCAAAGATTGTATGAGTGCAGTTGCTGACACTTTGCTTCATGGAAAGCAAAAAGAAGAGGTCTGTCAAAAAATAAAGCAAGTCCCCCTGTCAGCATCCACAATTAAAAAAAAAAAGTCTTGAACATGCTCTTATGTTGCTATTTAATGATTCATTTAAAGCACTTTTTAGTTTTATGCACATTTTATATATTATTTACAATTTTGAATGTTGTAATTATCAGCAAGGCCACATAAAGATACATTTGTATTTTTTGGAAAAAAAAAAAACATTAAAAATATTTCCGGACCCGAGATTGTTGTAATTTTTCAATTTCGGACCCAGAGGATTTTTAATTCATGACCCCTGGTATAGGCAATACTCATGGATTGTACTTTATGCTGAATGCTGAGCTGATCAATTGTAAATGCTATCAGGGAAGTCACACACACATAGATACAAAATACCGTGACATACTGATTGCTAGGTGCAGTCCGTGCCAAAGCACTGCTCCCGCATCAACTCATTGAGTTCAGCAGCTTCGACAACGTTGTCGGTGTTGATGGCACCATCATGTCCCACGTAGCGAGCATTTGTTTCCGGGCCTGAGCAATCAATTCACCCGTGTGTTTGTCCGAGAAATAGGCTGTATCCAGCAGCCGGAGTGCGCATCTCCCACTAGCTTGCTGTCTTTGAAATGGACCGTCAAACTATCGAAAGGCTCCATAATTCGTTGTCCTTCTCGAATCAAAAATAAAACCGACTTTGAGTTCTTTCTTGGCCACAACACCACACTATGAGCGTCGACTAATGCTATACTCGAAATACTTGTGGTCTGGCTGTCCACAGCTGTTTCACTATTATCCGACTTCATCACGTTCACTTGTAGCGTTAACACATCGGTTAATAGCAAGATGCTTCTGTTTGTTTTTCCTGATAGCTGTACTTTCTTAAAGGGGAATGAGCATAGCCGAACAACACATAGTCAAAGCGGGCTGAAAAGACTTTAATTTTATCGTTTCATTAAAAAAACGAATTTGCCAACCGACAGGGTCAAAATTACGTCGGTCATGGTGAACCATCTCGGTAACGGTAAATTTTCGGTAAAACACCCGGCTCTAAGTATGTGTGTGCAAACCATCAGATTTTGGGGTGTGAAGTTTAGATTTGTGTTAATGCTGACAAGTTTACATCCCACCACTGGCAGACAAAAATACGACGCCAGCTCTATTGCATTACATGAGAACCACTGCTCCTGAAATGTGTGTAATGTTCTGTATGTAGGGACCTACGTGGTGTGAGGGGCACCGCAACAAGATATTTTATCTTATTGTCATTCATTCATTCATTCATTCATTCATGTATTTATATAATTATTTAGCAGCCTACATAGTGTGGCATCTTCCATGAGGTAAAAATGGAGGACATATCGTATTGGCCCGAATATAAGACGGTGTTTTTTGCATTGAAATAAGACTGAAAAAGTGGGGGTCATCTTATATTCGCGGTCTAGATGTTATACCCATTCACGACGCTAGATGGTGCCAGATATCATTGAAGCGATGTTCTGTCATGACAGATCTCAGCTACTCTCAAGTTTAACCACTTTGCATTATTTTATTGCAATGTTTTTCCTTATTCAGATTTGTTTCAAGACTACAGTTACAGTTAGACTTCACTTTGCAATTTTGTTGTTTCATCACAATAGATTTGTTTATTTTACATTTAAAAAACCAGAAGCCATTCATTTACGAATGTGATTGCACTTTAGTTTACATATTTAAATACACATCACTAAAAAGGCTGAGTGTCCGTCTTAAAACCGTACAGGTCGTCACCCAAAGCCTACATTATCCAATGCCATGCTATTGCTAAGACAATAAACTACACAAGTAAAATAATAATACGCTTTCACTTTGACTTTAGTTTATGGAATTATTTATATATAGGCGGGAAAGGAAAAAAGTACATAAAGAGATCCGCCACTCTTTAACAGGTACACTTTCATGTTTCATTTACATGGTTCCGTCTTGGTTCTGTTTCCATTCTAACGATGTCACCAATTCCGCGTGAAAACACTGTAGTATTTATGCTAGGCCTTAGGGGGCAGTGCAGTTTTACAAGGTGACAGCCAATGATGCACTTCCTTTATAACAACCTTCTCTGCCCGGAAGACAACATATCAGCACACATGAAACAATGACGTCCAAGTGTTTTTTTTTTTCTTTTGCTGCAAAAGTCACAAAAACGCGAACATAAATTACTGTATATTTAAATTCAAAATATTATAAAACCAAGCAAAAAAGGTGTTTTGTACCAGAGCAGTCCCCACAATCGAATCGTTCCGCTTTAGAGCCTCTAATCAAAAGTTTGCGTCTTCACCTTCAGTTTTCGCCGTCACCGTGTAAAGGTGAGGCCGTTCCGTAACACAATCGTTGCATCTTGGTGTCGCAACGTGACCTCATGAGTGTTTCCCCTAGGATTTTTTTTTAAGCTGCGGTGGTGAGCTGCATCAGAGTCGGACTGCCTCACAATGTCGTGCCATGGCAAACTTGTGTCATATCATGACTTTTTTTTTCTTCACATTTTGTTTCCCAAAAAGAACCATAACAAGGATCTATTTGGAATATTTCATGAGCCAAGCTAATGTCGTAGCTTTCAGCTACGTTTCATGTACGTAAAATGCGTAGCTGATTACAGTTACATTACCCTACGCAATAATACGACTGTTTTTTCTCGTAGCAATAGTATGACTTACATTTCGTAGTCCTTCTTTTTTCCTTTTATTTGGCCCTAATATGTACTACATTAACACAACAATAATAGTACTTCTGTTAATGGACCGATGGTGTAGGTTTGCATAGGGACGTTAGGGACATAACACTAGGAACTTTTCAGGATGCTCAAATTGTTCCCACCAAATTTTAAGCAACCTTTTTGCATTATATAATGAGTTCAGTTATAGAGGTCATTTAGATTGTGTTCACATATTTTTTAAGGATAGAATTGATCCTACCATTATTAAGTGAATTACTTTCCCTATGTTCAGACTTACACTAACACCCCCCCCCCCCCCCCCCCTCAATTGCACGTTTGATAGGCAGTTGACTAAATTCCCTTGTTTTTGATCTACTAGAAATAAGTGAAATTATCTGCCAGTGCTTTAGGTAAATTTTACTCAGATTTCTTGAAATAATATTATTTTCAGATAGCTATTTTTTTTAACAAACTTATTTTAAGCAACAAAAAAGCTTTTTTTTTCATCAGGAATGTTTTTTATTCAGCAAGTGATATTGTTCAAACCATTATTTGAAAGCATTTTTTCTCCCTTGATTTTGGTGAAAAATGACCAACCTTTAGATGTATGGGCTTAATAAGAACAAATGGGAATATTTACCTAAAGTAAATTGAATAATCTGACCCATTAATCTGTTAACTCGTCTTTAACACTCAAAACAAGATGGAGAAAATTATTCGAATAGATTTCAGAAAAATTATCGTATTAAAACATTCTAAATTTGCTTTGTGAAAGTTGGTACGTCAATACAGATTTTATTTTTGCATTGATCATTTAGCCTATCAATTAATTAGGTTCAAATCGGTGGTGAGAAATGTAGCCCTGACCCCCCGTTCACCCAATCAGTTGGGTCTTATTACGGTAATGTCCGTCCTCAGCAAAAAGTGTAATTGGAGGTTATGCTGTAATATCATCCCTACCAATATTGAGACTAAACCTACGCCCTTGCAATGGATCCATTTCAATGAGTAGGGGGAAATTCTAATTGCCGTGTTAAGAGATTTACTAGTTTCGGTGAGAAGGTGAATATTTTGTTGTTGCTGTTCGTGAACTACATTTCCGCACAATCGCACATTGAGGTACCAATTAGCTCAGCAAGGAGAAGTATGAGAGTCATTTTTCGAGTTTCCCCAAGCTCGCCCCAAGTACTCCTGCCCCTCTGCTATTGAACGTGTTGTTGATATTAGCGCGGCGGCGCTCTCACCGCCTCTCGGTGCAATTTCATTCAAACTTGCCGTTCCGTCCAAGACGGCCGTCCACTGCTTACTTTCGCTGAAAAGTCCGATCCAAAATACTGTAATGCCCCGGATGGGGGGAGGAAGATGAAGAGTTTGTATTGGCTTAACCACTTTATTGTGGTAACAATAAAAAAAAGAAAAACAATAAAGAACTAACAGCGGGCTTCCGTGACATGCGACCGCTATCTCGCTTCCCTCTACGTCACAGCTTCTCCTCCAATCGTCTTTTAAGGGGGCCTGGCAGAGCTACGGACATTACAATACACAATGAATAGGTTGCCGCTGAACCCTTTCACACTAGGCTGCCACTAGTTTGAAATGGCCTTAAATGATTTTATTTTTTTTTGTTTGTTTTTTTTTAAACATCTCTTTTGCACGGCATGGCGGCTTTTATTTTGGTGTGGCGGTGCGCCACAATAATTAATATGTAGGGGAAACCCTGCATGGGGTTAGGGTTTTCGGTGTGCGTGCCCCTGCAGCTGCAGAGCAGTTCGTTAAAAGCAGATATGATGTACCTGAGATGTTACTTTTTCAGAAAATTAGATATCAGCAAAAAGGTGAAGCGTGAAATTTAGAGGATGAACCGATAGTTTGACTTTTTTTTTTTTTTTTTAATTCACACTATGAATGTACAACTTAATCCTCAGATTTTGACTTTAAACTTTTAAAGTCAGAATTTGACTTAATTTTGGAATCTTGGCGACTTTTGTTTTTCTTTAGTGGCCCCTAGTCCTCTTCCATAGTTGTACGACTGCTTTACTTTTTTTCTAAGGCAATTGTTTAAAAAAATAAATAAATAAAATCTATTTTCAAACAGTACTACAATAGTGCAGTAGGAAAACGTAACTGCACAACCAACACTGAGTTTGTTGCAGCAATGCATTCCGGAAAATCATGAAGGTGAATATTTCCTTATACAGTATAGTGGAAGAAAGGGTTAGATTTGAATTTACTGACTGAACCATAAATCTGCTCTTTTTAAGGCAACAAAAATACACTGTGAAAAATCCTATTGATTATGTGGAAGTTTTCACAAAATGGCATCCCACCGTGGTCCATTTTTGCTTTTTAATGGAAAACAGCTGATGGGAGGTAAATTTATGGGTGAGTTTTATTCACAGCAATCAAGATAAGACTTAATTCAGTTTGCAGCTTGGGGAAGGTACGAGGACATAAAAATGTTGATATTGGTTGAGACATTTATTACGGCCCTGAACCCCTAAGATGAGATCAAATGTCAGAGTTCATCATTTTATCCCTTTAATCTGTCGTTGCTGCCATTGCAATATGATTCTTCCATATAGCACAAACAAACAACGATATTTTCATCTTTATCAGACTGATAAGAACAAATTATTCAGTGATATTTTCAACATTATAATAAAGATAAAGATGTACAGCTGCCTTCTTTGTGCAGTCACACAATAGAATTGCAGTAAAACGCTCCAAGCTGCCGCCGGAAATTATATCTCAATTAATTAATAAGCCCTAACTAATATAAATTTTAATCTGATTTTGATTTTCAATCACATTGTCTCTTCAACTTCATTAAAATGGACAGATCTTAAGTAATGTTCCTGATACAAACAAACTGAAAACCACCTTTGTATTAGACTTATTGTACAAAAATACATTTGCGGATGAAGCTTTTGATTTCTGAAGCAGATCTCTGTACAATACAGTTAAACAATAGACTCCACTATTGTCACTGTATTGGGAGAGTTGATGGCTGAACCGTTGCCCCGGATCAAACTAATAAAGTGTCCTGTCGATTACAAAATGCCACACCAGAGACCATTAAGAAATCGGCATTTAATAAACTGGCTCAAGTGTTTTAAACATCCTGTCAAGAGCCTGCAACGTTGCAGGCGGCAGATTGTCTCCAGCTTCCATCTGCTGGCTGCCATAGCAACTGTGGAGGGTAATATAGGAATGACAGCTCACCATCACACTTGGATGGCTAAACAGTTGCTGTTTTCTCTCTAAATATATTAGGACTTTTAAAAATATTCAAACAGAGGAACTGCTTCGATTCTTACTGCATTTTTCATGTTGAATTCAAACAAATAACCGTATTTATACTGTGTTGTGTATATGTATTTACATACCGTATTTTTCGGACTGTAAGTTGCAGTTTTTTTCATAGTTTGGCTGGGGGTGTGACTTATACTCTGGAGCGACTTACAGTGCCTTGCAAAAGTATTCGGCCCCCTTGAACCTTGCAACCTTTCGCCACATTTCAGGCTTCAAACATAAAGATATATAATTTTTTTGTCAAGAATCAACAACAAGTGGGACACAATCTTGAAGTGGAACAAAATTTATTGGATAGTTTAAACTTTTTTAACAAATAAAAAACTGAAAAGTGGGGCGTGCAATATTATTCGGCCCCCTTGCGTTAATACTTTGTAGCTCCACCTTTTGCTCCAATTACAGCTGCAAGTCGCTTGGGGTATGTTTCTATCAGTTTTGCACATCGAGAGACTGACATTCTTGCCCATTCTTCCTTGCAAAACAGCTCGAGCTCAGTGAGGTTGGATGGAGAGTGTTTGTGAACAGCAGTCTTCAGCTCTTTCCACAGATTCTCGATTGGATTCAGGTCTGGACTTTGACTTGGCCATTCTAACACCTGGATACGTTTATTTTTGAACCATTCCATTGTAGATTTGGCTTTATGTTTTGGATCATTGTCCTGTTGGAAGATAAATCTCCGTCCCAGTCTCAGGTCTTGTGCAGACACCAACAGGTTTTCTTCCAGAATGTTCCTGTATTTGGCTGCATCCATCTTCCCGTCAATTTTAACCATCTTCCCTGTCCCTGCCGAAGAAAAGAAAAGCAGGCCCAAACCATGATGTTGCCACCACCATGTTTGACAGTGGGGATGGTGTGTTCAGGGTGATGAGCTGTGTTGCTTTTACGCCAAACATAACGTTTTGCATTGTGGCCAAAAAGTTCAATTTTGGTTTCATCTGACCAGAGCACCTTCTTCCACATGTTTGGTGTGTCTCCCAGGTGGCTTGTGGCAAACTTTAAACAAGACTTTTTATGGATATCTTTGAGAAATGGCTTTCTTCTTGCCACTCTTCCATAAAGGCCAGATTTGTGCAGTGTACGACTGATTGTTGTCCTATGGACAGACTCTCCCACCTCGGCTGTAGATCACTGCAGTTCATCCAGAGTGATCATGGGCCTCTTGGCTGCATCTCTGATCAGTTTTCTCCTTGTTTGAGAAGAAAGTTTGGAAGGACGGCCGGGTCTTGGTAGATTTGCAGTGGTCTGATGCTCCTTCCATTTCAATATGATGGCTTGCACAGTGCTCCTTGAGATGTTTAAAGCTTGGGAAATCTTTTTGTATCCAAATCCGGCTTTAAACTTCTCCACAACAGTATCTCGGACCTGCCTGGTGTGTTCCTTGGTTTTCATAATGCTCTCTGCACTTTAAACAGAACCCTGAGACTATCACAGAGCAGGTGCATTTATATGGAGACTTGATTACACACAGGTGGATTCTATTCATCATCATCGGTCATGTAGGACAACATTGGATCATTCAGAGATCCTCACTGAACTTCTGGAGTGAGTTTGCTGCACTGAAAGTAAAGGGGCCGAATAATATTGCACGCCCCACTTTTCAGTTTTTTATTTGTTAAAAAAGCTTAAATTATCCAATAAATGTTGTTCCACTTCACGATTGTGTCCCACTTGTTGTTGATTCTTGACAAAAAAATTAAATTTCATATCTTTATGTTTTAAGCCTGAAATGTGGCGAAAGGTTGCAAGATTCAAGGGGGCCGAATACTTTTGCAAGGCACTGTATGTGTGAAATTATTTACACATTATTATATCATTTCACATGTTATTTTGGTGTTTTGGAGTGACACTGATGGTTTGGTAAACTTGTTAACATGTTCTTTATGCTATAGGAATCTGAATAACTCTTAATAGCTATGTTATGTTAACATACCGTCCATTTCATTGTTTATGCATCATGTAACATTATCATAATGTACATCTATTCAGAATGTTGCTCTCTATTGTATTTTTATTTTAAATTGCCTTTCAAGATGACATTTATCTTATGTGTTGGATTTTGTCAAATAAATTTACCCCCCAAATGAGACATGGTGCGACTTATATGTTTTTTTCTTCTTCGTTGCGCATTTTTGGGCTGGTGCAACTTATACTCAGGTGCGACTTATAGTCCGAAAAATACAGTATATGGCAGAAAACACTCAGATGACTTGAAGTTCTGCTCTGAGACCCCCAATTTGGCCAAATTTCAAAATTATCCTGTATGCATGTGTGATACATAATTGGAAAGCTTAAAATTTCAAATCTCTGGGGGAATAAAAATTTTGAACAGGAGGGCATTTAAAAAAAACAACAACAACAACAATTTAAACCCTAACTCGAGGTGAGAGCATGAGAGAGCATAATTAAAGACACCATGATTTTAACGTGATATTATCGCGTACATACGTTGTTTCGATCCAAAAGCTCCATGTAGCATGCCTCACCGAGTGTCAAGACACAGCTGTGAATGGCCACAGCCGGACTTTTTGGGGATTTTAACAGTGAAACACGGTAATATAACAAGGGTTGCAATGCAGAAATCGCAGACATCAAGGAGTGGTCGAGATTTTCTTTTTCAAATATTTACCCTTTTAAACGTTTTTTTTTTTGTTATGTTTTTTCAATTTGTCTTAGTTTGGATTGATTAAATTATCGGGGAAAATGCGACAGTAACAAAAAAAAAAAAAAAAACAAGTAAGTGATAGTTATGAGGTAGATATCTAAGACCTATTTAAAGACACATTTTTTTTCATTGTGACATCATTTGTTTAAAAGTTTAAAATATGTAAGTGAATAATTTTGTAATTTTTTTTTTTTTTTTAAACCAAATATTAGACAACAATTAATGATTCTAAGATAAAAATGGTAGACATTTCGAATAATAAATATAAGTACTTCTTCTTGTGTTTGGGTTGAAACAACAGCAGTTGTGCGGTGTCTGTAAACGGTGTCTCCAGGGTAAAACGGACAAATTAAAAATATTTCAAGGGCTTAATGCGCCATAAAACTGCTATGGCGGCATAAAGACACATTGTTCTATCAAACACAACAGTTCTTTTGGCTTAAAATACAACAGTTGTTTTTTTTTTTGTGATACTATATATTATGTGATATTATATATATCAGGGTTCACCAAATCCAGACCTCGGGGCCACCTATCCTGTCGTGTTTTCCATGTTTTCCTCCTCCAACACACCTGAATTAAATAATCACTATCATTATCAAGCTTCTGGAAAGCTTGCTGATGGCATAATCATTTGATTCAGGTGTGTTAGGGGAAAGAGACATGGAAAACATAACACGATAGGTGGCACCGAGGTCCGGATTTGGTGAACTCTGGTATATTATACTGTATAGCATATACGTGTATTTGGGGTTGAACAATCTTAGATTTTTTTGTAGTCGACTAAAATTTGGTTATAGTAGACGAGACAGCATCATGTTGTATTCTTGTATTTATTTTTTACCCTTCTTTTCAGTCATCAACATGCTTTCTAAAAGATGCACAACCTCTGCATTCCTCCTCTTTTAAGCTTACTCTCTCAGTTGCATCGGGCCTGCTCCTCAACTACCTATACAATCAGGTTCAGATACTTCAGGGTCAGGGACAATCTAATTTCAAAACTCCCAAGGAAAATACTATAACACAAATTAAGACTTCGTTGGGTCCCTAATGCCTGCATTACTATGCTTTTGAGAATAATCACAGGAGGAGAAAATCCTTTTTATATTCGCTAATGATGGAAAGCTCATGCGCAAATATATGCAGAACAGCAAACATCTTGACATTCCAACAAAGTGCAAAAGAAAACCTGAGTGCTCATAAAAGGATTTTCAAAGTGAACAAAAATGACAATCAAGCTTAGTCATAATCATACTCCTACTTAGGGCCCGTTTACATGGTGACCCTGACACCAGACGCAACGATTGTGTTGTGCAATGGCCTCGCCTTTACATGGTAACGGCAAATAAGGAAGGTGGCGATGGAAACTTTTGATTCCGGCCTCCAAAGCGTAACGATTAGATTGCGGGGCTTGCTCATGTAGATGTATAACTCCTTTTATTCATAAAGACCTATATCTTTTCATTTTATATCGTCACATAAAATCATTTATTGTCCCATAGAACTGTGTTTTGTCTACTTTGTGAATATCGGAGACGAGTAGTGTTTTGATTACAAGGATTCTGTTGTGTCCAAGGTTACTGATTAGTCCACATCTTTTTCACTAGTGTTTTTCCACTATTTTTCCATAAAGAGGCACACTTTAGCCCGCTGCCTGGAATAATGACAGATGTAAACTGTATGATCTCGAAGGTCAGGGCAGATCTACTTGGGGGCACCTGCGTGGGGCTCCCGGGCATGTTTGTCCTGGCCGGCCAGCTTTTAATTACTATTTCATTAATTATTAAACTTACAATCGGTGATTATTGCTTTCTTTTTGTTCCTGAATTGTGTGTCGTCATCTCCTGTTCCTTAAGAGAATTAAAGAATCCGTAAACCGAGAAATTTGACTTTTTTCATTTTCACACCGCAGTCGTATGAATGGAATGCTGTCGCTCTGATGACGGCAGCACTTGCACATGTCACTTTGGGCACGTGCAGTCACTGCTACTAAATATTCAAAACAACAAACATGGTGGAACGTTGGCTTTAATTGACTCTCCTATTTAGGGACTGTTTACAATGGTGACGCTGCGACACAAAGTCACAACGATTGTGTTGTGGAATGGCGTCGCCTATACATGGTGACAGTGAAAACGGAAGGCGCAGACACAAACTTATGATTCCTGCCTCCGAAGCGAAACGGTTCCATTGTGAGGCTTGCTCCTGCTCTTGTTTCCGTAACGTCAGTACTGCTACTAAACAAACGGAAAACAAGTGCACAATTGCCTGTCGCCTTGTAAAACTGCACTACCAAATAAGCCTGGCATGAATACTACATTTTTTTCACGCAGATTTGCGACATCGTTCGAATGGAGATGGAATCAAGACAGAACGCTGTAGATGCAAACATGAAATGTATCGTATTCTCGGAGTGTCACCATGTAAATGGCCCCTTAGACACAGATGTGGACAGTTTTTGTTTTTTTGGTCTTCGTTTGCAAGCAAAAATACAAGGTTAGCGATGTTGGCTGGCCACTTGCTGCGAGATTGTACTCCTGGCCCCCTTCCTCAATGTTCTTGTTATTGGACTCAGATCTATTTGTATATGCAGGTCACTGTCAAAGTGCGAGCTAAAAAGGTGTTTTAAATCCCGTTTGAGCTTGGTTATTTTCCCCCCTTTCTAGGGATTCTTCTTCACTTAGAAAAAAAAAAAAAAAGAAACAAATGACATGGACAATAGTGCCAGCGGAATTACCGAAGATTACATGCTTTAATCTCAAGGAGGGCATTCCGGTGGCTCTGGGCGGCCTGTCTTTTATTCGTCAGGCTCAATTGAAGAAGTCGAAAGTGGGAGTCAAGAAGACAGTCCACAACAGAGATGGATTCTACCAGTTTTAAAAGTTTTTTTAACTGCTCTCGAACCCCTTGAAAGTGTGTGCAGCAGCCAAGTCAGATTCTTAATAACGAAGACATTGTAATCACAGGATAGTTGATTGTTGACGACTTTTTTTATTTGCATAATTTGCAAGTGACTACACAACCAGTCTCATTTTTTTGTACGCTGCAGCTCATCTACTTCAAGGGCCTGTTCCCCTCCTAACCTGCTGCCTTTGCTGTATCCATGTTGTATGTGCAAATTTCAAAAGCAAGTGTGTTTTATTAATCAACCTTCCACATTAACCATCAGGGTGTGTGGAAAAAATCAAAGCGTTGACTAATCGACAAATTGGTTCAAATGCAAATGTGTGTATACTGTACATACCTATGCATGTCGAGACATCAATCTGGTACCTAATGATATTAATAAATTAATTCAATGAATGTTTTCAGATTCTGCTCAATAACAATATTGAAAGCAACAACAAACAACAACTTGCTGCATGGCATTTGCTGAATGGGATCAGAAAAAAAATATTTTGAAGGACATTCTAGGACAGGGGTCTCCAAACCAGTCCTCAAGGGCCGCTGTGGGTCATGGTTTTTGTCCCTATCGATCGAGCACAGACAGTTTAACCAATGAGGTTTCTGCTAAAACAAGCAGCACCTGGCTGCAATCAACTGATCACACTTGTAAAACACCAGATTGGTGCAAAGGTGTCGTCTTGTTTTGTTTGTTTTTAACAAAATCCTGCACCCACTGCGGCCCTATGTGGAACAGTTTGGAGACCACTGTTCTAGTATGTATCGTTTCAGTGGCAAGTCAAGTTTGCCACAGCAAAGATGTTAGTCCTTGGAAACATGGTGCCCGATTAAAAAAAAAAATACAAGTAATGCATGGACATTGAAGCAATACCTAGTTTGGCTTTAATTTTGACGTTGGCCCTGAGAAGCAATCACTTTGACAGCTGTATATGAACGTGGTTGTGCTGCTCCTGGCCACTTGCTAGCAAAACCTGTCTGGACTGTCAAGGGAGTGTGCACGATGTTTTAAAAATGAAAAAGCAGTGTAAATCATAGGCTAAATGATCCCTGGCCCCGCAATTGCCGGTGCAGTTTGACAACGGTGCATTTGGTGATTACCACTGGATTTTATGTTGACTGGGGAGCTTGCTATAAATACATTCAAATCTGTCTTTACAAACTGATACAGTATTCGGTAAAATCGTATTTTTTGTAACAACCATATTATATTGTGCACCTACATCTTACTGAATGGTTAAGTGTCTCATAGATTTGGCGACAGGCAAAAGTTTTTTTGTTCAGTCATACTGTGTTGCTTAACCATTCAATTTTCCTTTGTGTGTTTTACAGTGCCAACAGTATGCCTAAACAAGTGGAGGTCAGGATGCACGAGAGTCATCTAGAGCCAATAGAAGCACGGCCTCAGTCCAAATGTGCCAGGCTCTGCTCCAAGATGTTCAAGAACCTTCTGCTCACACTCACCGTTCTTGGTCGGTACTAAGGATAGCTTTCTCTCCCTTTAAAAAACGTACGATGCCGAACATATCTCTGTTCAATTAGTTCCGTTGGAGCAGCCATGTGCAGTGTTTAGAAATAACAGACAGGGAGATGTCCTGACCTTTCTCCCTTCCTCGCCACCTGTTGCAATTATAAGCTGTCGGCAGAATCCACCCAGTCATCCAAACAGTCTCTGTTGGTGCATGAAAACTATTGCGATTACAACAGGCTCACTGCATAGAACAGGGATTTAGCTTGACACTAAGACAGGGCACTGATGCAAGAATATACAGTAAAGCCTGCAGCAACACAAGGCATTTGAATTAAATTGAATTGTTTGACATCTACGTTGTCTCACCGCCACCTTAATATATATGGAAACATAAGTCCCTTTCAGATTTAAACGGGTAGCCCTTATGTCTGAAAGCAATTTCCCTGGGTCAACTGACACGGAGATGACACGGACATCAACCGGGTTGCGTCCCAGTATAATGTCCCAGATTTACCCGGGATGTAGCATGTGTGAAAGCAGCCATTTAATTCGCGGGTCACAACACGAAGGCTGATGATGTAAATATCATGGTGGGGCCGATCGTCATTTCCTCTTCCTTTTCAGTAAGACGAAAAGCAGGAAACAAACATCGAAATTATCAACGTGACAAGCTGGAAATGGCAAAATTAAAATTGAAACATATTGAAATTAAATTGCTACTCCATCATCCATCTTTGGAAACGTGTGGTTTATTTTGTTGTCGATGCTGATCAAAAATGACGAAACATCCAGGTTATAAAATCCCGCCCATCGCTCTCCCACAAAAGTGTTGAGTCTCCAACACGGGACAGGTCTGAAAGTGTCCAACCCAGGTATTTCCCTGGACATTTCCCCATACCTGAAAGCCATGACGTGGATAAATTCCGCGTCACCTTACACAGAAATTTAGCGGGATATAAGTCTGAAAAGGGCTATACTATAAGTGAAAAAACCAAGGGTGCAATTCTGAAAATTCTGAAAGAAGCATGTCTACATCCCTGCCAGTGATGCCAGATTTGGTGGCTTCCTGCCTAATTCGGCACTTTTAAAAGACGAGTGGAGAAATGCATTGGGCGGGTAGATAAAATTTGTGCTACTTTGGACACAATTCGACGGTTTCACCTGATAAAACATCAACAACAGAAAATGCATAATTCACTAAACCCACACATTCTCTCAAAAATTCCTCTCTGCAACGTCACTACAATCTGGTATTGATTCTTGTTTACGGTTAAACTTGTATGGCTACATTGCATGCTTATTATACAAAAATGTAGTTATATCATGGAAACCTCTTATCGTGAACGGGAGGTTGTAATTTTGGTTTCGGGACATTCATGAATTAATGGTTAAGTCTTCTTAGTCCAGAAACAGAAAAACAGTCCCAGGCCATCACAACTACCACCACCACATTTCAATGTTGGTCTGGTGTTTTTGTTTTTTTCCCTGGCTGATTTTGTGGGACAAACAACTTCCAAAAAGTTAAACGTTTGTCTTGTTAGACTAGAAATGGCTTTAAATCCACTGAATAATATTTATAGTCTCTTTCTTTTAGTAGTAATGAACATATATTTTAACTGAAGTAAGGCCTGCAGTTCTTTGGATGTTGTGGGGTCTTTGTGACTTCTTGGATGAGCCGTCACTCCAGTCTTTGGGAATTCTGGGTCAGCTGACCTCTAATGGGAAGGTTTACCTTTGTTCTGTTTTTTTCAATTTGCGGATAATGGCTTCCACTGGAGTCCTAAAGCTTTAGGAAAGGCAATATAACCTTTTTCACACTGATAGTGTTTCATTCTTTAAAGCTCGACATGATGTACGCCAATATCATGAGTATCCTTTGGTCTACTTGACTTTGTCAGGGAGATCCCATGTAATTTATTTTTTAAAGAACAGGTGAGGCTGGAAAAATTCAGGAGTGATCAACTTTAACTGTTTTAACTTACGCTGGGATCACTCCTTCCCTTATAAAAATAATTCAAAAAACTTGTTTTATGTGTTGTCTTTGACTAATATTTAAATTTGTTTGTGATGATGGGAAATATTTTAATAGAAATAAATAGTTTCACAATATAAACGTCCGTATGTATGCAAGTGCAAATGCAACAAGAGGAGCCTTGATGTAGGGGAAGGGTAAGTGATCATAGAGAACAGGGAAGTTCTATGTGGAGGTTGTTGGTGTTGGTAAAAAATACATTTTCTGCAAAGTAAAAGCAACTTCCATGTTCAAAATGATGATTTTCAACCACAACAGGTTGCAACATGCGCTCATATGTCCTTGTCAATTTCTGTCTTGAAGTGTAACTCAACCTAACTCATTCAGGTCATGTGACTCGAGTGTCCTGCCTCTGCTTGGCATTACACTCACGCCTGGAGTGAGATCGCAGCATCATTGATCATCTGTCATGAGCCGCACAAGAGCCTGAATGGGGATCTTGAAAGTGTGCCAAAGAGAAGGCACAGGAAATCCATTGCCATCCAAAAAAGACTTACACGTCAAGGATCCACAGGACATAGCTACACTGGAAGATGGATCGAGGACATCTTACAAAAGATGGGAGGCTTTCAGCTTGTTATAAAACATTCACTTGGGCAGTGTGATCCTTGGCAAAAGAGGTTGAAGAGAAGGAAGTGTGTCGCTGGGCTCGGGATGGATGTTTCAGGGGGGCAGGTTATGGACTATATATCTTCTCGAGGCGAAATGGGCTGAGCCAAAAGTCAAAACTGCCAAACTGATCGGAAAAATTCACATGAGATAAAAAGAAACAACAACAACAAAAAACAAAAACAGTGGTACCTCGACATACGATCGCTTTGACACGCGATGTTTTCCACATCCGACGTAAAATTTGACTCGCCGTTTGTTTCTTCATCCAACAAAAAGCTCGAAATACGACGCTTTATGACAGCATCGCAATTTCATTGTTTTCCCACAAGACAGACGCACAGCGGATTTTCTTGTGAGACAAATCAACATAGGTTCTAAGAATGTTAAAGCAGGTGGTGAAAAAAGAAAAAAGGTGAGCGTGGGGTCCATGAACTGCTAATCAATACTCCTCCGACCTCCGTTCGCCAGTCTTTATACAGTAAGTAAGGTGACAATTACCGTATTGGCCCGAATATAAGACGTGTTTTTTGCACTGAAATAAGGCTGAAAAAGAGCGGGTCGTCTTATATTTGCGGTGTAGATGTTATATCCATTCACGACGCTAGATGGCGCCAGATATCACTGAAGTGATGTTCTGTCATGACAGATCTCAGCTACTTTCATGTTTAACCAGTTTGCATTGTTTTATTGCAATGTTTTTCCTTATTCAGATTTGTTTCAAGACTACAGTTACAGTTAGACTTCACTTTGATGGTTAATGCAGTTATTGCAATTTTGTTGTTTTATCACAATAGATTGGTTTATTTACATTTCAAAAATCAGAAGCCATTCATTTACGAATGTGATTGCACTTTAGTTTACATATTTAAATGTTCAAATATTAAGATTTTGGTGTTCAAAAGGTATTTTTTCAAACATGAGTCTTGAAAAAGAGGGGGTCGTCTTATAATCAGGGCCGTCTTGTATTCAGGCCAATACGGTATTATTGTGGTACCATCGCCAGAGAGATCGCCAGCTTTGTGAGGTTTTTAATATTTCAGAACTTGTGCAACAAAACATGCCAACTGTCCACCGCAGTTGACACCAGCAACAACAGGACATTAAAAGAGAAAGTAGAATCTCAACTGCATTCTCACACTCATCAGCTACGTGGTGCGTTCAGGTACACCACGCAAAATACATCCGCCACATTAGAACCCGATTTGTTACATTATTACAGGTATTTTTATTATTATTACTATTGTTATATTATTATTCCGATTTTTATTCATGATTTATTTGTTTTGCTCTTTGTAATTGCTATTTGTAATAGTAACAGCAGTATTTATCAAGGATTAAGTGTAGGTTTTCAGGCTGTGGAATAAATTAATTGAATTATAATGTACTGGACTGTCTCAGAAAATTAGAATACACAATATTCTAATTTTTTGAGACAGTCCTGTGTATATATACAGGACTGTCTCAGGAAATTAGAATATTGTGTATTCTAATTTTCTGAGACAGTCAGGAAATTAGAATATTGTGTATTCTAATTTCCTGAGACAGTCCTGTATATATACACAGGACTGTCTCAAAAAATTAGAATATTGTGTATTCTAATTTTCTGAGACAGTCCAGTATTCTTATGGGAAAGTCCTGCTCAACATACAACCGTTTCGACTTACAAACAAAGTCCTGGAACGAATTAACTTTGTATGTAGAGGTACCACTGTTAAATTCAGTTTTAGTCCTACAGGACTGAACGGATTACATTTGGACTCTTCTGGTTGTCTGAGAATATGTTTCTCCTCTCATCCAAGCAGTCTTCATCAATTTATGCAACAAGTCTTTGTTGGAACAGCACAAGCATGAGTTTTGGTGTGATGCCTCAAATGACCGTTTATGCTTAACCAGGGCCATATAAAGAGGGATGCGACACTCCCATAGGGATCCATTATGCGATTTAACTTCCAGGTTTTTCGGAAAGTGGAGAATCGGGTAGTTCCAAACATAGCTTCGACGAGGACAGACCGCATTCATACGAATGGCTGGCTGTCAAGTATATTCGCAGGTAAGTTGATGAAAAAAATGGTCCCTTTTGAATTTTGTGTATTCTATTAGAGGTGCTTTATGACGTATATGTTGAGCTTTATTTGTATGTGCATGGCGTAATTATACATATATTTTATCTAGGTGACAAGCGATTTTTCTCCTACTTTTTAAGCCGACTCTGCTAACTGGGAATGTATCGCCAGGCATAAATTCATCAAGTCGCTACCTATTTTAAATTGTCGACTCTTTCAGAGTCCCCTTTGTGACGTTCTCACTCATCTGTATTTGTGAGTATTGGTAGATGACTGGCTTTCACGTGCTTATTAGCTCGATTTTGTAAGCTTTGAACTAAGATATCACTTGCATGGAAGAGTACCACGTCAATGCATGGCAACCTGTATTCTTTACACCAAAATGTTTGACATTATTATATTTTAGAAAAGTGTATGGATTGAAAGGTGATGTCAATAAATAACACAAATTTATAATAGAAAACTTTTTTTTTTTTTTTTAGGTCACATTTTCATGATCGACTTCTGCTGAGGACAGCTGCTGGTGCCTGCTGGCTGTGGGCATGAAGCCCATTTTTCAAATAGCAAAAAACATTAAAAAAGCCTTTTATTTCATTTTTTGACGGCTGACCATTGCCATTCATTTTTTCTGCTGCTCTTGTTCTTTGAGGAAACCATGCTGCACAACCAACCATCACAGGTCACTAATCTATAAAATGTTAGGTGTAAACAATGAACCATGACACCAATTTCACCAATAGTTCAATAAAAAAATATGATTTGCTTTATCAAAGGGTAAAAAGTTGTTATTGTTATACATTAAACCATGTTACAGAAAATAATACAATTTTGTTCCTGTCTTGTAATCATTCTATTTTGTTTTGCTTGGGTCCAAACTAAATGAAAAATGCCTCTAAAAATGTACAGGTTTGCTAAAATTAGAGGCTATATTCAAAACTTGAGTTAAAGGGCAACTGAAGACCTTTCCGGATTTTGGTGTAATTTTACGAATATAAACTTTGGACGAGTTCGTCAAAACAACCATGACATTATCAACACGTAATTGTAAGGATAATTCGCATTTTTTTTTAGTTTTTTTGCACTCCGTTAATGGTCCCTTCGCAAACCCGGAAGTGTGGCGTAGATTCCCCGACGCAACAGAGAAGACTATCCACAGCTAGCATAGCAGCAACAACGATGTCAGTGATATTTCCACCAAAGGTAACCATTCAGGATCGCTCTTTCGTGACGCTACCGATGGCAAAGGCTCCCAGGAAAGATGAACTACAATTAATCCCTACATGTTTGAACCTGAGGCGTCAGATGACGGCGATTTATTTGACACAGCAGATGGCATCATGACGCCATTTGACAGCTCGACACTTCACGAATGGGAGAGTGAGTGGTAAGCCTAAATCCAGCATTGTGATTTTTTTATTTGAGAGAATGCGATTACATGGTTGTATATTTTTCCATGCTCTCCACATAGCTAAAACTGCATATTAGGTAATGGGACAGCTCCTACCGATCTAAATATGGTAAAGCTAGCCCAAATGTGGCTAAATGAATGATATGTTATTGATTTTTCAAAATAAATGACAAAACGATTTTATTTTCCAGGTGTTGCTGTAAACCGTCAAGTAATTACCCTTCCAACATTATGCCTGTGTCGTCAGGAGATCCTCGACGTGAGAGCCAAACTTGAGGAGGCTGAAGCACTGACAGGGGCATGAATTACATTTAAAAAATAAAACCGTAAATTGTAAACAACATTGACACATTTTGTTGACTGTTTAATGTATTCTATTGGTATATAATATATTGTAACTATATTACATTCTGAAAAAATATTCAATAGGCCACAATAATAAATGATACCAGATTTATGTTGAATCAGCATCAGCTTTCGCTGTCAGATTGTGACACAATATATGAGTTATACCAAGCATACAATGGCACACATCAAAGAACATAAATTTAGTAAGCAAAACAAAGTTAGGATAGCAACGGACTAGCGCAACATTGAAAAATGATAATGGCAGTGGGAAATATGTATTTATATGATAAATGTGTATTATATATGAAGATAACTAGATTTTTCTTTTAAAAAATGTGTGTACTGTATATATGACTCGTTTATGATTTCATGTCATCAAAATTTGCTACATTTATTTCTCCTAAGTCATCGTCATCTGATGTCGCAGACGGAAGAAATTCAGCATCTGGCAGGCCTCATAGGATCTCTTCAGTCGTCATCGCTGGACACCGCATCACTTGGGTCATCATATGACTCGACCCACTCTCTCTTGATTTTGGGAAACTGGGTGGCGACTGACTTGCAACGCTTTTTTCTTAATTTTTTTATGTTTGGCTTCCTGGAGAAAAAAAAAATCACAGCAGCATGAAAATATGTGATGAATCCTAATTTTAATTTAATAAAATTAAAGATGCACCGATACCGATACTAGTATCGGCAGGGGGCGCCGATCCAGCCAAAATGGTGGTATCGGTATCGGCGAGTACCAACAAAGACGGCGCCGATACCATTTACCGGTCCATTATTATAACATTTGACCGCAGCCTTTTTTTTTTCTCCTGGCGCTCACTACACTTTGTCTCTGTGTTGTGTGATGACACGTGAACACCAAACAGCTATCGCTATTGGCCTGCTCCAGACCAATGAGAATGGGCCAATAGCCACTTCTGACCAATGACATGGCCGACATGGCGACATGGCGGCGGTCGGGAAATATTTCAAAATAGAAATCCCGTCAATTAAAATCAATGGCTGCATGCAAGATTTGCGGCCTGAAAGTTTCGAGATGTGGAGTTAAATCGGCCAGTTTCAATACCTCGAACCTGATAAAACATTTGAAGACGAAACGCGAACGAACACAACGAGTTTGAGCCTGCAAGAGCAGGACTGCTATCCAGAGGAAGCAGGGCACTGGACCGGAGCAACTATCTCTGGTCAGTTCACTTCGTCTACTTTACTTTTACTATCTTTTAATGAAAGAAATGCCACAGTAATTTGGGAAGTGTTTCCAAAGTAAGGTTGCCACCTTTCAGAAATAGAAATAAGGGACCCACACCCTCCCGAAAAAACGAGGCTAATAGAGAGACGGGATGCTGTGGTCAATTATTAATAATAATTGTAATTATAATTGTGAGCGTCCGCAAATGCGGAAACAAGGTTGGACCTCGAAGCGGACAACAAGCGGGGGATAAGTACAAGGGTTTAATGATTGCAAACAAAAAATAACACGCGATCGCGGGATACTAGAAATAACAAAAGGAGTCCGTGATAGCAGGTCGACGGAGCTCAATACTAAAAACTCGAAGATTAACTAAGACGATAGGCAGCGAGCCAAAAAGCCAAAATAAAAACACTCAAATACCTGCACAGTGTAGGGGTTACAAACGAGTGCAGCACACTAACAGAAAAAACCCAATGCAGGGGCGTAACAAGCAAATGTAGCGAGACTATAGTGCGAGATGTCAAATGGCGATCAGCAAAGCAAATATCTCGGCAGCCTTCTCTGAGCTCACCCGTGCTTAAATGCTGCGTTGATAAGCCCGCATTGGATTCAGGTGCGACGTCAGGAACGCCCCCACTAACAGCCCAGCAACAAAACACAATCTAACCAGAAGCAGAATGTGACAATAATTTCATGAAAGTTGCACTGTTTGGCCTTTGAGAGGTTTAAAAAAAGTTTACTCAGTTCATTCAGAGTTTATTATTATGAACTTATTTTTACTTTCTTACTGTTGGGCTGGTATTATACTTTGTACTAGTCTTTTTCCTATTTTGCAAAGGTAAGCAACAGCCTGACAAAGCCTTGATAGCAATGATTTCACATCCAATTATGTAGCTCTTTGGGGGAAAAAAAAAAAAAAAAAAAAAAAGTTTTTTTTTTTTTATATATATATAATCGGGGTGGTATCGGTATGGTATCGGTATCAGCCGATACTGCACAGCCAGGTATCGGTATCGGGGCCAAAAAATGGTATCGGTGCACCACTGATAATAATTTCTTGGTGATCAAATAATAATGCCCCAGTCAAAGCAGCATCTATTTGATGCTATTGTTCCCTCTTCAAATAGGCAGACCTTGATGTTGAAGTATAACAAGTTATTGTTTTATTGACATGTATTTGATACATTAGGGCCTGACAGGTGGATTGTTTTGTTGTTATAGGCTTTATATCTACCCTGTGACAGGCCAAAAAACAACGAGCCAAGGACCTATTTGGTGCTGGGGACATTTGAATTTACATAATACCTATTGATATAGTAATAAAATCACATGAGTAGATGACATGTCAGCCTACCTATCTACTTATGACAGGCCAACAGCAACAACAAAAAAATGTCGCACTTCAACAAACAGGCAGTAAGAGTCCCCCTCGTTTATCAAAAAAAGCCAGTAATGTTCTACTTATTCTTTGTAAAACCAAGGTTGCATAGTTGTAGGTTTTCAAAGCTGTCGTGGCTGAAATGATGAAAACAATGAGCCAATTGGGGACCTGTATGCATGCTAATAAAAACGGCCAAAACCTTTGCAGGAGTTTTTTTTTTTTGACCACTCCTTGAGTCTCGAGTCTTCCTGTGAGCAATTCATCGCTACACATCGAGATGGCATGACGAATCCCGCGAGTAAAACCCAGAAAATGTTTGCAATATATGGCGAGGATAGCGTGGTGCTATATTTCCGTGTTCAGAGTGGTGGCGAGGCTTCCTGCAAGTTACGTCATGAGGTAGCGGTCGGCAGGACAGCGCGTCTCTCGTTGCTATGGTGTTGCTATGGCCATAACTCAAAAACTACGCGGTCAATTATTTTTTTTTTTTTAATGTGACTTATTGAGACAGCGAATGATGCATTTAATACAATTCAACTGAGTAAAACACTTAAGAGCGAAATCCGAAAAGCTCTTCAGTTGCCCTTTAAGCGGGAAATATTTGTGAAACGTAATTTCTTTGTGTTTCAGGTTAAACAGTCTATAAAATAAGAAGGAATATGTACACACACACACACATACATAAGCATTACAAAGAACAACAGTAAAGATAAGCGGAAAGTAGAATTTAAAAGTCATGACCTCAAACTTTTTGGGAAACAAAAGTGTTTTTATATGTCAATGCGATGAAACAAGCTAGGCTGTGCCATTTAGAACTTGGAAACAAAATATGTTATACATGGTGTTATCTTTAATATATTACCACAGGTACAGGTGGGTGAATCAAGGAAATGTAGACATTCTCTGGAAAAACAGTATTCTAGTTGTGAAAAAAGAAAAACCAAAATCATCTTGCATGTCAGTGTAATAGTCGATTTCCAGTGTTTATTGTAACACAAACATGAAACTCACTCCACATTGGAAAGTTCCCTTCTGCGTAAGTTTACATAGTTTTCAGTTGTCGCCTTACCCCTCCAAATGTAAAACTAGCATTTAAATATATGTTATAATGCAATGACATAATCAAACTTAGATACGCGATTTTATCCATTTTCACATGAATGTCGCAATTACTGCTGTCAGTTCCATTGAAAACCACTACAGCGCTGCTTGTGCTTGGAACTACCCACACCCTACACGAACCACGTGACCACCTGCAGCGAGAACAAAGAGTGTCACAACTCTTTATACGGCTCTGGGCTCAACCTCATTGCAACTGACTGGGATGGTAATAGTGCTGTTTCCACCCAACAACCCTCGATAATAGACATAATGACTTCTATGCAAGGACTTTTATATGGATTAGATGATAGTAACAATGTTCACAGGCATACTTTAGTGTTATTTTATCTCAGATATAATTTTTGAGATCAAAGATTTTCAAACAATTATTTATTTAATTCAAAAAATATC
The DNA here is from genome assembly GCF_030265065.1 of Corythoichthys intestinalis. Classification (NCBI taxonomy): domain Eukaryota; kingdom Metazoa; phylum Chordata; class Actinopteri; order Syngnathiformes; family Syngnathidae; genus Corythoichthys; species Corythoichthys intestinalis. Next base: position 47,308,785 of record NC_080399.1, read on the forward strand.
TACCTTCAGTATTTTATCAACCAGGCACCATACTTGAGCTCACAGAAAATTACTTCATTAATTAAAATTAAAATTAATTGCCTAGTCAAATGACGTCCCATGCTCTGGTTACCGAGGTAACAGTTATCCATATGTCCCATTATACACGCTAGTCAGTCATTCTCAAACAATGTCATTAGTTTAACTCCTGTCAGTTGTGGATTTCTTTCACCCTCCATTGTGTGCTCATCAGTCCTTGTCACTTCTTGTGTGACTTCAGTTTGACAATGACTTGACAATGAAATGGTTCATTATAGATGAAACAATTGCTCATTTTCTATTTTATGTCTCAATTATCTGAACTGAATGACAGCTTGAATGTACCTCTACCCCACAGTGAGACGTTTCCGTTGCTTCATTGCAAAAACAGACATTTCGATGAAACATTCTTCCTTGTCTGTCTACCTCAGGTGTGATTTTAGGAGCAGTGTCAGGGATGTTGCTTCGTGTTGCCTCCCCAATTCACCCAGACATAGTCATGGTCATTGCCTTTCCTGGCGATATCCTCATGAGGATGCTGAAGATGTTGATCTTGCCTCTCATCATCTCCAGTTTAATCACGGGTATGCCACAAATACAAAATATTGCACTGTTGAAAATTGGTGACGCAATGTATGTTATTTATATATTATATGTTTGATTTATCCGTGTCAATAGTTTTCATTCCTTTCATTTAAAATATTGCAATAGATGCACACTAACCTCCTTTAATTTGGACCATCTGACAAGGCCCATTTGTGTTGTATGAAAATTATACCTTTATAAAAATAGTAATGCTCAGTTTTGACTTGTCAGATGAAGTGCTGTTTATAATCTTTTGTGGATACAAGGCAACCAGAGTAGGGTATGAAAAGGTCTTCCTAAGTTGTAGTGTAACAAAATAGGGTAAAATGGAAAAGTGGGTTTTTATCAAAGGCAATATATTGTGAAACCCTTCATGTATGGGATCAAGTTATTTAATGCAAATGCATGTACTCTTGTGGGTTGAAAATAGGTTAAATGCTGATTATATCAGAAATGAAAAAACACTATTTTTATGTGAATGTTTATTTTGAGACATTAAAAAAGGTAAGCTCACACTCTACCTTTCTGTGGTCGTAGGACTGGCTGGTTTGGATGCCAAATCTAGTGGTCGTTTGGGTACCAGAGCAATGGTCTATTACATGTCCACAACTGTCATTGCTGCCATCTTGGGAGTTATTCTAGTATTGGTCATCCACCCTGGAAACCCCAAACTGAAAGAGAATCTTGGAGAGGGAGAGAAGAATGATGATGTGTCCAGCCTGGATGCCTTCTTTGATTTGATCAGGAACCTGTTCCCTGAGAACCTGGTGCAGGCTTGTTTCCAACAGGTAAGGCAACAGTGCGGGAAAAACAAGAAACAAAACAAAAACATTAATCCATCAGTTTTTTTTTTTTTTTTCACACATCCTGTCCTATGTTATGGGTGGAGTTTTTCCACAGTTGAATGATAATGAATCCTGTGTAGATGAAATGAAACTAGGTGCAGTCATAAAGAATTATAAAACCACATATAGTAGGACAACAAAACAGGAATATTACAGACATCTCTGTTACTTAGGTTATAGAATGCCGACATTTTAAAGAGCAATACTTAGAAACTAAATTTTTGGGTTTTTGCTTTTTTTGGTCCTTGACACATGTTTGCTCTGCCGCTATTCGTCAGGGAGATTACCTAGGTCATTAAGAAAGACAATGCATGTTAGTAATGCGGACAGTACTGCACATCTGGCCTGGGTTCTTACAGGAACAGGAACTCAAACACTGAGAGAATTAGCTATTATCAGGTGACTGAAATTTAAGCAAAAGTGTGTATATATCATGAAAGACATTTTGTAATGAAAAAAAAAACATCCTGTTTTGTGCAAAGTCGGCACTGATGAGAGAAAATGAGAGTGTGAGAATACATATGGCGCAAAACATTCAGGTGACTTGGAGTTCCGCTCTGAGACAACCAATTTGGCCAAATTTCAAAATTGTCCGATATGCACATGTGATACATCATTGGAAAGCTTAAAATCTCCATTTTCCGGGCGAATAAAAATTTTCAACAGGAGGGCATTTTTAAAAATACATATATTTTTAAACAGCAAAACCCTAACTGAGAGCACGCGAGAGCAGAATTAAAGACCCCATGATTTTAACGGTATATTATCGTGTACTTACCTCTTTTTGATCCAAAAACTCCATGTAGCATGTATCACCGAGTGTCAAGACACAGCTGTGAATGACCACAGAGGAGTGGCGGAGTGTTCGAGACGTTCATTTTCATATATTTACCCTTTTAAACGTTTATTTTTCAATTTTTCTTTGTTTGGATCGATTATTTATCATCTAAAATATTGGGGAAAAAGCGAATGTAACAAAAAAAAATACAATTAAATGATGGTTATGAGGTAGAAATCCGTGACTTTTTTTTACAGACGCTAATTTTTTCATTGTGACGTAATTTGTTTCAAAGTTTAAAATATGCGAATGAATCATTTTTTAAAGTCTTTTTTTTTAAAAAAACTAAATATTAGACATCAATTAATGATTCTAATCTAAAAATGACAGACATTTCGGATAATAAATACGATTACTTACCTTCTTTTTATGGCTAGGTTGAAACAAAAGCGGTTGCGCGACGTCTGTTAACGGGGGTTTCCAGGATAAAACGGACAAATTAGAAATAGTTTGGGGAGTTAATGCGTCATGAATATGCTATTGCAGCATGTAGACATATTGTTCTATCAAACACAACATTTTTTTTGGCTTAAAATACAGCAGATTATTTTAGAGGGGTGCAAGGGCAGAAACTGCTTTTTCAACCTTGTCTGTGTTTTCCGCCATATATACAGTATATATCCTTTATGTTCCTATTTATAGTGTTTCACTTATCCATATTATCAATGAATGTTCAAATTCTACTTCAGATCCAGACAGTGACTAAGAAGGTCGAAGTGGTTATCGAAGAGGATGTCAATGCCACCACTATGGAGGGCCTATTGGCGAATATTACCAAGGAGCCTCAGTTTGTCACTAAAAAGTCCCTGCAGTTCAAGAGTGGAATGAATGTCCTGGGTCTGTATTAAGTTACTATGTCTAACAGTAAAAACACATTTTTTCCCCCTAAAATCAATTCCCTCTTGTCCACTTTCATTGTCAAAGTCTAACTGTTTTGCAAACCTCCTTCACAGGTCTGATTGGTTTCTTCATTGCATTTGGCATCTGCATGGGCAAGATGGGTGAGAGGGCCAGACTGATGATTGAATTTTTCAACATTCTCAATGAGATTGTGATGAAACTTGTTATCATGATCATGTGGTTAGTATTGAAATATTACTATTAACTTAATGTATATTATTTGCTCATTTTCTACTATGACAGTGAGAAATACATTTTTGGTGTCTTATAGATAAACATTTAGTCTAGATTGTACAATGGTAACTCGAGACAAGAAAGCTTCAGTATACGAAATATTCATTTTATGAAAGGTTTTGAAAGATTTTTTCGCTATGTGTTACGAAAAACTATTTGATGGTTTCACAACGCAAAAGGCCCTCAGCCCGACGCTATCCCCCTCTGTCTTCCTCACTAGCTTGCTGGACAGTGGCAAAGAAAAACTCCCACGCCGCTCGTTATGCGTTCGTTCTTTAATTCAACAAAAGTAATCCACAGCAAACAAAACAGCAAATGAGAGTCTGAATAAACGAAAATTAATCCAGTTGAAAGGTAAATTCACAAATATAAAGAAATAGAGAAAGAGGTAGAGAGGATGGTCAAAAAACTGTTTGGGCTCTTATACTTCCTCCTTCCTGCTTTCACGCCAAATGACTCGCCCAAACAGCTCTCGCTTCGCATTTATATCGTACGACATGACGTCACCAGCCCATCCCACGAAACCAAATAAACAAATAGTAAGCCTGTGTTATAGAACCAAAATAAATTATTCCCAACTAACATGCATAATTAACCAATCGTTATTTAGGCTTCTACACTATTCATCATGCGAAAGATGATATATACTGAAATAGATAATTCCCGCTGGCAGCAATACAGTAATGTATAGTAGCTACTGTGTTGTCTATCTTATCATTCTGATAAGATGACAAAGTTTTCACTCTACCAGTCACGCAATATAGAGTACACCTCCTTGTATATAACGTCCCGTAGGCCCCTATTACAGGCTGGGTAATGGACTTCTAATTCCTAACACCACAACTATATTTGACTATAAATGTAAATATGAAATATAACACCACAATGTGTTACACAATGCTCATGTACAAAGGAATATAACTTACAAGCAATGCTTTATCAAGGAACAAACGTGGAGATGAAATACTAGCAAACAATGGCTGGTGAAGTTAGCTGGTCTTTTAGTATCCCGTGCTTGCTATAAGCTGGAGTAGCAATGTGATAACATCTGTAGAATGAGCCTAAAAAACTACTTACACTTGAGCGCCTCTAGGGGGTGACAAAACATTACAAATAATCACAGGCAATCAGAGGGCATCATAGCAAATTTAATGTGGTGTTCTAAGAGCTTGGAACAAATTAGGTGATTTACATAAATATAACACGATTCATTTTATGAAAACATGATGATTCGAAAGCCACTCTAGAACGAATTTAATTTTCGTATCTTGAAGTACCACTGTATTTACATTTATAGACAGTATATGTCTCTAAGCCTTGTCTATCTTTACCAGGTATTCCCCCTTTGGTATTGCCTGCCTAATCTGTGGTAAGATCATCTCCATCAAAGATTTGGAGGTGGTTGGTAGGCAGTTGGGAATGTATATGGTCACTGTCATTGTTGGCCTCATCATTCATGGAGCAATCTTCCTGCCTAGTATTTATTTTGTAATCGTCAGGAAAAACCCCTTTAAATTCTTCTTGGGCATCTTCCAGGCATGGATCACTGCCCTGGGCACTGCATCAAGGTCAGTATTCAACCTTTTTCCTTCTCCTCAAAAATTTATGACACATTTTGACCCTTGGGGTATTATATATTTGTTTGTAAATGTAAAATAAATGTGGCTTACTTTGTTTATTTATTGAAGTTCATGATCTTTTGAATGTTAAACATTGAATGGGGTCAGAGTGACCCCAAGGAGGGTTAAGACCAGGGATGTCCTGATCCGATCATGTGATCGGAAATCAGGCCGATCGCACCATTTTTTAGAGGATCGGAATCATGTGAAAACCTGGTTTTTAATTAATAATATATAAAGTATATTTATGATTTTCTGCTTTGTGTTCGTGCAGCCTCTCACTCTTCCTCCTGCTGCTTAAAAATAACGATGATTGGCAGGTTTGTAACTTTGATCTGGTGAGTGAAGGCTCTGTAGCTCTACGATCAAGGGCACAAATGTGTTAATCATCATTTAGTCAATTTCTTTGTCTCGAGGCTGTTCTCGGTAGCGTGAGCGAATTTGATTGGACTCACTCATATGAATTATCTGAATGTTATGGAGAGTAATTACAAGTATGGTACTTTAAGAAAGTACTTTATAACGGCTAAAATGTAACAAAATAATCCAGAAATACAAGTGCATTGCCAAAAGATACAAATATATATACGTTATGCATTCCGCACCACCCCTAGAAAAAGCGGGTGAGGAAGTATTGTAAAAAGTCCAGAAGTGTAACATTTTTGGAACTTTTGTTCAAATAAAAACAACAACAAAAACGGTTTTTCCGGTACCAGCAGATTCTCAAAACTGACTCAGACTCGGGTGCGAAAACATGCGATCGGGACATCCCTAGTTAAAACCACTGGTGTCTGGATATTTATATGAGTTTTAAAATGTTGACTATTAACCTAGAGTGTATTCCTTTTCTTAATCCTAGTGCCGGCACTCTGCCAGTTACTTTCCGCTGCCTGGAGGAGAACTTGGGAATTGACAAAAGAGTTACTCGTTTCGTGCTCCCAGTTGGTGCCACCATCAACATGGATGGAACTGCTCTGTATGAGGCTGTAGCTGCGATCTTTATTGCACAGATGAACGGTGTTCACTTGGACCCTGGTCAGATCGTAACTGTGAGGTCAGAAACCACACATAGTGATATGGAAAAAATACATACAATAACAATAATATATTTTTTTTAAAGACAATAAATAATCACAATTATTATTATTATGCTTACTGTAACAAAATACATCATATTTTATTTCATACCGAATCCTTAAACCAGACTCGGCAATTCTATGTTACACGTACATTTTTACATTAGAAAGTGTGGGTCATTCTCCATTCTCCTGCTACAAAAATAACAAGGTTCACCTAAGAATAAAGTAGTAATGAACAAAACCAGGTATGACTGGAGCATAGGAACACACGAGACATCGACAATACGTCAGAAGCACTGGACTGGAGCAGGGATCTTAATTCCACAGACATGAGGTAAAGAGACGAGATACACTTGGTGAGCACGAAACGTAGATGGGAGGCTGATTGGCAAAACACACCACGAGCAAGTAGACAAGATAAAGAACAAGACACATTAATGAATCAAACAGTAATAGAAGATAGTACACAGCATGTTGCCAGGGCTGAAAGTGGGTAGAAATTCTTGCTGGAACTCCCTGACGTGAAGGTCGACATGCAGCCAGAATTTTTAATTTTTAGTTATTTTATGTCAAATCTCCTAAAACCACTGAAATGCAGACAAAAATGATTTTGGCATAGTTATAACACATATACACAAAAAAATTGTTTTAGACATGCATTAAGCTGCTACATTACAAAAACTGTCACAAGGCATACAAGAGAAATAGATTTTTATCCAAATTTGGATTTGTCAATGATTTGCCAAATAACAGTTAACAAAAACACCAGCATCCCCAACCTCTAATTCCTAATTTTTATTTTTCATCATTTCCTCACATCTAAATGCAAATCCTCAACTTTAACTATTTAAGAACATAGGATATACTCGTACATCAAAATGAAAGATAATGGAAACATTACAAACAACAAGACAACTACTTATTTTTTTTAAATATTAGAGATACATAACATTCATTATTATTATTATTATTATTACTACAATAAGATACATAACATACATTAACAAAAATAATTACAAATGACATACATTATGCAGTGAAAAGGAATTTACCGTATTGGCCCAAATATATGACGGCCCTGATTATAAGATGACCCCCTCTTTTTCAAGTTTGAAAGTTTGAAAAAAGACTTTTTGAACCCCAAATTAACTTTTATACAGAAAATAATGACAGTACATCTGAAACAAATGATTATAACAATATATTTGAGAGAAAAAGCATGTTATTTTGCCTCATTCAAATCTTAATATCTGAACATTTAAATATGTAAACTAAAGTGCAGTCACATTTGTAAATGGATGGCTTCTAGTTTTTGAAATGTAAATGAACCAATCTATTGTGATAAAACAACAAAATTGCAATAACTGCATTCACCATCAAAGTGAAGTCTGACTGTAACTGTAGTCTTGAAACAAATCTGAATAAGCAAAAACATTGCAATAAAATAATGCAAACTGTTTAAACTTGAGAGTAGCTGACATCTGTCATGACAGACCATCGCTGCAATGATATCTGGCGCCATATGGCGTCGTAAATGGGTATGATGTCTAGACCGCGAATATAAGATGACCCCCACTTTTTCAGTCTTATTTCAATGCAAAAAAAAAACGCAGTCTTATATTCGGGCCAATACAGTATGTTATGGTCTGCGAATGCGGAATACAAGATTGGACCCAATAGCAGACAACAATTGAAGGGATGCGTATATGGGTTTATTAATACAAACAAAAGGAGGAATAACTAAATAGGTCCATGACAATATGTCGACGGGGATCAAATAACATTACACTAAGGGTTGGGCAGAGAGCCAATGAGATGACAAAATAAACACATTCAATACCTGCACAATGTAGAGGAATTACAAAACAAAAAACAGCTGACGAACAATATAGCAAATCGAGGGAAGCCTCGAAAGCACAAGTATAAAATGGCGATCAGCGAGTTAATATCTCGGCTCCCTTGCTTTGATTGCACAGCTGATGCCCATTGAATGCACCTGCGTCCAGGGAACACCACCCACACTCTGAAATGAGAATATTGACATGCAGCCGATTGTGACAATACATTTTGAAGATCACGCAAACATTGACTTTTTTTAAATTATAAGGAAGTAAATAAGAAGCCTAACATAAATGGACTAAAATAAGTCCAAAGTGCAAATCGACATGGAAGATGTTCTGAGCCTCCCCATCAGAGCAAATAGAATAAAATTAATAAGCCTCTTATACTCTTTCTTTTTTCTTTCCTTTAAAGATCTGACCAATTTTCTCTTGTATTGCCCTTTTTTTGCATTGATTCAACAAGCTTATTCTATTTTTTCTAATTTTTGCCTTTCCAGAACACATTTGAACCAATCAGAGCTAACTATCTATGCTTATCACATGTCAGTATGTCAGCCAACTGAACGGACAACTAAGTCCTGGTTGGTTTGCTGCGCGCATGTGCACATCGGCGCGACTCGTCAGACTCAGATAACAGCTGCAGCTCGGGAGAGCTCAGTGCAGTTTTTTTAAACATAGGGTTTTGACAGTTGCCGTTACATTTTATAGTTCAAAGCACCGTTCTGCCCTGTTCCAGCCCCGAATCTTTTACCTGAACTGCGTTAAAGACTGTCCCGGCCCACTTTCACCCCTGCATGCTACCCTTGGGATAAATTGACAGTCAGATTCTTAGCCAGCAGTAGTTTCTTGCAATTGTACATCAAGGGAAGTAAAGGAGCTGATTCACGAGAGGTGGAAAAAGCAGATAGGTACTAATGATGGCCAAAAGTTGTTTAATATTTAGACAAAAAAGGAGTTCCTAACTATCAATTGGAGAGAAACAAAAAATATTGAATAGAAAAAAGCATATAAAGGCAAAAACTGCAGGTTTCTCACGTTCCCATATACCGTAATTGGCATTGGGTCAGTAGTGAAGGATGGTTGACCTTCATCTTGAGAATTCATTATCACACCACTTGACCAGCTTATAAGTGAAACCTCTCATCTTTCATACGTGAAGTTCTTCACATGAAGCACCCACTGTGGCGTATTTCATCACTGCTATTCGTACAAAGACTAGCACCATTCAGAGCCTGTGTGAATCATGGCTGGAAAGATTTTTCAGGGGCAGTCATTTTCTCTTACACTTTTGCTGGAATGATAGTCGATCAAGTGGTTGTCTTTATTTGTTCTTTTACCGCGTCATCATCCAGTCTCACAGCCACTCTGGCCAGTGTGGGGGCCGCCAGTATTCCCAGTGCTGGACTAGTGACCATGCTCTTGATCCTGACTGCAGTGGGGCTGCCAACCCAGGACATCAGTCTGCTTGTTGCTGTTGACTGGCTTCTGTGAGTTTACTTTTGCATTATTAGTTAACTAGAAGTTTGAAGTTTATTTACTTTACTTGGTGTCCATGAAGCTGACCAACCCACATGGGCTTTTGAGAATTAAAAAGTGGGCAACCCATTGGGTTGCAGTCAAGCACTTAAAAAATCAGCAAAATAAAATTCTTCCAGGCTTCCAGTTATCCAGTAACTTTTTTTATGGAAATTTTCTTCGCAGTGATCGGTTCAGGACCTCTGTGAATGTGGTTGGGGACTCCTACGGTGCAGGCATCGTGTACCACATGTCCAAGGCAGAGCTTGAAGAGCTGGATGCGCACATGGCTAAATCAGACGACATCGAAATGACAAAGACCCAGTCGTATTATGACGACATGAAGAACCACCATGAAAACAATTCCAACCAGTGCGTCTTAACGCCTACCTCAAATGCTAACAATTCTGTCGTAGTAGATGAGTGCAAGGTACAATTAATGCTTACTGATCTAGAGACTTGTATATAACCATCTTTCTTGTTGCATGCTCAGCATATCTTGTTGCTTGCCTCCTTTTCAATTCACTGCACTTTTGTATAGTACTTTGTAACTCACTAACTCCATAATAGAAATGATGCATCAGGACAATGCATGCTTTTCAGTAGTCATTCTGGAACAGCAGCTTTTGTGTTGTGAATGTATAGAAATATGATTTCACTATCTCAGCACATTTTGCATATCTAATTACCCTGGGCAACAATAAAAAATATATACATCCTATAGGTCAAAACTTGACATAATAGAGAAAAACTTTAATCAATTTTGGATTTTGCTCCCAAAATATAGTGAATAACAGCTGTCAGATCTAAAACAACAAAAATCGTGTTCCATTTGTGATTGTTTCCTGAGATTTTTTTACACCTATTATCCTTTGTGGCCAAAAAGCTTTGGCTAAACAATGTAGGCTAATTATTTAGCAAACCTAACATATACCAAAACAGCATATAATATCATTTCCAGCTTGAAATGTTAGTGTTTCCCAGATTTTTCTTAGTTTCTGTTGACTTTTTTTTCTTAGCACAATATCCCACATGGACCCCTCCATTCATCTAATTTTAGATTATTTTAATTATTTACAGTTTATAATGGTTCACCTTTTCCAGGCTTTTGAAAATCAAAGATGGAAAATGCTGCAGATAATTAGGAGCAATGTGTTCCCGAGGTACACCTACCACACAGGGATTGGTACTTTTAAACAAAAAGCTATTTTGGCCCATTGTGAGGATTGTGTAATGTAAAACCAGTGTACATTCAACCCTTTACTTGAATGTTTAGGGTTTCACAATAGTACAGGATCATGTATTACATGTACTTTATGTACACCAACATGCATATGCCGTATCCATTTATTAAAGGATGGAAGGTGTTGCCTGGTAACACTGGCACTAGAAATCTGCTCAGAGTGATCATTTACATCTTGTTCCAAACAAACCAGAGGCCTGCTGTTTCCAGTTTCTTTGGTCTCGTTTGGTCATTTTGTAGTCTGCTAATAGCATGGCTCACTTTTCAAATGTGAATATGTTATAGCTGGTCTGCAAAATGTCCTAATGCATTCGTTCTGTAGTGTTTGTGTTACTTTTGTACTACTGTTTTGCATTCAAGCATGTTTTTAATGTACTTTTCAGTTTTGGTTCACCAAAAATGTTTGGTCTGTCCCCAGGTCACTCCACTCATAAGACCACCATAAGCATTTTGATCAGCATTCCTTTTGGAGTTTCACTTCCAATTGTAGAATTTGTATTTGATTTTGCTGCTATGTTGTCTAAGTATTCCAATGTGCAGTACACCATGAAAACCAAACTGAAAAAGTTTGTTTCTAGACCATTCTGCCTTCAACAGAATATGAATTCTCCATGAAATGAATGGACTTACATGAATATTAGTTGCTTATGTTTTTCTAATATTAACATGTAAATTGGAACATCTAAAGTTTGAACATAATCCTCCCTGGGATGTTGTTTTATACCTGATTTGTTTGAATATGAAACCGCACAATAGATAATTCTTTCAATCTCTTAAAAAAATAAGTAGCTCATTGATAATATTAAAACTTTAAACTATGAAACAATATTTAGTAATACATTTTCGTGTTTTAAGATTAAATTCCAAACAACTAAAATAGAAAATAGAAAATTTAACCTTCTTCATCAATAACAAGTGATGTGAAATAGGTTGTAGCATATTATGGGTAAAATCCAAGTACAGTGGTACTTCGACATACAAATTTAATTCATTCCAGTATTTGGAAGTCAAAATGGTCGTATGTCGAGTGGGATTTTCCCATAAGAATACATTATTATTCGATTAATTCATTCCACAGCCTGAAATCCTACGCTAAATTCTTAATAACGACTGCTGGTACATTAAATTATATTATCATAATATTAATAATAATAATTATTATTATTATGCAACGAATCAGGTTCTAATGTGGCGGTTGTGTTTTGCATGCTGTTCCTGCGTATGCCTGACGACAGAGTGAGAGCGGTGCGGAAGATTTTTTTACTTTCTCTTTTCATGTTGTTGGCGTTGGCTATGGCGGACAGTAGCCGTGTTGTGTTCCACAAGTTCTGAAATAAATGATTAAAACCTGACGAATGTACCGACTTCCTTGCCGATGTCACGATAATAATAATTGTCATGTTAACTTATGAAGGATGGCAAAAGGAGGTCGGAGGAGGGCCGTCGAGATCGTAGACGAGTTCCAGCCATATTGTCGAGCGAGTTCGCTGACACGCACACCACGCTCACATTTTTTAGTCATTTTTAATCATAATTTTAATGCTAGGAGTCACCTTTTTACTTTTTCGCCACCTGCGCTAACGTTTTTGTGACTCATGTTGATTTCTCTCACAAGAAAATCCACCGTGATTCCGTCTTGCAGGAAAACAATTAAATTGCGACACTGTCATAAATCGTAGTATTTCCAGCATGTCGTCATATGTCGAGACAAATGACGAGTTTTACGTGAGATTTTGAAAGAATTGTATGTCGAGGTACCACTGTATATTTGTAGTCCATATACATCTGTTTTGTTTCTGTGTTCAAAAAACAAAATAAACAAAACAAAAAGCTTTATCCTCACAAGTGTGGTAGTGTTGCTCGAGTCAACTCAAGTCAACTATGAGCAAACCTTTGAAAATTTTCTGACATCACAACAAGCCGAACCCCAGTTTGGACAATTTCTGGATATTTCAACTTTGAATGTTCCAAAATAGCACATTTCCAAAAGTTTAATTAATGTTAACTGCCTCAGAGCTTGGCTAATCTGTGACATTTGATTAACATATCTAATTGCTGAGTGTCTGTAAGACTGTTGTGTATTTTTCACAGATGTGTTGTTTAGCTCTCCGTGCTAACTGCTTGCAGGTAACCTCAGCCACAAACGGTTCTGCTGCGGAGTGCACGCTTGTTGAGGAGGAACCATGGAAACCTGAATAATGGGCAGTGCAGAGATCCCCTGCTCCTGGGCTCCACAAGCTTTCCTTTCTGGTGATGGAAAAAAAGAGTGAATGAAAAAAATCATACGAACAGAGCTACTAATGTTTATTATGTAGTCTAATTTTCATTATCATTAGTCCCTTTAAGATTCTTTTTGCGTCTCTCTGACTGATAAATACTACTAATTCACTTAACTGTGAAAAGGCAACAGCAGCACACGCTTCCTGTTAGAGCACAATTATGTCCTTAATAGCAGACTCTTGCACAATATGCTTCAAAGTTGGAGGAGGGAAGGAAGAGAAACACCTGAAATACTACACTCTATTGCTAGCAATACATTCCACTTGAAGCGTCTCAGAGGCGATTGTTATTGTAATGAAAGTGTAAGTCGGCATGGCGACCACTTCTCTGCTTTACTTCCGTTTTATTACCATCACAAGCACACCTGCTAAGATCATGTTTATTCTTAGTCTCAGAATGCACTTGTCTACAATTACCTATTATCTGCAAGAATTCCAGAACTAATGAAAAGGTTGGTGGCAGGTTAAGCTGAACCATATACCATAATATACACTACAGTATAAAGCACAACTCGTATGTTTCCTTTTAAATTCAATATAATCTAAAAAGGGACATATATATATATATATTTTGTCTTTGATATATGTATGTGTGTGTGTGTGTGTGTGTGTGTGTGTGTGTGTTTACGTATGTGTGTGGATTTGGGAGTGTTATAGCGCATGACTAAATCAGTTACTGGGGTCAAACAGGTGGTGGTGGGGGGGGGGGGGGGTCACTGCAAAAGTCCCCAAACTGCCGCAGTCACATCAAGACCAGTTTACTTGTCTGTTTACAGAAACACAATCTGAAATTCCAATGAAAACAGAGCACATCACTGCCCAAAAGGATTGAGTGACACTAATGACATTCAAATAAGATTTGGATTGTAACGCCAATGAAAAATTGACTCGTCAAAGTCCATTATGGCACAAATGAGAAATGATATAAAGCACAAAATGCATGGCACAAAAAAGATAATGAGCCGATTTGGGGTAAGTAGCGCATTTCAAATTATGCAAACACCTTGATTCCAAGAGATAATTGGAGACTCTCAGGCCTTGATGTTTACTCCTGTACAAGGACACATTTGCAGCAATCCTCATGTTTACGCCCTCACATGAGCTCTTCACATCAAGAAATATCCGCTTAATAGCATGATCCAAATTTTGATTATGACAATGGCAAGCTTTTAGTTAAAAAAAACTTCCTGCACAATTGTTTACTGTATCCTCAAAAGACACTTTACGTCACACTTTTGTGTACGTGGGCCAATATCGATTTGATGAAAACACTAACAGATGTAAGAGAAAGTACAGTGTCAGATAGGATTCAAGACATGCACAGAGACAGACCATAGATATTTATACTTATCTTCGAGAAGCCGCTGAAGATTCTTGTTTTGCCAAACACAGCAAACAATTCCATATTTTTAGCCATCAGAGCCCAAGACTGTTTCTACAAACCCTTGATGCTGCAGCTGTGTGCCAATACTCACAACAGTGGACACATACTCCTTCCATTTTTCACCAGAATCAGGTGATGTAAACTTATACTTCCCCTCGTCGAAGCAACAACACAAATGGACGACTGTGTGTCCGTATGAGTGAGAATTCAGATTTCTTTCTCAGTCTTGCGTCATTCTCTCCTGTCTTGTTTCTCTTCATTTGTGCTTGACTACAAATTGAAAATGTTTGCGTCACACTGATCTAAAAGACATACAATGCATGTCAGAATAACAATGGAGGCACAAAATATATTGTGCACCACTTAGTATAGTCGAGTTCCTGAAGTACATGCACGCGAGGCATCTTAGTCGGCTTCCACACCCCACAATTTGGGGTACACATATGAACAAAACTTCAAGGTGACAATATAGTAACGCGCACATCATTGACATCCTAACAGCCCCTTCCAATTTGGCCATTATGGCCTTGTTACCTTCAGGAACAAAGCGTCTCCATTAAGGAGACCACGGTCACCATTGTGATGACCTTTGGACCACTTATTTGTTCAAAGTATTTTAGAAGCATGAATAAAATGAAATTTTTTTTTTTTTGCACCACTATCTTAAAAGCATGATATTTGAAGTGCCTCCTTGCACTTTGTGTATATATTGTAGTCGACAGTGTTTTGTTGTTGATCTTTGTTTTCATCCTTTTTTCCCTTTGGGGAAGTATTGAAATGGTTTGTAGGAACATAGGTTTATTGCTGTTACATTCTAAATGTAATCCTCTAGAAGATATATCATCTATATCCTGAGTAGAACTAGATTAGAGAAAATGTATAGGCAGGAAATTGTGGATTAAATTGCTTGTTTGTTCATTTTTTTTTTTATTCTCTAATAACTAGGTGCTTTACTTATCTGTCACTCAACAATATACAGTATAAATATCTTTTTTGTATCTAATGTAAGCCTTTTGAATGTTTGTTCCATGACAATATAAGCAGTGTGCATTCACTTTCATTGTACATAAATAGATATATAAATGTTCTGGTCCGTGGAAATGCTGAATATCCTGAAGCAACATGTGCATGAGAAGGATAAAAACAAGAGGGTGGGAAAAAGAGTAAGCGGGAGAGGGGTGGAGTTGTTTGTTAAACGGGGCCAACATGACTTTATTTGGAGGAGACGGCGAGAAAAGTTGCAAAATAAAGGTGACGGGACTGTACGTAGGTTAGCGTGAAGAATCAAATGGCTCCAAGCAGATGATAAATAAATGACCAATGATCACATTTTCCAATTATCACTTCACAAAATTCAGCAACGTTCCTCAGGTGAATCATTGTGTTTGTTCAATGGCGAGGACTGGCATGTTCTCATACACTATACAAGCATCATGTTCAACCTGATGCTCTGATAGTAGCATATCATGGATCTCTAAACTGCTTTCAGGTTCTCTGTTGAAGTGCCACAACCTATAGTGAGACTGGCATACCATCGCAAACATATCCCATAGTAAACCTGCCTTTACCCACTTGCCTTTTTTCACTTTCTACGCACAATATGCACAAAAACCCACTTGGAACTGGTTGAGCTGAAAAAGGAAACGCTATTGGCGCAAAGGGCCCTGAAGTACACCTTCACTCTATTTTCTACTGAAATGTGTTTTGTGAAAGAAACACCCCTGACAAGAAGTTGCCTTCCTAATATTACTTTTCTAGGGCCTCCCTTTGTAAAGCTTTTGCTTTTATTTTGATGTAAAGGCAGAAAGGGGGCGATATTGACAAAAAGTAAAAGAGAAAAAAAAAAAAGCAAATGAATCCTTTCCTCTGTCATATGGTATACATAAAAAGAAAATCTGTTTCTACATATCTAAATGTGCTGTACCTTTGGTGTACATATACAAATATAACTAATAAATGTTGATTCATAACTAAAATTGAGTGCTTTTTCTTTTGCTGAATTTGCTCCATCATTCCAGTATAAAAATCACTGTCAATTCACGCGATTCTGGTTGACTTTGCATTGCGGATTACATTCCATTTCAATTTATTAACTACAGCAAGTTTCTGACTGTGCACTTATAGGACAGCAGGGTATTTACCCTTCCTTTTTCTACAAAGCGAGCTGCGATGGGCTCCAGCTCACCAGTAGCCCTAATGAGGACAAGTGCTGTTAAAACGGATGGATGGATGTCATTTGGTGCCAATAAACTGCCCTGCAAGATGGAACGATTCTATCTCTTTCTGTGACAATATTTATCTTTCTTTCATTCTTGATTTCCTGCTCAAACAGGCTCTTGCATCAACTCCCCGCTGCCATGGAAACCTGGCTTCCTCTTTCTTTTACAGCAGAGCAACTGCCTTGCGGTTTAGTTTTGTAGATTGTGAATCATCCAAGTTTTGGTAATCCACAAAGGTTAAATGAAGGCAATTGGATGTCCTTTTTTATTTTGTTGAAGATTTGTTTGTTTTTTTGCATTTAATCCAAAAGATGACTTCAATTCTTTTTCAAAGAACAGGCTGGCCCTACAGTGCCGTTATGCCACAACTAGAGTGTATGCAGGACCATCAGACCAGTAGCTACAATATGCAGCAGCAAATACACTCAACATGCACTTGTATAGTGTGAACACTATATGCACTGCTCAAAAAAGTAAAGGGAACACTAACCTAACACATTGCAGTATAAATGAATGAAATATTTTTATTAAATACTTTGTTCGTTCCATAGTATGTGCTGACAACAAACGCACACAAAATTATCAATGAAAATCAAATGTATCAATCCATCGAGGTCTGGATTTGGAGTTATACTCCACTTATGAAAGTGGAAAAACACAATACAGGCTGATTCAACTTTAATGTAAACAAGTCAAAATGAGGCGCAGTAGTGTGTGTGGCCTCCAAGTGCCTGGATTACCTCCCTACAATGCCTGGGCATGCTGCTAATGAGACGACGGAGGGTGTCCTAGGGAATCTCCTCCCAGATCTGGACTAGGGCATCACTGAGCTCCTGGACAGTCTGAGGAGCAACCTGGCTCTCCCAGATGGACCTAAATACAATGTCCCAGAGGTGTTCTGTTTGATTTAGGTCAGGCGAAAATGGGGGCCAGTCAATGTGATCAATTCCTTCTTCCTTCAGGAACTGTTGCATACTACAGCCACATGAAGTTGGGCATTGTCGTGGACCAGGAGGAACACAAGTCCCACTGCACAAGCATAGCTTGTGACAATGAGTCCAAGGATTTCATCCCGATACCTAATAGCAGTCAGGGTGCCATCATCTAACCTGTAGAGGTCGTTGTGTCCTTCCAGGGATATCCCTCCCCTGACCATCAATGACCCACCACCACACCGGTCATGCTGAATGATGTTGCAGGCAGCATAACGTTCTCCATGGGATCTCCGGGACCCTTTCACGTCTGTCGCATGTGCTCAGGTTGAACCTGCTTTCATCGGTGAAGAGCACAGAGCATAGTTGCAAATTATAGTGGTCTATGACAAATGCCTCTTAAGCTCTACGGTGATTGGCAGTGAGCACAGGGCTCTCTACAGGATGTCAGGCCCTCAGACCATCCTCATGGAGCTCATTTCTGATTGTTTGGTCAGCAACATTCAGACCAGTGGCCTGCTGGAGGTCATTTTGTAGGGCTCTGGCACTGTTCATCCTATTTTTCCTTGAACAAAGGAGTGGATACCGATCCTGCTGAGGGTTTAAGGATCTTCTACGGCACTGTCCAGCTCTCCTGGAGTACTTACCTGTCTCCTGGAATCTCCTACAGGACGACAGGTTGGTCCTCAGACTGTCCAGGAACTCAGTGATGTGCTGGTCCAGATCTGGGTGGTAATCCCTCAGGAAAACATCTGCCATCTCATCAGAAGTATGCCTAGGCGTTTTAGGGAGGTCATCCAAGCACTTGGAGGCTATACACACTACGATGCATACTGTTTGCTTGATTAAATGCCAAAGTACTCACGCACGGGCTCAAATGCACTGTACTCGAAGTGACACGGGAAATCAATGGAAAGCAACTTCAGATCGAGCGTGTAGCAGCGATGAAGCAAATTAATTTCATGTTCCTTCATTGAATCATTTATATATTTCTTTAATACCTAAAAATACTTCCACACCGCGGACATGTTGATGGTGAACCTGTAGTGTTGCTTCTCACCGTGTTTTGATTAAGTCATCACAAGAGGACCACAGTTCTTCACACTTTTGGTTACAAACCTTCAGTCTTTTAACAAAAATGCAATTTTAGCGATTTTCTGCAGAAGGTTTTTCGTGCCGAATTTTTGGTGCATCTCTAATATACCATAATTGTCGGTCAGTAAAACCCTACTTTTTTACCTCATTCTGAATCCTGTGTGTTATAGGCCAGTGTGGCTCATTTGTTGATTTATTTGGGTTAAGCGCCGTCATAACACTGCCATAGGACCGTCATAATTATGATATGACACTATCATGGGCATAAATCAATGCTTATGACAGATGTTGTTAAATGTCATCCATCAAATTATTTCACTAACTCCATTTATGTCCAGCTCAGATCTTTTACATCAATTCAAAAGTGAGATCATTTGCCGGACGACACAAAAACATCTGTCATAAGCATTCATTAATGCTCATGGCAGTGTTGTGTCATAATTATGATGGTCTTTTGAAAGTCTTACGGCACCACTGTCAAATAAAGTCATACTAAATACCATAGCTAGCAATAATGAAACAACTGAGCCAGTAACTAAAGAAATAATTAGCACAGAACATGAATTTTTATTTGTCATTTATATCTGGAGCGCTGTAATGCATACTAGGAGGCATGTCGGACGACAACAGTATTGACAGCAGGTGGCAGCAGAGGTTGACTCTCTCCCCCATGGGATCAGTGATGGCCAAATTAATCTTCTTGAAGCAATGAAGCTTTGCAGCTAATTGGTTCAAAGCTTCATGGTGGTTCATTTGGTTCATGACAGTGTTATGATGCCGCTGTCAAATAAAGTTTTATCGGTTAATATGTTTTGGTGTAAATATCCCATAATACAGTGAGGACATCTGCACCTTATAGTCCAGTGCAGTTTAAAAAAAAAAAAAAAAAAAAACATTACATGAATGCTGTCAGTTAACGCATTGATAACGATGCTTGGTTAAAAATTTGTGGATTGTTTTTTGGTTTAGTCTTTTTTTTTATTTAAACTTGTACAGAGTACAAAGCACAGCTCAAGTTTTGTTACACCTATTATGTAAATCTGGATATTTTACAAAACAAAGTGATAGTCCTTGATCTTTTGTATTAAATGCGACCACACTATAGGCTACCGTGTGTGCTATCTCTTCAGGGCATGAAATTTTGGGGGGCCTAAAACTCTTGTTGAATCTTACAAGTATGGATTGCATATTGACCATATGATTTTTTCTTTGTTCCTTAAAAAAATGGACCAAGAATCATGGTGACACAATGTATGTACACGAAAAAGCTTGAGCACATATGTTATAAAATGAGCAAATTAGTGCCAGTCTACTGGTATATTTTCTTAAATGTCTTCCATACTGCTATTTTTCTCCTGGATAACCACTTACATTCTCATATCATCACAGAAATCTGCTGTAAAAGAACATTAAAACTTTGTTTTATTAAACAGGATTACAAAGGTATTGGTACAAGTATAACTGCAGTAATACAGTGGCACCTCGACATCCGATCACTTCGACACACGATGTTTTTGACATCTGACGTAAAATTTCACTTGCCATTTGTTTCTACATCCGACGACATGTTTGAAATACCAAGATTTATCACAACGCCGCAGTTTCTTTGCTTTCCCACAAGACGGAAGCACGCCCGATTTTCTTATGGGAGAAATCAACATAGAGTTCCAAGAATGTTAGTGCAGGTGGTGAAAAACAGGAAAAAGGTGAGGCTTACCATTGAAATTAAGATGGGAATGATACAAAAATATGAGCGTGGTGTGCACGTCCGTGAACTGGCTCGACAATACTGCCATAGAATGTCTACGATCTCAGCGGTCCTCCTCCGACCTCCGTTCGCCGAGGTGACAATTATTATTATTGTAACATCACCAAAAAAAATCGTCAGCCTCGTTAGGTTTTTAATCATTTATTTCAGAACTTGTGCAACACAACATTGATACTGTCCGCGGCAACTGAGCATGAAAAGTGAAAGTAATAAGTCCTCCCTCACTCTGTCACATCAGCCACGTGGTGCGTTCAAGTAAACCACGCAAAACACATCCGCCACATTAGAACCCGATTCGTTAAGTGATTATACTGTAGGTATTAGTATATATATATATATATATATATTTTTTTTTATATTATTATTCCGATTTTTATTCATAATTCATTTTTTTTGCTCTGTGTAATTGATATTTGCAATTGCACCAGCAGTATTTATTAAGGATTTAGTGTAGATTTTCGGGCTGTGGAACGAATTAATGGAATTATAATGTATTCTTATGGGAAAATCATGCTTGACATACGATCATTTCGATTTACGCTTAAGGTCCTGGAACAAATTAACTTTGTATGTAGAGGTACCACTGTATTGGCAAGAACATTTCAGGCTTAAAAAAATGCTATACAGTATACAGACCAAAAAAATTGGTATTCATCATAATAATGATACCCCGAACTGTCTTGAACGTGAAAATAGAAATGGGGAAAATAATAATAATAATGTTATAATCTCAAGCAAATGCCCAGAAAACCAAATCACAATCAGTAATAACTCCAAAAAAGGTGTGTTTTTTTGTGCTCATATTTTATCTGACACTCAATTTGTAAAATTATATTTCATTGTCATAGCTCGTTTTGGCTGTTGTGCATCTTTACACTCGCGTCTAAAAAACAGCAATCAACAAATCTATAGTGATTAAATTATTGCAACCTAACAAAATTTGTGTCACCAGAAACTCAATCTGAATTGCTAAATTTTTAAATAATTGGATTAAAGATAATTTCGAATTACATATTTTTCAAAAGCATTGGTTCATTGCAGTCATTGCATTGAAAACCTGAATGGTGTGATTTGAATATGAATGTATTAGTTAAAGAAATGCCCAGTGTTGGGCATGTTACTTTAAAAAAGTAATTAGTTGCATTACTCACTACTTCTTCCAAAAAGTAACTGAGTTAGTAACTGAATTACTCTATAGTAAAAGTAACTAGTTACCAGGGAAAGTAACTATTTCCGTTACTTTAAAAAGAACTTGTTGTATGTCAAAGAATTTGAAATTTTCTGAGCACTATTCGAGTCAGTGGAATAGAGAAGAACAGACAGGTAGTTAAGTTAACTTGTTAGGTGCTTCAGCAGATTTGAATTGCTTACCACAGATGTCGACAAAAGCTTTGCCCCGGGACATAAATTACACATTACATGCAGGTTCTTTCCTTTAATTTCGACAAACTTGAAATAGTGTCTATATCTCCACCTCATAAAGGACAATTTTTCTTCTGAATGCTCTGCCATCCCGACCCTGTGCATTTGTTCTGCGTGTGTGTGTTTGCCGCACGCACTGTTCCGGTTTGCTTGTGAAATCACCGGCTCTGATTGGCTTACTACGACACATGACTCTAACCCCTCAGCCAATCACAATCACTTCCAACGCATCTCTCGAGGGGCTGCATTTAGGTAGGCTCGTTTCCCGACAATTCACGTCACCTTCAAAGCGTCTGCCGTCCTCAAGATGGAAGCAGAATTATTGCTGGCTGAAAGTGGGAGATGGGAACGAAGCTAGCATCAGGTGTAGCAACAGAGAAACGTTACCAAACTTTGGAAAGCATTGTCTAATTGAATGAGCAGGGACAAACAGCTTGGAGTCAGAAGTACGTGCGCTATTCTCGAACCTGAACGCACCCCAAGTCTTGGATGACAAATCAACAGAGTAGAGAGTCGACTCGACACGGCTGGTAGTTTCTTCAATTTATTCAGAGTAAGTAATGCACCGCTTTTGACCGTCAATAATGGTAACGGCGTTGTAACGGCGGAAAAAGTAATTAGTTAGATTACACCGTTACTGAAAAAATAACACTGTTACGTAACGGCGTTATTTATAATGGCGTTACTCCCACCACTGGAAATGCCAAACAGCACATTTGCTCCCACGTAAATAGGAAATATTCAGTAAATTAAACGTGTTTTTCAGACAATTA
Source organism: Corythoichthys intestinalis (assembly GCF_030265065.1). NCBI lineage: Eukaryota > Metazoa > Chordata > Actinopteri > Syngnathiformes > Syngnathidae > Corythoichthys > Corythoichthys intestinalis. The sequence continues at coordinate 47,331,374 of NC_080399.1, forward strand.
TACATATTATTTTTTGTACATTAATAGGGAAAAGTTGAGAACGAAGTTTAGAAGATGTATGGCCTTCCCGCAAAGTACTGTTTCATAGGTGCTTTGGATCGGAGCCAATCCAATACTCTTATTCTACCTGTACACAGCTTTGTTGTACGGCATTGACAAGAAGTGATCAGTTTATAATTAAAAAATTTAAATGAACAGAATTTCAAAAATATTTAATAGATAAAAAAAACAAGTTGATGGAGAAATGGTAACCTTTTTTTCTTAAAGTTGAACAATTTTGTTTTCCTTATATTGGGCTGAAGTTTCAAACTAATACATTCAATTGAAAATTACACCATTCAGGTTGTTCCTTAAATGCGATGATTCAAATCAAACAATACAATTTTAAAAAATACACTCCATTTCAAATCCTGTTTTTAATCCAACCATTTCAAATTTAGCAATCCAGATTCAGTTTCTATCTGCACAATTTTCAGTCCAGAACTAACCCCTTTGCCGCCATGCCCCCCCCCCACCCAACCTGTTTGCCATTACCACACAAAAAACATGTACAAAAACTGGCACACATCACACTCACACCATGCATTCCATAACCCCCAACCTTCACTAATATGGCACATTGAAACATATGATATACTGCACATGATGGTTGGAATGACCCAGCAGCCTCTGTCCAATACAGTGCCATATTTATTTCTACATTACATACACATCTAAGAGCTAACATCCACCACATGTCCATTCAGTGCTGACCATGAAAAGCAGTTTAGAACATCACCCATCCAACCACTGCGTCCGCCTCCCCTCTCATGCCTCCTTATCAGGCGTCTCCTCGAGCTTGATGACGGTGAACTCCTCAGTATTGCCATTCTCCTGGATCTTCTCCTTGTTCATGAGAGTCACCATTTCCTGCTCCCTCTCTTGAGCCTGGGAGCTGGAGGCTACAGCTCCCGCTGCACCGTTCCCTTCGCTCTCTTTTGAAGTGATGATCAGGGTTTGTTTCTTTCCACACCAGCTGCAAGAACACACAGACATGCATTTGCCCACTGTCGTGTATGAAATGGGCATTGGAATTTTATTGCCGTACCTCTTTCTTTTGGCAACAGCCACACACACAAAGAGGATAGCAGCAACGGCTATGCAAACCCCAATGATAACAAGCCAGTCTGCAGGAAGATCAAGAAAAATTGCATGAATTTTAGATGACACAGATGACTTCATGTGAACACATCGTGGATTCTCACTTGATGAATCATTCCCCTCCTGTTGACCTGGCTGCGGCACTAGCTCCTTCATCCTTTTTTTGCCATGTGGGGGATGTGGTGTAGCTTCATGTCAATAAAAAATGAAATATTCATTTTACTCATTACATACTCAAAAGTCAGTCCATGACTCAACTAAAATTCATAAATTGTTTATATCCAAATTATTTGGGAGTTGATTTGAAACTCATTTACCAATGAACAAACTTCAGTCTACGCATTCAGTTTGTTAAATCTCATATATGGGTAACACTTTACAATAGGGGTCCCTTAATTAACATTAGTTAATGCATTTTTAGACAATAACTAATATTTAAGTAACATTACAATAATTAATATAATTGCTTATCTAACATTTATTAATAAATTAATTAACATGAGTTAATGCATTTGCTAAAGCATTATTTTATGCATTAGGTAATGCATAACCAGACAGTAACTAATGGTTTGGTAAAATTAAAAACATATATAGGCCTATATAGGGTTAGGGTTTGTTAACTTAGCATTTATAATTTCTTAGTTAAGTATTACTTAACCTTAATTAACCATTACTGAATGTTTTTTGGACCCAAATTGTACAATGTAGCACACGTATCCCTTAACTAAGAAATTATAAATGCTTAAGTTCCCCCCTCTTAACCTTTATTAATCATTACTGAATGCTTTTTGGACCCTTATTGTAAAGTGTAGCACATGTGTCCCTGAACTAAGAAATTATAAATGCTTAAGTTACCCCCCTTAACCTATATTAACCATTAATGAATGCTTTTTGGACCCTTATTGTAAAGTGTAGCACATGTCTCCCTTAACTAAGAAATTATAAATGCTTAAATTAACAAACCCTAACCCTAACCCTATGTAGGCCTATATATTTTTTTAATTTTACCAAACTATTAGTTACTGTCTGGTTATGCATTAGCAAATGCATTAACAGATGCATTAACTAATGCATTAACTAATGCATTAACTCATGTTAATTAATATATTATTAATGTATGTTAGATAAGGGATTAAATGAATTATTGTCATGTTACTTAAACATGAGTTAGTGCTTAAAAATGCATTAACTAATGTTAATAAAGAGACCCTTATTGTAAAGTGTTACCCATATATGGTGGCAATTTATGTATGTCCATCCATGTGACGCAAATTCTTCAATGAGTCACTAGCTCATTATATCAAGCTACCCAGGAAAAGCAGGAGAGATTACACACATGTACTTATTAGATAAATTCTAACTGTTTTTTTTTTTTTTTTTTTTTGGTGTTAAAACTGATTTTTAACCAAATTAAAAGTCCTTCATAAGGGTGCTATTATTGTAAAGTGGATTTTTAACAGCTACTTTTAGTTTGTCAAGCTTCAGACAAAAAGAAGCCACATACAGACATGCACACACGCTCATACACTAATTAGTTTTGTGTTGGGTGAAGAATTCATGTAAAACAGTAAACACCAGAGGGCACCGTATTCTAATGTATTTTAAATGTCATGAAGTTGTTGCATCAATGATAGTTCTTTTCAAATCTGTATGTACCGTATTTTTCGGACAATAAGTCGAAGCTGAGTATAAATCGCATTTTTGGGGGAAATTTACTTGATAAAATCCAACACATATAATAGATATATCATCTTAAAAGGCAATTTATAATAAAAATACAATTGAGAACAACATTTTTGATAAGTGTACAGTATGATAATCTTACATGATGCATGAACAACGAAATGCGAACGTGGCCAGTATGTTAACGTAACATAGCTATTAAGAGTTATTCAGATACCTATCGCATAAAGAACATGCTAACAAGTTTACCAAACCATCAGTCTCACTCCAAAACACCAAAATAACATGTGAAATGATATACAATAATAATGTGTTAATAATTTCACACATAAATCGCTCCAAAGTATAAGTTGCACACTCATCCAAACTATGAAAAAAATCTGCGAATTATAGTCCGAAAAATACGGTAGGCAATCTGTCAAATGCACAACCAGCTATCCAAATGTATTGCTAATTTGTGTGTAATTCACTTACAAAGTGATGTAGCAACCTCATATTCAGGCGTCATTTTTACATCCTCTCGCTTCTCATCTGGAGGAAGCTTTGTTACATCGGTGCCTCTGAAAGAGGTGAAGGTCGGCAGTGTTTCTTCATCAGAAAAGGGTGGCTGCTTCCCAGATCCAGTTGTCTGGTCCAAATCTCCAGTATTGAATGGGAATTGGACAGTGCGATTGTCGTCCATCCCAAGTGAACTAACTTCCACCGTAGGCTGGATTGTGGCTTCCTCTGATGCAGGTGGAGTTATTGTAGTTACCCCAGCAGAATCAGGGCTCTCTGTTGTGGATGCCTGCAGCTTAGGTTCTGATGAATTGGTTGGTGAAAAAGTAGAAGAGAGGTATACACATTTATCAAAGCATCACAACCACATTGGCATACAGTATCTACTGAATGCAATATACCCTGTAGAGAGCAATATTTTTTTTAACCTTTTCTTTTCTCACTGCTGATTGATTTAAAGCCATTGTTTTTGACACCAACCAAAATTTGAGCTTTTTTAGGATCATAGAGGACATGTTTGATTAACCCCAAAATTTCATAGGACCAGTTGTTTTGAAAACTGTGATTGACAGATGTGTCTTGTCGCCCAGTTCGATCCGATTGCATTGATATTAAAACAACAACAATAAACATTTTCAGATTAGGGTTTTGCCAGAAAATACTACTTTTAGACTAGTTAATAAATAGCAGGTAAACTAGAAAAAATAAAGCATGCACTGATTAAAGAAAAGCTTTGACCTTCACAAAATCAGAACTTTTATTAATATTCTTCTGGTCTAGGCTTCGTATGTACAACTAATAAAAGATAATAGCAGGAAAATTAACTTTAAATTTCAAGTGCCCTTATAAAATGGTCAATACAGGTCCGGTTCACTAGCCCACTCACTTCGGGCGCTTTCACTCTAGCACTGTTTGGTCATTTTTAAACAGACTAGAGTTCTTTTTCTCTGGTAGTCCGTTTTGTTTATAGATGTGAACGCGCATCAGAATACTAATTCAGACCAAATAAACTAACTCTGGTCCGCTCAAAAATCGTGGGTCTCGGTCTACTCTAAGCGCACTCTGCTTCGGTTGTGAATGCAAGCGGAGCATGGTGCGCTTATGCTACAAAATGTGCAGCTGTGCACGCTCCCACCCCTCCCAGGAGGGAGATATTTCCTCTTCTGTTTATCCAATCAATGAGTGTGCCTTTCGTCCATGATGCATGCTACTTTGAAAGTTCGGTTGACACAGCGTGAATACTGAAGCTTTTCAACAAGTCATTTGCAAGTGTTGTTGCGAGGTAGCTCTCCAACTGTACCCTGGTCGTCTTGGTCTAACGTGAAAGTGCCCTTAGTCTCTGCAGTCATCTTAAATAGCAACTAGCAACAGCCATTAGTCCCAATCTGTCCAGTAGTTTTGAACCAGTCCCAATCAGAAGTGTGCCTGCCATATTGATGTACAAGACCTTCCAGCCCAGAGTGCGACTTCAGTCACGTCACACGAGGTGTTAACAGTGTCGCGACGGCACACATCCTTATTATTACATTCACGAGTGCATCCATCCATCCCGGCTTTGTACAGCTGTACTAAATCGTCGGAACCTGGTGTGAAAACACAGCACAAATTTCCAAAAGCTACTGAAATGAGGAAAGCCTGGAAGCGTATTGTTCAGCACATGTGAGAAGAATGGAGAGGACCGTAGAAAAAGTATCAACTCTGCGGTGATCTTTACACCCAAGACTGCTACAAAAATTGTGGCAGATGGTTCATCTGCCGAGATTGGATCTGATGCCATCAGCTTGTGAGAAACGGGCTGCTAGTATATATCAGCTACTATCAATTAGCTACTAGGCGATATCTTCCAGTCCCGACACCACCATATCTTGATATACAGTATTTAGTTTACACAACATAGGAATGTTCCCTGCTTTGCAAGGATAAATATATCCATACTACGGCTGTGTAAAAGTATACACTCACTAGGTGTATATAACGTTATGGTGTGTATGTACTCTGCACTTGGCTCCAGGCAGTGTGGTGTCTCACTGTGATCATGTATTTTCTACTTGACAGGCATAGATTGGCAAAATGCATTTCAGTCCTTTGATTCAGGGCCAAAAACACACTTTTTTTCTACAGCATATTTTTCCAGGCAGCCACTGGGCACAATGTTTCTATAATGCACTATTTGTTTCACCTACACATTCACTATTCCCTTTTATCCCGTGATGCACCAAGGCCAGAACATCCAGCTTGATGTATGCTGTTATTCAGATGTATAGCAATTGTTAAAGGGATTTTAAAAAATAATAAATAAAAAATAAATAAAAATAAAAGGGCCTGGAGGACACTTTAATGACTTTAAGACATATGCATTGATCATAAAGTTAATGACACAAAGCATACTGCCACAACAATGGAGTTCATCAGTTGCAATGAATGGAGTATTTCATAGTCTTTGTTTTGAATTCAGAGATGTATTTCTTGCCTTTTGTGTATTTGTATCATATGATACAAAATTGAGACCAATGTTTCCAAAATTTCCTTGGCCAGGTATGATACTAGCAATTCTCAGTGTCTTTGCATTGGTTTAGCTTTTTTACCATTTCAATGCTAAAGCATACAGTGGGGCAAATAAGTATTTAGTCAACCACAAATTGTGCAAGTTCTCCCACTTGAAAATATTAGAGAGGCCTGTAATTGTCAACATGGGTAAACCTCAACCATGAGAGACAGGATGTGGGGAAAAAAAAAAAAAAAAGAAAATCACATTGTTTGAGTTTTAAAGAATTTATTTACAAATCATGGTGGAAAATAAGTATTTGGTCAATACCAAAAGTTAATCTCAATAGTTTCTTATGTATCCTTTGTTGGCAATCTCGTTAGAAGAAGTTAGACCTCTTTGACAGCCAGAAATATTGCTTGTTTGTAGGTGAACAAATACTTACTGTAGTTTCACTCTAATTTGGAAATAAATTCTTTAAAAATCAAACAATGTTATTTTCTGTTTTTTTTTTTTTTTTGTCTCTCGTGTTTGAGGTTAACATGTGTTGACAATTACAGGCCTTTCTAATCTTTTCAAGTAGGAGAACTTGCACAATTGGTGATTGACTAAATACTTATTTGCCCCACTGTATATGGACTGAAGTATTGGCGCCTCCATAATTGTTGGAGGCAAAACAATACAATGAGCTGAGATAAGGAAGCGAATACACAACGGCTCCAGACAAGTTACAACAAAACAGTGATATGATTGTTAACAATGGCATCATTATTCTCCTCCGTGCTCATGAAATGCAATCTCACTGTATATTTTTGACTCGGGAAAAGGTTAGTCAATCCATAAAAACCGGGATGATAAATTTGATTGGCACTACGTTGTCATCTCCATGGCAGCCTTTCATTTTGTTTCTGCTACTGTCAGACCTTATAGGCTTCTTGGGATAAATGAAGTAAAATGATTGAAAAATACATATATATTCAAACACAATATTACAAGCTATTGGTGTATATAATATGTAAATAAATTGTATTCACGTTTTACCAAATTTACACTTAACACACCTACTTGAACTACTTGTACTTCCCTTATCTTCAAATAGATTGCAAATTTGTTGAGTAAAAGGTTCAAGCTAAAAGTTTATAATTTTATATTCTTAAAATGACAAAACATATTTTTTCATTATTTCAAAACAGGTGCATGCATGGAAGTTTGTTCTTACCTTGTTCATTTCCTTTAATCTCCTTATCACAGTTTATATCAGGACCAGCTAGTTCATAGACAAAGTAGAAGAAATACAAATTGAGACGGAAATACAAAGTAACCATGCAGTAAGATATAGATTAACAATATGCATACATCCTTACCAGTTTTATCGTAGCAGTAAGAATCAAAAGTTTCATTTAGGTTATCACGAGAATGGATAATTAAACCAGTCATGTTTACAGCACAGTTTTCATGGTGATTGTGTCTGAGAATAGCGAAGCTCATGTTGCTGATCCAGCCATTTCTGACAAGAAACAACATTACACATATGGCATGATTAGAGACAACAATCATAATAGTTGATTAAATAACTTATGTTTGAGAGATGACAGTGATATGCGCCAAAACAATCATTGTATGTCTCTATCTCTCTATCTATCTATCTATCTTGGCCAAAATAATGGAACACCTAACATTTTGGCATCATAATCATTGAACATAATTGTTAAATAATGGTATGAGGAACACTCTAATGAAGTTGAGCATCTCGTCCCCAGACCTCAACATTATTGACCTTTTATGGTCTGATTTAGAGATTCAATTAAGACGTCAATTTCCACCACCATCATCTCTTAAGAGTTAAAGGGTATTCTAACTAAAAAATGGCTTAAAAATATTTTGGAAATAATTCACAAGTTGTTTGAATCAATACCTCGGAGAGTTGAGGCTGCTAGATAGATCTATCTAACGAACGGGCGGACGGACGGACGGACGGACAGACAGACAGACAGACAGACTTGTTTAGACTAGACAGACTAGATTTGGGCATATGTTTAGGGTCATTGTCTTGCTGAAAGACCCAGTGTCGACCCATCTTCAGCTTTCGGGCAGAGGGCAACAGATTTTGATTAAAAATGTCCTGGTATTTCAAAGCATTCATGATGCCATGCACCCTAACAACGTTCCCAGGGCCTTTGGAAGCGAAAGAGCCCCACAGCATCACTGACCCACCCCCATACTTCACAGTAGGTATGAGGTGCTTTTCAGCATGTGCATCTTTCGTGGCACACCAGACCCACTTAGAGTGTTTGTTGCCAAAAAGCTCAATCTGAATATTGAAATTTGCGGCAACTACTTCAGGGCGTGATCTGCCTCCTGCCCCTGGGATTGGCTTCAGCACCCCCGTGACCCTTGGGAGGATAAGTGGCACAGAAAGTGAATGAATGAATGAATGTTAAAAAATTGCCTAGAGAGCAATTCTATAAGGACACTTCCATGAGGATGCTCAGATCCTATTCCCATGTCTAACCAGCTGAAAATTACAGGTTAAAAAAAGTGGGGGTGGGAAGAAGGATTGCTGCAGTAAAATGTTGATTTGGTGACATTATTGTGGTAAAAAATTCAACGGATAAGTTTAAAAACATGATACCTAATTGACCAAACATTCAAACAAACCAATTTGAAGAGAATGCAGTGGAAACATTAAAAAATAAAATAAACATCCCACCTAAAGCAGTAAATAATGAGTGGGTATAAAACAGGGCCGGAGTATAAATCGTGAATGAGAAAATAGAAAGTTAGTGTTTTCACCTGCAGGTTTCCATTTTTTGGTCAAAAGCTTGTTGAACTTGTTCTAGGGTTGCCATTGTAGTCTGAAGTTGATGGCACAATTTTTGAGCCTGATCAAAGGTCAGAGCGTGACGAGCTTCACCCTCGACAATAAACACTCCCGAATAGCTGCAGCTGCGAGAATTAACTGTGGGAAGAATAAGACAACATCATTGTAAAATGTAAAAAAAAATCTTTTAATAAATATTTCAAAGGAGTCAGGGTTCAAAAGGGAATCATAGTGGTTAATTGGTTAGCATGTCTGCTTCAATCTTCATCGATTCGTTGTTTGAATCTCGATTGATGTCCTCCTCTTCAGAAAACATCAATTAAAAACATTGAAATATCAAGAAAATGTCAACTGGTAATCTAACTGCACAAATATTTATAAAGGACACTAGAGTTATTTACTCATGTACAAGTTGAAAATAAAATTCTACCTTTGCCTTACTTGGCATTAAAGAGTATTTGTGCAGGTGTGGAAAAAGATAATTAAATAATAATAAATAGATAAATAAAATCCCACTAATACTTTGAGAAATGTATGGTAATTATTCATTCAGTCATTCAAAATTTTCTCATCATCGACTTTATTCTAACACCACTGCATGGTTGCACTACACCCGCAGAGTAATACACTTGCAGAGTAATATAGTTTTATTTTAAAATAGTTTTATTTTTTTTTGCATGTATTCAATGCTTCTCTGCTGACAACATGAATGCAATACAAAACAACATGACCAAATGTTGCAGGGTAAACAAGATGAACGAGCCACCATCAGTGTCAACTGCGTATGTCAAAATGACATTGCGTGAGATGATATCATCGCAGCAAGGTTTTTGTTCATACAGCTGTGGAGCAAGCCTCGCAATCGAATGGTTCCACTTTGGAGCCCGCAATCGAAAGCTTGCGTCTTTGCTCTCCGGAATCACAGTTGCTTTCTATATGCGAAGCCAATTCACAACACAATTGTTGCGGTTTGCTGTCACAGCTTCTCCATGTAAACGGCCCAAAAACTGTAATGCAATTAACTGACAACTAGTCCAGGGTGTACCCCACCTCTTACCCACATTCGGCTGTGATAGGTTCCAGTTCACCCGCAACCCTAATAGGGACATCCACTATTAAACTTTTAAAATTTAAATTATTAATTTAACACCAGATCTGTAGTCGACTAAAACCAACTTGCTATTGGCTGTAAATCTTTATTTACTTCATATATACTGGAGAAATTATTAATTTAACACCAGATCTGTAGTCGACTAAAACCAACTTGCTATTGGCTGTAAATCTTTATTTACTTCATATATACTGTATATATATATACATAACATTTATTCTTGTTACTTTATCAACACATTAAATCAGCAGCCTCATATGCATTACAGTAAAAACAGTGCTGCTGTGTTTGTTTCTCCCAGTGTCTCTTATTGGAATCCTTTCATGCACCACGAGTCCCCTCAAATAGCCATTCACTGGATAAGTGATTTGACACGGGAATGGTGCGTTCCATGGATGTGCGCGTGAGTTAAACACGGGACTGTGTCTCTAGGGTTGGTCCTCTGGCAAATACACGTACAAACAATCATACAAATGCATCTAGACACACAAACTTATTAAACTTCATTTATTTATTTTCAACTTTGGTTATGCTTACGGCCTATTTTCATTCTCCATTTTAAAAGATGAAGTTAGTATACATGATACCATTGTCATTTTATCCATGATTCTTTGACTAACTTATCCTCACAAAGGTTGCAGATGTTTCAAATTATTCATTAATTCTCTGCGGCCCGGTAGCAAATTCGCCAACGGTACTGGTCGCCAACCCGGTGGTTAGGGATCACTGCTTTAGCATATCCCAGCTGACCACGGGCAAGGTGTATGATCCACAGTGAACTGGTTGCCAGCTAATCGCAAGGCATTAAGAGATAAACAAACATTCACGGTCATATTTATACTTACTGGTAATTTGGAATGTTCAATCAACCTGCCATGCATGTTTTTGGGATGTGGGAGAAAACAGAGGTACCTGGAGACTGGGTGAAAACATGCAAACTCCACACAAGAAGGCCGCCAATTTTTTTTTTTTTTATATTATCCATTACTGTTTCATAATATCCTATCTGCTAATCATGCACTTTTAACCGTTAGTTCAGTTCCTTGCCGTTAGAGGATGTTGAGAAACAAGTCTTTGCCAATACTTCTTTGAGTGGCACTTCCTACAGGCCTCCCTCCACCCACAGTAGACTCACAAACATAACTGACACACACCTGAGAGAACCTTAACACATGCTGCCACATGGCAAGGTGTCCATGAAAGTGTAAATTGAGAACAACACACTATGTGGCTTTACAAAACTAGCCAGCGGGATCAGAGACAGCAAAAACAAGGGAGGGTGGAATTCATTGGTATGCATGAGGCAGTTATGGGGTCTTTGTCTAGCCCCAAAGCCTGCCATCCCAATGAAAGTGAAACCAAAGACACTGATCATTCCTAGTTTCTCGAGCCACGGTTAAAACAAAGCACCCAAAAAAATGTTAACTTCAAGTTTGAGTGAACAGTAAACCAAACATCTTCATACTGTGTGTAGCTTTAAAAAAAAAAAAAAAAAAAAGTTGTTTTTCTTTTCCCCACATTCTGCTTTATCTCCGTTGTACTTTCCTTTCACGGTCACATTCTTATGAAAGCATCATAATTAAAATTGCAGCAGGAATGTCACACTCAAACAGAGGCATTATTTTCCACAGTAACCTCGTATTTTAAACAGAAGTTTAAAAGTAGGCCTCATGTACCACCACACCAGCACGACTCCACTAACATCTTTAACGTCAATCATGTCAATCATGTCAATCATGTCAGATGAATTGAGATGTCATAGGCTGTGTTCAGACTGCAGGAAAAACTGATTCCAATCGAATTCCTCCTCAAATCGGACATTTAGGGCTGACTGTTTACACTTTAAAAAAAAAAAAAATTTAGCAAGTGTCCAAATCAGATCTGGTCTTGTTCAGACTGGGCCAAATTATTGACACACCTGACAGGTTGCTGTGGCAACAACGGCATCATCCAGCATACAGTGACGTCACGAACAGTCAAAACCCACCTAAGCTGTTCAGACTGAGAAGCATCTTGTCCATATCTGATTTCAAACTACTTCTCGTATGTGCTTTCCATCTGTCTCACGAAAATCAGATTTCCTTGCTTTGTGACTGTTCAAACTACATAAGAGCCATCAAGTTTTCAATCTGGATTGGCTAAAAATCTAATTTTGGCTGCAAGTGTGAACAAGGCCTTAGTAAAAATAGGTTTGGCGCACACACATTCTGTAGCAACACTGCAAGGTCACAATAAAAACAGAACAGCCATCACAATACATGTTTAAGTTTTTCTCAAAAGGTGGTAGCATACAAGAAAGTATAAAAAAAAAAAGAAGATAAACAGACTGGAGTGACACCAAAAGATGTCGACATGCTTCCGTTACTCGGCCCACATTAAAATTTGCCTTCGGTGAATGTGGTTTGTGGGTAATCTTGATGAAAAGTACCGTAAAGGTTTCCACAAATGTTGCAGAGGGGTGATGAAATTTTTTTTTTTCATTTATATCAATCATTCACTGTTTCCTCACATTTAATTGTCCAAAAATTATTAAAAATTAAAATTAAAATCAACACGTACTACAATCAACTACTGATCTCCAGTGTCGGGCAGAAGTACAGTAGGTGATGTACAAAAATATTAAGAGTATCACTGAATAAATAAAACCAAAAGATGGAGTGAGTCAAATTTCAGGGGCCGTTTACATGGTGACGCTCCGACAAAAACAAAAGAACATGACCCATTTCATGTTTGCAATTACATAGTTCCGTCTTCCGTTCAAACTATGTCGAAATTCCACGTGAAAATGATGCAGTATTCATGCCAGGCCGTATGGGGCAGTGCAGTTTTACAAGGCGGCAGCCAACGATGCACTTTCTTGACAACAACCTCCTCAGACCGGAAGACAACATACCCAGCCACTTGAAGCAATGACGTCCACGCGTTTTTTTGTAATATGCATTAATATCAGAAACTTTTGCTTTTAAATGCACAAAAACGCAAACATGTGGTGCACCAAGAACAAGCTGACATTTATGCCGTTGTGAATGTTTAGGAGCAGCAACTGTGCATAGGCAAAGTGACTAGTGCGAGTGCTGACGTCATCGGAGCGAGAGCGTTTCATTCATATAGTTGCAGAGCAATACCCGCAATCGAATCGTGCCACTTTGGAAGCCGGAATCAAAAGCTTGCGTCTTCACCTTCCGTTTTCACTGTCACCGTGTAAAGGCAAGGCCATTGCGCAACACAATCGTTGCGTCTTGATGTCGCAGCGTCACCTTGCAAATGGCTCCTAAGAGGCAAAATGCCGCAATTTTGGGAAAGGGCTGCCGACCTTGGACAAAGTCCCATTTTTAAAACCTGCTTATCTGTGTGATTAGCCTATCACACTGCTCCAGGCTTTTTGGCTTTCAGATCTCACATTCTATCCAGAATTGTATTTGAAATATGACTTTACAAAAGAGATTAACTTTTTTTTTTTTTTTTTTAAATGCTTATAAAATGTAAATTGTCTATGACAGATACGATAATACAATAGTAATAATAAAATACTCTTAGCTTAAAGAAAGAAAACGTATGAAGACAATCTAATTATAATACTGCCTAACGAAGGAAGCAAATATGATGAAGCAGCAGAGGTGCCGGTAAAGGCCTTAAGGTTTGGACAGAGTTGGGTAGAGTAGCCAAAAATTTTACTCAAGTAAGTATAGCGTTACTTCAAAATAATACTACTCAAGTAAAAATAGTCATCCAAAAAATGTTCTTGTATTTGGTGTAAAGAATTCTCAAGTAATGAGTAACATTGTGTGTAACTGCCTATGATGTTTGATCTTTTTTTTTTTTTTTAAACAATGGAATTTTCTTTCTCAGCACAAAGTTATCTATATTAACTGTTATTATACTTCGAAGATCATTCAAATAAAATTTATTTATATAGCCCTTTACAAAAACCTGAGAGGTCCTCAAAGTGCTTTACAACAAAGCAAAATATAGTGATAACGACTATAACCTATTACATAACTACATTAAGCCAAAGAAATAAAAAAAAAAAATGTCTTTGAATTCTGGCGGAAGAAAGACAGAAATGAAGCATCATTTTTCCAAACAGCATAAGTGCCCTCTAGTGGAGAAAATGTATTTGCTATTATGAGACTAAAAGGATCATATCTCCGGTTTCCATGGTCAATTGGTGCCAAATAAAAACTGGGAGAAAGGTTATAATCTACAATTTCGTTTCATGTTGACGGCAGCGTTTTATGTCAAATACTTATTTTTTTAAAGACACCACGTGATTGAATAGGTTGCCGTGGTTATTGAATGACAAGCTTGAATCTGATTGGTATAATGGAGTCATGTGATTCTTGTTGCGACCTCTCATTGATGAAACGAGTAGCGCCACTGTTGGTGTCTCTGGCAAAAAAAAACGTAAAATTAAATAGGAAATATGTAGAATAAAGAGGAAAAAAGTAACGACTAGTGTAGCCCAAAGTTGCGGAGTAAGAGTAGCATTTCTTCTACACAAATCTACTCAAGTAAAAGTAAAATGTATGGCTTGGGAAAACTATTCTTAGAAAAAATTTTTCCCAAAATGTTACTCAAGTAAATGTAACGGAGTAAATGTAACATGTTTCTACCCACCTTGGACCTTTGGACCTGGTTCAATTAATTTGATAAGCAAAATGCTATAATAAATTGGTTGGTTTGGGCAAACAGGACATTTGCAGAAAAAATGAAGTCATTAAGCATTACAGTGTAGTACTTGGTTGACTGTCACTACCGCTTTTCAACAAGTTTTTTTTTTTTTTTTTTATTGACAGCACTTTGCACTTACCTCTATAAATTATGATATACTATGGTCATTGATCAGCAATATCGTGGCAATCAATGGATGTGTGTATTCAAGCTCATGTTAAATGTCTTTGAATAACAGATGTGATTGTAAAAAAAAACCTTCTGTTAATGTACTTTGACCTAACATGAAGGGATAGGCTTGCAACAGGATGAAACTGTCTGACCATAATGATATACTTGTGCCCACAAAGTTAATGTTCAAAAACTGCCCCTGGCCATGATGAGCACTCTTAAATAGAACAAAAGAAAAACAAAAAAGAAAACACCACGAACATAAAAGCTTGCCTTCTTTGGCCACAAGAATTAAGCTTTAAAAGAGTAACAAACACGTTACAGGCATAGGCGCTATCAGGAAGGAATCATTCATTTGCGTTTAAATGAGGACTCATTTGAGAGTGTAAAGCTCAGTGTTGCGGTGCCGGAGGGAGTCTTTGTGAACAACCTGACAAGCATCTCCCGTGGGACGCAGCCAGATGCACTCAGACCTGTGTGATTCAACACCAAGTTCACTTCCGATGATGTATCGTTTAGGGCAACAAACCGCATCATGAACGTAGGAACTCATGTGAAATAATAAAAGAATGACATTTGCACTGGGGGTGGGGGGCTGAGCATCCTTTGTGGCAGAGTAAAAAGAATGAAAATGTGTGATGTCCTGCTATAAATATTTAAAAACTGTTGCCACTGGAAGCGTTTCTTAGCATTTAGATAAATAAAAAGCTTTTACTACCTGCCATGTTAACGTGTGTGAAGTACAGACGGAGCAAAAAAGCATTTTCTTTGTGTCTGCCAGGAGTCTCAGACTGCCAGACATTGGCTGTCTGCACTGATGTGTAGGATATGCACACGCACACTTGCCGGCATCCACTCATTATTATTATTATTATTATTTTAACAAGCTACACAGCCAGAGGCTTTAGCATTTAGTTTTACTCTCATATTCTTATTGAAATCCTGATATTCAACACTGCTGCACATCAACGAAGGCAAGACAGTCGGGCACAAATAAGCCGGAGGAAGAAACTCATTTCAAACAAAGAAGGCATGGTCCCCTCACCTTTGAGTTGCTCTGCCCCACACGAGGACAGATGTCCTAAGGTGACCCCCAAGAGAAGAGTCCACATCCTTGACAAGCTTCGTCTGGATGGCCAGCAGAGTATCTGAAGGTAAAGGTGTGTATGAACTCTCCAGTAGTCCTGTCTCCCTTCAGCTAGAAATGATGGGCACAGTATGTGTAAAAGAGATTGAATGAGTAAGAATGAACTTGAAAAAGATATCTTCCTCAGTGAGAGGGAGTTGCTGCATGTGAGTTGGCAGCTGGAGAGCACACAGACTTTGACCAACTTTTCTGTGTGTCTGCAAACCACAGAAGCTGTCTGCACCCACACAAGAAGAGGAAGAGTGCCTCATGTGAACACACCCTCATTTGCCCCACCTCTTCCTTTCGCCTGCCTCCACTGTTTGAAACGGACAAAGATGAAGGTGATTTCTCCCTTTCCTCTGGCTGCCCGTCTACCTCCTCCCTCTCCATCTCCTGCTCCCCTGCTTTTTCTTTTCAAACAGCAACAGTTTCAGTGTGCCCATCTGGTCTTTTGTTCACCCATCACTTGATTTTCAATTCAACTAGTTTCTTGTCTTTGCTCCCTTTCACTGTATCTGTTGATCTCACAGTGTGATCTAGTGGCAGCAGTGGGAGCTGGTCACAACCATTTCACAGACACACTTTATATGTTAAAAAGACTAAGATTAAATATGAAAATGTGGGAAAACTCAAACATAAAAAGGGCATGCAAAAAGTATTGGGACACACCATGTATCTGATTAATCATTAATTCAACCTTCTGAATGACTGCTCTCTACTGCACGAAGAAAGGTTAATAGTACAGTCGATAATTGGAGGAAGTTGGTGCGGAGGGATGTGATCACATTCCAACACATTGTAAGGAATAAAATTCACCCAAAAAATACAGAGGCTGTCTTAACAACTAATGGAATCAGCTGAGGACTCCTAACAACACATATTTTGTGAAACATCTCATAAAAACACGTGGTGACAAAGCATGAGTTTGAGCTTGCAATTGTGACTTCCTTATCAACCAGCAGTAAATAATGTCTGATGTCTGAGTATCAATTGTCGTCATTGGATCCACACAAAAGGTTATGTTTCCTGAGAAGAAAAAAAAATGATAAAGTTGTAATTGGTGGTGATTTGAATTCATGACCTACCTGGAAGAAAGTCTTTCTCTTTCTCTCTCTCTCTCTGCCTATTTAAAGTCCACATTTTTAGTTTATGAATACGGACTGAGTTATTACCAAAAATAAATAATTGAATCACTTTTTCCCCCCAGTATGACTGATTAAACTGATTTAAATGTTGTGTGAAGTTATATGATTTTAGTTACTGATTTTAGTGCAGTTGAAAGCTAGTCAAAATGCAGACCTGCATTATATCAAAATCTCTCTCAGTCATGTTAGGCATTAAGATACAAACAAATATTCAATATACTTG
Organism: Corythoichthys intestinalis; assembly: GCF_030265065.1. Lineage (NCBI taxonomy): Eukaryota > Metazoa > Chordata > Actinopteri > Syngnathiformes > Syngnathidae > Corythoichthys > Corythoichthys intestinalis. Next base: position 47,348,451 of record NC_080399.1, read on the forward strand.
CACTCTCTCATGTCCAAACAGGCCCTAACTGAAATCAACTGATTACACCTGTAAAACACCAGATTGGTTAAAAGGTCGTCTTGTTATGTTGGAATGAAATTTAGTACCCACTGCAGCCCTATGTGGAATAGTTTGGACACCCCTGATATAGAACAATGGTCCCCTCACCTTTGAGTTGCCTTAAAGTCCACATCCTGGATGGTCGGCAGAGTAGCTCAAGGTAAAAGTGTGTACGAACTCTCCAGTAGTCCTGTCTCCCTTCAGCTAGGTTTGTGTAAATGTAATAAATATATACGGTATACACAGTGGTACCTCGACATACGTACAATCGCATTGACATATGATCGTTTCGACATCCTAAGTAAAATCTGTCTCGTCATTTGTATAGACATATGACGACATGCTCGAAATATGACGATTTATAACACCGTCGCAATTTCATTTCATGGTGGATTTTCTTGGATGAGAAATCAACATGGGTCCCATGAATGTTAGTGCAGGTGGTGAAAAAAGGAAAAAGGTGACACTTTGCACTGACATTAAGATGGAAATGATAGAAAAATATGAGCGTGGTGTGCATGTCCGTGAACTGGCTTGACAATACAGCCGGAATATGGTAAGAAACTCGACGGTCCTCCTCCGACCTCCGATCGCCAGTCTTTATAAATTGAAGTGACAATTATTATTGTTGTAACATCGGCAAGGAAGTTGCCAGCTTCGTCAGGTTTTTAATCATTTATTTCAGAACTTGAGCAACACAACACGGCTACTGTCCGCCGTAGCCGGCGCCAACAACAACAGAACATGAAAAGTGAAAGTTAAAACTCTAACGCACCTCTCTCACTCTGTTGTCAGTCACACGGTGCCAGGAACAGCATGAAAAACATAGCCGCCACATTAGAACCCAATTCGTTACATAATTGTTATTGTTCCAAATTGGATTTATAATTTATTTGTTTTGTTATGTGTAATTGCTATTTGTTTTTGGGCTGTGGAACGAATTAATCGAATTATAATGTCTTCTTATGGGTAAATCCCGCTCGACATACGGCCATTTCGACTTACAAACCAGGTCCTGGAACTAATTAAATTTGTATGTAGAGGTAACACTGTACATATAAATAGAACTTTGTGTGGGTGTGTGTTGTTCATTCCCTATAGACTCCAAAACAGCTTGGAAGATTTTGACAATATTTTACACAATTGTACTTTATGTGTCTGGGAGTGTTCTTAAATGGGTTTGATCTCTGTAAGTCTCCATTAAGCGCGGAAAATGTATTCAAAACACAAAAAATTAGCATAGATAATACCTGATTGTGGAGGTGACAGTGTTGTATTTTAGGCAAAAGGCATGTCTCTTGCGATAGCAATGTTGCAGTTGGCTTTCAAACTTTACGGTTTCATGTACAAATGTGCTGCGATGATTCGGTGTAGCTTTGAGTATTTCACAACAAAATATCCCAGCTTTATACCATGAAGTGAACAAAATGTTCAATCACTGTCACTTAATGAGGCAATGCAAATCATTTTTGGAAATGCCTTAAACTCACTTATCTTTAACACTCCTGTATTTTATATCATAATCATATCATTTTCTTTTTGTGTTATGGTAGGGAAAAATACAGAAGCTGAGGTGACGGGCAATGACTGAATGACTGAGCCCTAAACTAGACTGCTGACTCAACTAATACAGCAAAGACAAACATTTCCATGACGACGAGTCACTGAGAACACACACACGTATACACATACACACACCCACACTCCACAGACGTCCCTGTGGTCAGGAATCTGTGATGGGAAACAAATGGAACGTTTTCAGCATTCCTTTTTATGGAACGGGTCTTTTTCCTCTCTGCTGTACTTAATCATCATCAGACAAGTGCAGATCATATGCAGAACTGCAGCATGAGTATGATAACCAATGAATGAAAAATTACCAATTTTCATGTTGGTTACTCATTTTGTTAATAGTAAACAAAAAGCAATTTTGCGGATCACACTCAGTGTGAACTGATCAGCACTAGCTGTCCTGAGTGTGGGCCAATGCTATATTTCCATATTTGAACTCAATTGAAAAAAAGGTAAAGGAGCCTCTTTTCCATATGTTGTATTGGCTCAAGTTCACTTGCAACCATAATGAGAACAAGTGGTAGAGGAAATACTGTAGAGGCATGGGTGTATGCAAATGCCAAAAGACGTACTATGAAGTATCTTCTTACTTGTGGCTAACGTGATTAAAGTTTTGCTTGGTAAGAGTGTCCTACACATAGTTTCAATGGTGTCTTGATCAGACACAGAATGACTGGACTAAGACTAGGCTTTGAGCAAGAAAAACAAAGTAAGAGGTTTGCTTGGGTTTGGTCATCGGGACAGCAGACCCAACATGTTTGGACAGTGACCTAGAACATTGTATGGCCAACAGGAATACAGAGCGTCATAAGACTGCTGCCCACCGATTTCGGTCATTCTAAATCAACACAGGCTGTAATAACCTTGATAATTTCAGCAATTAGCATTTAGAAGAAATGAATAGTGCTCGTTGCATTGAGAGGAATTACAGGTAGGCTATGTTGAGCAATTAGGGAAGTGCTATTTTGATAAGCTATCAACTTGTAGGCGCCACTGCCACAGATGACTCGTTTCCTGTTTTCAGTGCGACTATTAACTCTTTTACTACCAAACATTATGTCACAATACATCCTCTTTTATGTGCCACAGAATATTGCGTTCTATGGCTACATGAACACAGAACTTATAAAAAGAAAGATTAGATTCCCATCTTTCATCATTTAAAAAAAAAGTTTGTTTCTACTCTTTTTCATTCTTTTGTTAGACCAGCTGAACATCGGAAACAACATTGTTTATAAGTCTTGAGGAGTGAATGGGTTAAAAAGAGGTAAATTTTCTTTCTAAAAAGTTCTTTTTAATTTACACATTTAAAGCCAAGAAGGGATGTAATGGGAAAATAATACTTTCAGCAAATAAAATCCAAATCATGACACAATATATGAGTTGGATGCTGTATATTTCTTTCCTCACTGAATGCCACAAAGTCTCCTCATTTTTAATGCTGTGGAAATGCCCACCATAGTAAGGCTGCAACAACTAATTGATTATATCAATTAAAATCGATTAATAAATTAGTTGCCAACAAATTTGATAATAGACTTTTGCCGGCAGCTATGAGCAGTCCTCTTTGGGTCCTTGTTTGTGTGTAATGAGAGGCTGCACGCGCCAGTGATTACAGCAACAAAGAGAGAGAGTTCACTGCTACACTCAGGTTTAGTTGCTGAATCCATATTTACATGATAGTTAGATTGTCTTGAATCGTGTGTGTGTGTTGTTAGAGCCACTGTGACTCCGTCAGATGTGAGTAAATGAAGCCAATTGTATGGTTTGTATTCTTTGTTGATGAGGCATTACTACTTAGCGATTATGCTAACAGTGTGTTCAGTGTCCGTTTGTATTGTGTTTTGGAGAAGCATATTAGCACTTGAATTGTTGTTAGATATTAAAGTTGTCTCTGTTTTTTTAAATAAAGAAACCACACACATAAACCCATTTTTATAACAGCTTAGAGCTTGGGTGCCCAAGTCCAGTCCTCGAGATCACCTATTCAGCCTATTTTCCATGTCTCCCTCCTCCAACACACATGAATCAAATGATCAGGCTCCTGCAGATGAGCTGATCATTTGATTCATGTAAATTAAAAGAAGACATGGAAAACAAGCTGGATAGGTGATCTCGAGGACTGGACTTTAACTTGTCTTCTTTTAACTTACATGAATCAAATGATTAGCTCATCTGCAGGAGCCTGATCATTTGATTCATGTGTGTTAGAGGAGGGAAACATGGAAAATAGGCTGAATAGGTGATCTCAAGGACTGCACTTGGGCGCCCCTGGCTTAGAGTCTCCTTTCAACCCAAACTCCCATTCAAACTGTAAATTAGGGATGTCCCGATCGCATATTTTTGCACCCGAGTCACCTAATTTTGAGAATCTGCTGATAATGAGTCCTGATCTTATACTGAAAAAATTCTTTAAAAAAATAAAAAAATTGAACTTAAGTTCCAAACATGTTACAGTTCTGTACTGTACTGTTTACAGCTCTTCCTCTTCTACTTTTTCCAGGAGTGTTGCATAGTATAAAACGTATATATTTTTGTTTGTTTTGGCAATGCCATTGTATTTCTGGATATTATTTTTTTTTGCAGTTAATATATATATATATATTATATATATATATATATATATATATATATATATATATATATATATATATATATATATATATACTGGTATAATGTTTTTTTTTAAATGAAAAACCCGATCCATTCCACCGAATTCCAATCCTCTAAAAAATATCCTGGTTTCTGATAACGTGACCAGATCGTGGACATCCCTACAGTAAATTGTCATACAAGAGAGTGTGCTTTTAAATTGGATTTGGATTGTGTTTATGAAAAACTCTTTGATAAAGAAAACCGATTCATTACAGTTTGCCTCCTCCTTATTTGATTTTGTTGTTTAGTTTGTTTAAAGAAAATAAATGAGTCATTGACACAATATATGGCGGAAAACACTCAGGTGACTTGAAGTTCTGCTCTGAGATCCCCAATTTGGCCAAATTTCAAAATTGTCCTATATGCATGCATGTGTGTTACATCAGTGGAAAGCTTAAAATCCCAATTTTTGGGGGGAAGAAAAATTTTGAACAACCGGGCATTAAAAAAAAAAAAAAATAAATAAACAGCAAAACCCCAACTGGAGGTGAGAACACGCAAGAGCAGAATTAAAGACGCCACGATTTTAACGAGATATTATCGCATACTTACCTTGTTTCGATCCAAAAACTCCACATAGCATGTCTCACCGAGTGTCAAGACACAAATGTAGATGGCTACAGCTAGATTTTGTGGGGATTTTATGGGTGAAACATGGTAATATAACAAGGGTCGCGGTGCAGAAATCGCAGACATCAAGGAGTGGTCGAGATTTTCATTTTCATATATTTACCCTTTTAAACCTTTTTTGTTGTTGTTTGGATCGATTATTTATCGTTTAAAATATTGGGGAAAATGTGACAGTAATGAAAACAAAAAAGCAGTTAAGCGATAGTTATGAGGTATACGTGACTTATTTACAGACGCCAATTTTTTCATAGTGACGCAATTTGTTTAAAAGTTTAAAAAATGCGAGTGAATAATTTTTTAAAGTCGTTTTTTTTATTTATTTTTTAAAAACTAAATATTAGACATCAATTAATGACTCAAAGCTAAAAATGACAGACATTTCAAATAATAAAAATGATTACTTACCTTGTTTTTATGGCTATGTTGAAACAAAAGCGGTTGGGCGACATCTGTAAACGGGGGTTTCCAGGGTAAAATGGACAAATAAAAAATAGTTTGAGGGCTTAATGCGCCATGAATCTGCTACGGCAGCATATAGACATATTGTTCTATCAAACACAACAGTTCTTTTGGTTTAAAATACAGCAGTTTAATTTAAAGAAGGGTGCTAGAGCAGAAAGTGGTTTTTCAGTCTTTTGTTTTCCGCCATATATCAGCGCTTTAGCCACAAGAAAAAAATGTCAATCAGCAGCACTTTTTCATTTTTATTATAATGAACAGGACTTTTGTCTGGTTTGTGTACTGAGAAACTGTTTTCATGTTTTGTACTCAGAACTTTTGTTAAAAACTTCAACACGATTTATATACTTAAAAAGTACAGTTGTAGACTACAGTTAAGTAAGGAAGCTGAAATAAAATATTATTTTTGAAGCAAATAGTCATCCATTTTGTTTCTATTGCTACTTACAACATGTATAAAACAAATTCAAGTTAAATTGTGAAGGTACTTGGAAAAAGTGACGTTTATCTGATTGATTAATCTTTAATCGTCCGATGAATTGATTGTACAAATAATCATTAGTTGCAGCCCTACACCCTAGGATAATGAGTCTCAGTACACACCAATATAACTACATTTTTACTTTGAGTATTTATGCGCTGGATGAAAAGAGCCTCATCATTACAAAAAATATTCTTCAAACAGATCGGAAGGTTTTTTTTTTTTTCTGTCACTGCATGGCAAGACTTCTTATTCACATCTACCTTCATTTGTTAAACCATCACTTGAAACATATCCAATATTAGCAGAACAGAAGTGCACATTTGCCCATGATCGTTGCCAAAGTAACTGCTTCCATACTGCTCCACGCTGTGTGACCATGAGTGTGACCTATACTGCTTGCTGAGCCCTACAAGATCTTTGCAACCTAGTGTATGGCTCATCAAAAAACTCAGCAGGACCAAAAGCTGGTAGAATACATTTTTTTCCTGCGCAAAGAAAATGTAATTTGATACAGATAATTCCCTTAATAGAAAAAATTCTTTTTAAAAAACAAAAATGGGCACTTTCAACACAAAGACACTTCGTTTTTGATACAAGTGTCTTATTCAAAGAATGGAGAGCATGAGACTAACTGCTGCCACGAGGCTGTGTCTTGTTTTGATGATGTGTTGTCCTATTCATGTCTTTTTATTGTCAAAGCATTTCCATGTCATTAATGTACACATAAAAATATGTGCAGAGTCCAAGAATCACATTGCCCCTATCGGGGTTGAGTTTGGAAGTCAAGATAATCTATTTTGCAGCATCTCTCACGATGATGCAAATTGCAATGCCTATAACTCAGTAAATTGAAGACTGAAAATCAAATATGGTTATCTCTTTAGATTTGTATACTATACAATACTTAATGTGTTCGACTAGATTGAAATGTATTTCACTACATCATTGAATTTCTATTAGTGCATCTGAGATCTGACACATACAAAATACACAGTGTAAAGATGTCGTGTAAAGACTTGTCTAGTGTAGAATGGTACCCCCCCCCCCCAAAAAAAAAATAAAAATAAAAAAAAGCAGTGGTCAAAATTATCCATTCTTTTGTTTCATCAAATCAAGTAAAACACAGCCTTATTACAATCTTGCCTATTTCGGGGTATAATCCAATAAACAAATAAAAGCTCCACCAACTGATGTAGATCTGTATATAAACAGCTGTCCAGAGCACTAGGGGCTAATATTAACATCTGCTGGCATAGGCTAACCATTGTATTTGCCAGAGGGGTTATCCTAATTGGCTTCTATGAAATCTTTCTCCTTGATGATCCTCTTTGTACTTTAATTAAAACACATCTGTGGTTTTACTGTATCTTATTGCTAATATGGTTCACAGAAATGACGAAATGAGTCCCCAAAATACATTTACGGTCAATCATGAGACTTTTAATTTGCATGAAAGAGCATCTCACATAAATATGATTGCAAAATGTCTGCATGAGGGACTTTGGTATTAGTTACCTTAATAACATCCTTTTCCGGACATTAAATTATGAATGTAACAGGAAATGTCGTAAAAATAGGTTTAATAAATATCACAAATAATCTTTAATGATGTTTAAAGTGGTATTTGTTTTTGTTAAATTTTGACAGTGTAGACGCAACAGAACTGACTGTTAAATATATGTATACACAAACATGAGTGTTGTGATGAAGGAATATAAAACAAATTTGATGTTCCCTTATATTCACACTGGCAGATGGTACTAGTATATTTCTCCATCACTAACAGAAGCTTGATTTCACACTTTCATCACAAAGCCAAATGGCTGCCAAAGACCACAAAGGAGATCCTGCATCTACTTAAACCTGCAACAGAGTGACGAGGCGAAGGGCAGGCATTTAATGAAATTGTGTCTGCCTTATTTCTAAAGAGAGTTCAGTATATTTTAAGCTAATGCCATGCGGTGAGGTTCCTCCAGATTGGCACGAAATTTTTCAAGAAATCTCGAGGCCAGTTCGTCATCGACAAGCCGCCCGTCACTCGACAAGGTGACTGTCATCAGATGTCGGGTGCCTAGTGTCTGGTTGTCCTCACACAGACTTAATTGGGCTCTGGAGGTCCCGACAGCAAGTATGCAAGCTTGCGGAGGGTTGATCACAGCACTGAAGCCACTAATGCCAAACATCCCCAAGTTGGATATGCTAAGGGAAGTGGAGAATGAGAATAATGAAAAAGAGACCATCAATGTTACTTGGAAAAAAAATACAATGTTAAAATAAAAAGAAGAAATGGTTTGCCTAAAAAAAATAGTAATTCAAGACATTAGGGGTTGTGGGTGGGGTGGGTTGTTTTGTGTCTCTTTTATGCTTTTGGTTTCCATTTTTATTATTAGTTTGTTTGCAAATTTCTGTTTGTCTATGTACATGAAAAAAAATAAATAAAAATATTTGAAAGAGAAGAAGAAATGACAAATGCAGTACATTGATGCACTAACGCGCCTAATAATGAGGTGTGTCTTATATGGTCGAAAAATATGGTAACTTGCAGATCAACACTATTCATGCCAGGGTTGTCCATTTATGCCCCACAAATAGTAGAGAAACAATCTTGACTTAAAAAAATGTCTTAAACCTTCTTATTGAAAGTCAAAATAATTTTAGATTACAAATGCTTGTTTTAGAAGAGTACCCAAAAATTATGGAGTAATTATTATGTGACAATGTGCAGGGTCATTTATTCTTAATTATTTGCTTATGGAATAATAAATAAATAAAATAAGTTTATAAACAAACACAGTACTATAATAAGGAAAACATTTGTACTATTAGTAATATAGAGTACATTCAAATTTTATAAATAACACCAAGTATAATGACTACTATTTTTTTCTTCGGTTATTGACCTCCACATACAGTCAATGTTAATGTTCACAGCAAGTCAAAAAGACGGACCCTGCAGGCTACTTCCCTCTTTGCCTTAATGAGAGCAATGGCCCAAGGGTACACGCAAACCTCAGGAGGACAATGAGCACTGAATCTGCACGGTATTCATTGCTCCCGGCTGACACAGAAACCCATTTATTACCAAATTACACCATTGATTCTAATGAATAGCAAAAAAACCCTTCTCTCCCATATATTTGCAATTGATCTGATGGCCCATGCCACCCAACTCAAAATAAAAAATCACTAACACCACACACACGATTAGACATACAGAAAACACATTTGATAATGTCAGATATTTTTGTTTGTTTTACCTGAATGAGCCTCCCTGGTACTCTTCAGGTAAAAGTTTTCCATCTCGAGCCTTCTGAGCCAATGCCTATGAAGTATATGTTATTTGTCATTTTTAAACCATTGGGCTTAAGATATCAAATCAACTAGTTAGCAAACAGTGGCATATGGGTGTGAATCACAAAGTACTTGGGATGTCCCGATCGCATATTTTTGCACCCTAGTCTGAGTCACCTGATTTTGAGAATTTGCTGATACAGTCCTGATCTGATACTGAATTTTTTTTTTTTTTTTTTTTTTTTTTTTTTTTAATTTGAACAAAAGTTCCAAACATGTTCCAGCAATGTACTTCCTCCTCCTTTTTTTACCGGTAGTGTTCTTTTGGCGATGCCAAATGCCAAAGGTATTTCTGGATATTTTGATACTTCTTAGCCCTTAAAAAAAAAAATATATATATATATATATACTGGACTGTCTCAGAAAATTAGAATACACAATATTCTAATTTTCTGAGACAGTCCTGTATATTGTTCTATGTAAAGGACGTCAGCCAAGGTCGGCCCCCCACATTTTTACCACGCCAAATCTGGTCCCCTTTGCAAAAAGTTTGGACACCCCTGCTTTAAATGGTGGATTAATGTACAGGACTGTCTCAGAAAATTAGAATATTGTGTATTCTAATTTTCTGAGACAGTCCAGTATATATATATATATATATATATATATACATGGCGGAAAACACTAAGGTGACTTGAAGTTCCGCTCTGAGAACCCTAATTTGGCCAAATTTCAAAACTGTCCTATATGCATGTGTGATACATCATTGGAAAGCTTAAAATCTCTATTTTCTGGGGGAACAAACATTTTGAACAGGAGGGCATTTAAAAAAAAAAAAGATTAAACAGCAAAACCCTAACTGGAGGCGAGAGCACGAGCGGGCAGAATTAAAGACGCCACAATTTTAACGAGATATTATTGCGTACATACCTTGTTTCGATCCAAAAACTCCATGTAGCATGTACAGTGGGGAGAACAAGTATTTGATACACTCACAATGGGAAAACCCATTGGCAGTGTATCAAATACTTGTTCTCCCCACTGTATCACAGAGGGTCAAGACACAGCTGTGAATGGCCACAGCTGGATTTTTTAGAGATTTTATGGGTGAAACATGGTCATATAACAAGGGTTGCAATGCAGAAATCGCAGACAACAAGGAGTGGTTGAGTTTTTCTTTTTCATGTAGTTACCCTTTTAAATGTTATTTTTCAATTTTTTTTTGTTTGGATCGATTATTTATCATCTAACATATCGGGGAAAATGTGACATTAACAACAACAAAAAATACAAATAAGCGATAGTTATGAGGTAGATATCCGTGACTTGTTTACAGACGCCAAATTTTTCATTGACGTAATTGGTTTAAAAGTTTAAAATATGCGAGTGTATAATTTTTAAAGCCGTTTTTTTTTTTTTTTAAACTAAACATTACACATCAATTAATGATTATTAGCTAAAAATGACAGACATTTTGAATAATAAATATAATTACTTCTTTTTATGGCTAGGTTGAAACAAAAGCGGTTGCGCGACGTCTGTAAATGGGGGTTTTCAGGGTAAAATGGAAAAATTAAAAATAGTTTGGAGGCTTAGTGTGCCATGAATCTGTTATGGCAGCATATAGACATATTGTTCTATCAAACACAACAGTTTTTTTGGCTTAAAATACAGCAGTTTCTTTTAAAGAGGAGTGCAAGAGCAGAAACTGCTTTTTCAGTCTTGTCTTTGTTTTCCGCCATATATATATTAGGGGTGTAACGGTACACAAAAATCTCGGTTCGGTACGTACCTCGGTTTTGAGGTTACGGTTCTGTTCATTTTCGGTACAGTAAGACAACAAAATGCAAAATATAAATGTGCTAGTTGTTTATTACACACTTTTGTGCTTTCAACAATAGGAACATTAGCCTTTACAAAGCTACAATTTTGCTCAAAAAGTAGCATGTATTTAAAGATAATAATCCAACAACAATTTGCCATTCAGACCCCGCGTATTGGTCAGCTTTGTTTCTGAAAGAAAGAAGAAAAAAGAAGTCCTGTGCTAAAGAGAAAAGCAATCCCAAGGAGAAAGATTTTAACATGTATTTTACAAGTGAAATGCCTCAATGAATTATTTTTTTTTTTCTTCTGAACGGTTTTCAAAAGCTTTACTGGTGGATTTTCTCATAGCGCCACACAGAAATTAATACATTTAATTGTGTAAGCAGGATCTTATTATTTAATTACAGGTGTTCTAGCTCATTTAAGTTTATTTTATTTAAATGGGCTATTATTTATTTTATTATGTGTTTATATTTTACAAATGTGATGTAGTATTCATTGATATATTATATTTTATGTATTTATAACTTTAGTCCCTCCCTATGTGAATATTAGTTCCTACTTGTTTTGTTGTGGTCGGAGGGTTTTGTATTGAACACAGGGCCGTGTTGGTTATTATTATAGCAGAGAAGACAGCAGTAAATCAACAAAGACAAGTCAACTGTGCCCCGATCTACCACTCAAGGGATCTGATGGACTCAAAAAGTGAGTTACGATAGCATATTAGTTTGAAAATCGACCGGATCTACCGTGTTTTTACACGAGTGACTTCCGGTCTGCCTGATGCTAGCTAGTAGTATGTATTGACGCAGGAGGGCCGCGTCTCACGTCAAATAATAAACTCTGCCGTTATTTTCTTGTGCGTCGCGTTGAGCCGCTTCTGACACGCACTGTGACTGGTGTGCATTGGCTGATTGACTTTAACGCCCGCGTTTCACTGCGTTCTCGCGGCGGCCACATTGTCGCGCCTTTGACGTTTCTTATAGTGTCCTACCGTGTTGGTCCTCATTATAGTAGAGAAGACGGAACAAATATATAATCTACACAAAGAAACTGTAACCCGATTGACTCACAGCCTTGAAAAGTAAGGGTTACATTACGTTAGAAACTCGTTCGGTATGCGTCCGTTCCGAACCGAGGACCCCGAACCGAAACGGTTCAATACAAATACATGTACCGTTACACCCTTAATGTGTATATATATATATATATATATATATATATGTATGTATATATACACACATACATACTACCCAAACAGTGTGTTTCCTTGTTCACTGCCCAACAGCCAGCTAACATTGTATGTCCTCCAACCTACAGGTTGGTATAAATGTAAAATACTTACAGACATATAGTTTCAGTAACAGGAATAGCTCAACAGCGTCAATGCGACCGACAGGTTGTGTACTGTAAAAGTGAATGAGCATGTGGTTCAAACTCCTCACACTGGGAATGCAGTGAATTATCATGACCACAAGGTGGCAGTAACATGCTTTAAAATGTTAACTGGCTCTAAACCAGTACTTCTCAAATAGTGGGGCGCGCCCCCCTGGGGGGGCGCAGAGCGATGCCAAGGGGGGCGTATGTGACCTCGGGGAACATGTTTTTTTTGCCGTACTGGAATAAAGTGTACTTGCACATCCACTCAGTAGGTGGCAGTGGCGCTCTCAATTTCAGAGTGCGCGCAGTATTTTTGAACTAAGGAAGAGCACTGAGCACACACAGACAACAGATATGAAGAGCAGTGTGCCACCGCCGTTTTCGAAAGCCGTTTTCCGACCGGACTCACTCACGCAGCGACCCACTGTCTTGTCCGGTTCTCACGTCGCCGCCCGAGAAGTGCCGTTTTCGGCTTGGGATCGTCACGACGACCGCCCTCACCTACGGTTCTACCTCGGCCGCCGTGAATGCGCTTTTTTCGTGCCGTTTGCCTTTTAGCTTTGACTTTTAATACAGTGGGTGATGATGAAAGACCACTGTTTACTGTGTCTAAAAATAATTATAGCAGACAGCCAGAAGCCAAATCAATTAAAACACCACTTAAAGACATTAGACCCCAATCTCATTGTTAAGCCGCTTGATTTTTTTCAGTGAAAACGTGCCGAATATTGCCAACAATCATCCTGCTTTGTCAGTGTTATATCAGTAAGCTAGTGAGCATTGTTAGCATGCTCATTGCAAAAATAACTCCACACCATTGCAAAGGAGGTAAATACTGTGAGCAGCAAAAATAAGAACTGTCCTGTCCAAGGACACTTTTTTTTTCTTTTACTCAGATTTGTTTTTTCGGTCAAATTTTTTGGCACATTGTCCTCATGAGTGAATGTTTCTAATCAATTTTAATTTGTTATTATTTACTGATTTTATGACATTTTATTTTTCTGTATCAAATGGTCAAAAATGTACTTAAATGTATTTTTAGTTTGGCTGTGATTTTTTTTTAAAAATTCAGGCAAATTGATGCACGTCAAGTCTTCTCTGTTACAAACAAAACAATGTTAATAAAGTTATATTTTATTATAAGTTGATCTACGTTACTTTTTTTCTTTAATAGAAAAAAAAGGACACAATGTTAGGCAGATGCGTATTTATAATAGTAATTTTATAGACAAATGATACTATTTACATTGGCAGCAGAGAGTTTGGGGGGGCGCGAAACATTTACGTCTTCCTTGGGGGGGCGTGACAGAAAATAATTGAGAAGCACTGCTCTAAACCATGGGGACTTGAGCCAGCACAAGTTTTTTTTTTTTTTTTTAATTGTATGTCGCATAAATTAAAAACCCAATGCTTTTCACTTGATTCCGATCCTCTGAAAAATGGCCCGATCGGCCCAGTTTCCGATCATGTGATCAGATCGGGACATCCCTATAAAGTACAAACAACAGCCCACATTTAATAAACAATAACGAAATAATACACATTTAAGAACACTTAAATTCAGAGGTTAATTTTTCTAAACATTGGATAAGTATTAAGTATAGTAAAGACATAAACTACCATAAATGTTAGTTCAGAAAAAACAATGGTAATTGGATGAATTGTAAAACAATTTTTGTATTGTTTTGAATACTTATACTAATACTAATACCACTTGCCCCCCTCCCCCCCCAAAAAAAGAAAAAAAACACACCCCACCACACACAAACAGGAACATGTTGTCCTGAAAATAACGAAATATCCAATAGCCGCGATTGAGACAAATAGAAACCAGCTTTTGCCTTGCAAAAAAGAAGAAAGGAACCTGAAATGACCCAGAGGGAAAGTTAAGACATCTGGTAAACAAAACAAACACATTGTTGCGGCAAGGGTTTTATGACAGAGTGTGACTAATTGTGGAGTAATCTTGGAGAAAATACATCACACGACACATTAAAGTGTGTGGCGATCAGATTTAATATATGAAATATTGAAAAGGTAAAATCTTTTAGGTATTTTTTTTTTGTAGTCTTGGGAATTTGCCATAATATTTATCAACGTTTCTATGTGGCTTTCAAATTTAATTTCTAATAGGATTGAATGAGTGGAATCATTTACACATCGTTTTTAAATGACTACAATGGCAATGGCACATGTACTGTATTTTGCTGAGATTGCGCTGACCTTCCTGTATAACACGTTTTTAAGATGTCAAAATATATCAGTGATTTTTACATGTTTAGAGATTGACAAATATATCTGCAAAAGTCACTTTTTTTTTTTTTTTTTTTTTTTTTTAAATATGTTGCGCGTGCATTTATCATGACTTATCATTTAGATGTATTTTCTCTTCTCAAGGTTTCCTATTTGACTATGGTGGGGTTTTGGGCTTTTCCTTGCCCTTTTGGAGGTTCAGATCAGTGTATGTCAACACTTGCTTTAATTAAGTGATATACATTACAAAAAACAAAAACATATGTATGTTACACCTGAGTACAGGTCGCAGTCCCAGACAAAATATGAAAAAAATGTGACTTATAGTAGTATTTAGTAGTAGTTTACAGTATGAAATATTTCTTCAAATTGAGTTTTGTTTGTTTGTACGTACATTATAGACTAGGCAGCAGTCTGTGACTAAGATAAAGAACTGACGGAGAACTTTATTTGATTTCCATCTGAAGCAGAAAAGACCAGGCACGGGCAGCAAGACACACTCTGAAAAATAAAAACAGATTCAAATTCTGAAATATACCTTTGCATTAACTGAGATCTCCTGAACTCCTTTGTTTGCAGCATCTCTGATGATGGGGGTAATGAGGCCTTTGTCAGTTGCAACAGCAATTGAAATGTGAATAGAATCAAGTGCTTGGGGTCCGTTATCTGACCAGCTCACATTCACATCTGGTAGCTCCTATAAAAAAGTAATGGAAAATGTCACAAAAATGGCACTAAATTTGTCAGTTTACCCATATTTTTCTAATCTAATCTAATCTAATCTAATCTAATCTCTAGAAAGGTATGGAATGAAACAACAGTTGCAAATCTACATCTGACATAACACCTTCGCTTAAGGTATTTTGGTATTTAAACCAATTTTTCTCAGTTATATTGTTACACCCTAGGAATTTGTCTATATAATTGATGCAAGTGCAGGGAGATTATTGGCAATATACATACAGTGTGTTTCCGATGATGATGATGATGATGGGGGGGGGGGGGGGGGGGGGGGCAACTCAAGAGACTGATAATCAAAGCGTGATTTGAGTGTAATGTCTGCAAGTGACAACTTTATATTAGTGCTGTCAAATTTATCGCGTTAATGGGCGGAATGACCCGCTCATGCATGCAGATTACAATGAGGCTGTTTTTTTGCACATTGAGGGCTAAGAGGCAGAGAAAGGCGAGTGGACACAGGCGTTCATTGGATCGCGCCGTTTATTGGCATAATCTTCGGCAACCTCTTCACAACAAACATAAGTATCATTTAGTGAAAGCACAACAAAAATAATATTCCTATCCCTCAAAAAAATAATATTCACAAAAAGAAATAGCTATGCAAAATACACATAAAACTTACTCAGACTTTGGTCAAACTATTCAAACATTTCGTTTAGCTCAACAAATACACTGGATGGCAATAGTTAGTCACAATATACAAACTATCAGGTCTCGTACGTTGTGAAGCCAGCACTCAAATGACCGTGAAGTACCAGTAAAACAGAGAACTACGGCGTCAGTCGAGGGACAAAACACACTCATTGGCTTGATTTCTAAGTAATTTAAAACTCGCCATTGATACCTAGTGGTGTATTTCAATCACTTCCTTACGTAGTTAAAGACACTGTGGAAGAACGGCAGGGAGCCTATGTGACGTCACCGCTCAGTGACGTCAACAATGGCGAGCTACTAGTTTATTTTTTGAATGAAAATTGTACAAATTTTATTAAAACGAAAACATGAAGAGGGGTTTAATATAAAATTACTGTAACTTGTACTAACAATTATCTTTTAAGAACTACAAATCTTTCTAGCCGTGGACCCCTTTAACAGAAAGAATGTTAATAATGTTAATGCCATCTTGTGGATTTATTGTTATAATAAACAAATACAGTACTTATTTACAGTATGTTGAATGTACATATACGTCTTGTGTCTTATCTTTGCATTTCAACAATAATTTACAGAAACATATGGCATGTTTTAGAGATGGTTTGAATTGCAATTAATTACAATTAATTTTTAAGCTGTGATTAACTCGATTAAAATTTTTTATCGTTTGACAGCCCTACTTTATATAGCTACATACTGCCTGCGCCCATGACATGGTATACATTACGTTTTTGTCTAGTCTCCAACCATTGTCACAGTGAAGCCAAGCAATATTTAGCTGGTTGTAGAGACTGTTCTCTGCACTTCATATTTTGTGCTCTGCGCATAAAAATCATGTAAGATTTACACTGCCATCTACAGTAGTGGATGTGTAATTACATTTCCTTATAGTACAACAAAAAAAAATAAGATGGTGCCCAGGGTCACTCACGCCTCCTTGGCATCCACAACCTGACTCCCCAACGCCTTATATAAATGATCATGTGAAAGACGGTTGCTTACAGTATTTAAAAATAGAAATGATGAATGTCTCAGGCTTCTGATAATCGAAAAAATGTTAAATCGCAAAAAATGACACCGCTTACGAATGCAGCCATTGTGTGATGTCAGTAAAACCCACGCATATACACTGATAAAGGAGAGCACAGGTGCATTTGATAATGGTATTAATTTCATCACGAGGAATGGGGGTCAATCTGTGATATTCATATTTAAAACTAAAATAGGACCTACATTGATCTGTGCGCACCAGTGTTGTTTTCGTCAACGAACCCTTTTTCATGACGATGATGAGACGATAACGAGCTAAAAACCTGTTTTGGGCAACTAAAACACAATGTTAAAAATGCCAGTTTTCGTCTGACAAGACGAGAACGAGACGAAAAGGCACAATGGTTTCTGTCACATGTTCACGATGTTTGACATTGTGTGTGTAGTTGGCCTGCATCGTAGCAGTGTCTGGTTTTGTCTCCTGTCACTTCAGCTTGCACACACGGTAAGATTTGTTTTCTTATCTTGGCCAGAGAGAATATACAATGTTGCTTTAGCCTTCAAAGGTCTGTGCTGAGTGATCACCACACACTAAATGTAACTGGTAGCGTTAGCATAGCATTCGCGTACGGCGAGTGTCTAACTCTTGGACGACCTTTTTTTTAAATTTTATTTTTACATACAATTCGTGCCGTCCAAGTGGGGAAAATTCATTGAAAATAATGTACTGGAAGTATTTACTCTACAAATTCCAAACAGTGGACATGTTGGCTGTGAGCCAGTAGTGTTAACGAGATAGCGCCAGCCTGCGTGTTGCTCCTCGCCGTGTTTTAAAGACGTCATCACAAAAGGACGAAAGACCTTCACACAATTTGATGGTAAACATTCAGTCTTCAAAACCGAAAACCAAAGAGGCATTTTTAGTTATTTTTGGCCGATAGTTTTCGGTGACGAAATTTCGGTCATATCTCTACCGATAATGCATTTTCAGCAGATAGTTTTAAGCGCCAAATTTTCAGTTAGATCTCTAATTTCAGATGTCTCTGTATGTGCTATGCAATTGGCTGGCCATCAGTTAATCTGCCTCTTGAGCAAAGTGACAACACCACTGAATTGTTGATATAGGAGATGGATAGTTTAAAATCATTTGTACTGTATTAGTGTTAATGATACTACGGAACGGATACTAAAAGGTTTTTGCACTATTATTATGCTGCTTGATGTTTTCTGTTTGTTGTCAACCATCTCAGTCAAAGCAAGTCTTTTGTTTTGTTATTGATTAGTCAAATTACTGCAGACACAGTATAAAGCTCATCGTAGCAGAACCAACACACACACACAAAAAAAAAAAAAAAAAAAAAAAAACAAGTTTAGATACAAACAGTGTTAATGGCAACAAGCGAAATCACTTATATATTAAATACTTACCTGAAGTGTGACAGCAGCTGCCTTGATAATGAAATCATTAACAGAAACTTTGATCTGGTCTGAAAAGAAAATGAAAAAAAACCCAACAGATTATAGGACATGTTAAAGTGACACAATGACAGCAGTACAACTGGTGAGGGACTGTCTGAACTCTAAGGGCTAAAATCTGGTTGGCCGGTATAGATGAAATAATAATTGTCAAATAATATGAAACAAGACACAATGCAAAGTAATGCAATATTCTAAAGATCTCAATATGGGGCATTGGATTATAAGGAGAACCATCAATGAATGACTATTTTCATATATAAGGCACATCTGATTAAAAGGTGGGCAACATGACAGTCACAAGCGTCTTTTATTATTTCAAGGAGGAAGGCGAAATTTCAGAGGATATGCAAGTTTTGCCAAGAACATGGTGTCAGAGCCACTTTTCAAGCGTTCCAATGCTTCGGAAACCAAAAGAAAGCGTATTTATGGAATGGCATGGCCAACATACACAATGATAGGGGTTCCGTGCTGCAAAGCTGCACATTTTTATCGCTCGTCTGAAAAAGACTTGATGCCCAGCACACACGAGGCACCCTGGCAATGCTTCAGCCGCACAGTGTGCCAATGGCTCCCATAACAATAGCTGGCACTACTATGAGCATTGATGGCGCCTCGTGTGCAAGGGGTATATAACATAAATAATTATTTATTTCTCTGGTGGACCGGTACCAAGTGCCTTGCGGACCATTGACATTCCGCGGGCTGGTGGTTGTGGACAACTGCACTATACCACCTGCACCACCGACGTTGCTGTTCTTTTTTGTGTGCATGCGTTAACATGCCTTAAATGATATTGGATATCTTTATTTTTATTTATTTTTTGCTGACAAGAAGCATGGTCTGGTAATTTTATCATGTTGAAACTAAAGGGTTCACATGAGTCACATGACATTTTGGAGGGAAAATGACAAGCAATACTCAATTTGGACATTCAGGGATGTACGTAGTTTCTAAGGGCTGTACTCACTTTTGCTGCCAGGGGTTTGGATATTAATGGCTATATTTTGAGTTATTTTGAGGGGAAAATAAATTAACTCTATTACATAAGCTGCACACAGACTACTTTTCATTGTGTCAAGGTGTCATTTTGTGAGTGTTGTCCCATGGAAAGATATACTTAAATATCTGCAGAAATGCGAAGGGTGAACTCACTTTTGTGATACATTGTATATAGCTTGTAACTGAGGACAATGGTGGGTGTGGCCCCAAAGTAAACTGTGGCTAGCGAAATTTTTGCCATGAAGGTCACATTGGCACTGGTCACCACAATGGAAGATCAAATGTTCTGTCATATTACTTCGTGGTATGCAAAAGAAAAAATGGCCTACTAATTTAACAACAGCTCAACAAAGTGTCACGATGATTTGGCTGGGTGACGATTTTCAAATTTTTTAGCACCTTAGATTTTCATTTCATTTCTTTCAGCTCAATCCTTGGAAAAATATGTTTGTGTGTGGTGCATGGAACGAGACTTCCAGTGTGACTAATCAGTTATGTGTTTATATAAGCCAGGGTTTAAGAGTCCTCTTTGTGAATTTATTGGTCATGTGAAACCCTTAAAATTGTCATCTTTAAGGACAACCATTAATTTATCCCATAAATAACATTATACGGGTACCTCCGCGACCCTCGTGAGGAATAAGCGGCATGGAAAATGAATGAATGAATAAATAACATTATCGATTAAAAAAAGCTTAACTGCTGACCCTGTATATTTGTCGACATAAGCCCATTGTTTACCTTTGGCTAAGTCTTTACGTAGCTTCATGACTGCAGCCATGTCACAGTCAATAGAGGCGTAAGCATGGGGGATGGTGGTTTTTGACTGCGTTAGTCTTTGAGCGATCACGCGGCGGACATTTGATGCTGGAAGCTCTGTGAAAGTGCCCTGGGGAATAAGATTGTACAGTAGAAAGCAACAAGCTGTGAACAACTGTACACATGGAAAACAAGTGTGAGAGTCAACAGGGAAATCAGTCTACAAGAACATGATGAATAGTCGAGGCGAGCAGACTGCCATCAATCAGAACATAGACCAAGTTTAAGCCGGTTAAAGTAAATTGATGATGTATCTGAATAGTAACTGATATGGGTTGGTTACAGACCTTTATGATATAGCAAAGCCATGTTCAATAGAAAGTGATATAATTTGAAATAACATGGCAAAATGGATATTGCAATCATGTCAAACCTCTCTGAAACTGACAGTCTGAGAAATAACCAAAAAGACTCTTGCTAAAATGTTTGCAATGCTTCTGCATTTTATACGATGCAAAATTCATCCTGTAATATCCCTATAAAGCAGTGTGTCGCAAATAGTGGGCCGAGGCAAAGCTGGGAAGCATGTGACCCTTGAGAACATGCTTTTTGTGTTGGCTATTCTAAAATTGTGTGTAATTGCACAGCCACTATAGTAGGTAGCAGTGGCGCTCTCGTCATTATGGTGTAGGGCTTTTTTGCCCCAAGAAAACGACATCGAGAGAAACAAACCCTTAGAGGAGTCAGCCAACCTTTGCGTTGGGATGAAAAGAATAGTGTTAGTGTTAGGCTCTGATAGTGTTTAGGCCTGCAAAGAAGGTTCCAAAGGCCATCAGGAGTACAGCCTACCGGTGCGCCTGGCTTTCCAGGTACAGAAAGCGGAGGTATGTTTGGTCTGCTGCCTAGTGGTGATGCAATAGCTGCTGGGGTTAGGGCCGGACTCGGAGGTGGTGGGGCAGTCGCTTTTGGCACTGGAGTCTTCTTCAGAAGATTTAATGCATCTCTGTTGGAGCAACAATACAAGCAACAGATTTGTAAGAAATTAAAATGAAAGGATTATGATCATACTCCCGGAGCAGACAAATATATAATGGCAAATACAGGAGTTGTGTGAGAGAAACTAGTATGCATCCTCACTACTATTGATGTAGCCTGTGAGCAAGGCTCTGAAAACAGGCGCTACAGCCGTGTTGGTGTAACCGTCTCATTTGTGGTGGTAATAATGTCATCACGACTCATTTGGAAAACATAGAATCAAAACTATGCCTCATCAAAGACTGAAGTACAAAAAACAGCCTCATTTAATAAGCTTAGTTAGAGGGCAATGTAAATGTTTTATAATAATACCATTCTCAACTACTGTGCATGATTGAAGATTTGGCATTCTTTTAACAACCAAAGCGTTGTTGAAATTATTGTTAGTTTGTTATATCATTAATTATTAGGGACGTCCTGATCCAAACGCGTAATCGGAAAATGGGCTGATCACGCCATTTTTCCAGAGGATCGGAATCGGGTGAAAAGGATCAGATTTTTTTTTTTTTTTTTGGAAAAATATATTTGTGTTTTTCTGTCTCATGCTCCTACAGCCTCTCACACTCCTCCCTGCTGATTAAGGGATATAAACATATTAACGATGATTGACAGGTTTGTAACTTTGATCTGGCAAGAGAAGGCTCGGTAGATCTACGATCAAAGGCACAAATGTGTTAATCATCGTTTAGTCAAACTTGGTGGTTGACTAATGTGTTTTAGCCTTGTATAATTAAACAATTCACATCATTTAAACCCAGTGATGAATTCATTTTGTTGATCTGATTTAGCTGAATTTTGCTAAATCATTTTTTGAAAAGGTGAAAAAGGTTAACCCAAAGTCTTAGAGACAACTTAAAATCAAACCTACTCCTTAGTGATTAGTCCTCTGGGTCCAGTAGGTGTGGCGAGTTTTGGATCAACACCATGAGTGTCCAGGATGTGTCTTGCTGCCGGGCTTAGTCGTAATCTGAAGGAAAATGAGTGATAAAGAGCAGTTGTTATACCAGGGTACCAGGTATCAGCAAATAGCATTAATGATTTTTAATGCCACTTTAAACTAATTTAAAACTAATTTAATATCCATGCCCAACTGCAGAGTTTCACACACATAAATTGTAAGTAGAGTTGTCCGATAATGACTTTTTATCCGATAACCGATATCCAGATATTGTCCAACTCCAAAAATCCGATACCGATATATGTGGTTGTGGACTTAACATATTATGGCTAATTGTATTGTGACGTTCCACTAGATACTTTAATATAAAAATAAAATAACAACAAAGGCACACAGCTTCAGTCCAGTAAATAAGGTATGTGAGAGTTTATAATTAATTTTCAATCTTTTATTGTTTATTTAATTTTTGCACCATGAAAGCAAATGGTCTGTTAACATAACAAATCCCAAGCATCTTAGTTTGGAGACATCTAATGGTCAAAAGGCATAACTGCTGTCCTAAACTGCGACCAGCCCTTCCTTATACAAAGGCAGAAGCTTCTATATTCACTTTGAAGGCAACATGCATATTGGCCCAAAACCGATAAAGGAAAAAACAATGTCGGTATTATCCAATATCATTTTAAAATGTTTTTGTCGGCCGGTATCATCGGCTACCCGATAATATTGGACAACTCTAATAAATTATGTAAAAAATGTTAGTTTTTTTTTTGTCAGGTTTACATCATTTTTAATGCCTTAAACATTTAGTTAAATGCTTTTTAAGGCCTGAATTTTGACAAAATCCATTAAATGACTTTTAATGTTTTTTAATGACCCGCATAAACCCTGTGTACTTTTAGACTTTAAACAGATTCACTTCATTGCCTTCTTAATGTTGTGCCGAAATCTAGCTTTAATTAATGTCTCACTGATATTTGATCCTTCGTATGGTCCTGTTTTCTAAATCTAATCCACTTTCAACCAAGTTCATGCAGAATTCAAAATGTTAATGTCATCTGGCCCAAGAAAGACAAATGTTTGCATAAATCCACAATGTTTTAAAAAATATTATTAAAAAGTTAAAAATCCACATAATTTTGCCAATGTACTGCAAAACCAAACACGCATTTTGCAGGGTTGCAGGGGAGATGTGTCTATCCCAACTGACTATGGGTAAATCACAGTTTTTATATAATAACAAACATAATAAAAAAAAATGGACTTTAAAAAGAAACTAAAGCTACTGTAGCTCATTAGATAGCACTTACACTTCTATTGGGACTGTTTTTGGTGGAGAAGGTGGTGAAGGAGCAGCAGGGGGCGCAGCAGTGTCAACAGTCTCAGGTATAGTAGGTGGAGGTGCAGTTTGAGATGGAATCTCAGCCTGTGTCCAGTCCTGTCCTTCTTCCACCATGACAGCAATTAGTGTTCCCAGTCGCACGTTGCGACTTCCCTCCTCTACCTGAAAGGTGGGAGAAGGAAATAGTTTGCGGTTAAGCGGTAGTAGCATTTTAACAAAACAGGATTATCAACTACAAGAAAGTGACAGAAATTTAGTTTTGTCTCTCAATGTCATTGAAACCCAGCACTTAAATAGAATTGTAGTGTAAGCAGTAACTTTTTATATTTGATGTCACCACTGATTCAATATCCTCTTTAGAACTAATCCAAATACATTGTGTGACTTTTACTACACCCGCCATGGTCTACTGGACATTGTCAATCAAGCTATACCAGTACGCTGAAATGAAAGGCCATGTCTAATATACTGGCTGCTGCAGTTCATTGGTTTATAAAAGATATCAATTTTATGTGTTGTCTTTCTGTTGACAAGCAATGCAGCACAAGCTAATTTGCAAAGAGTGCGACAAAAAATTCCCCTAAAGCAGGAAAAAAAACAAAAACAAAAACAGAAACAAATGCTGTCAGCAGAACCAGAAAATCAAATATCAATATACAGTGGGGAGAACAAGTATTTGATACACAGCCGATTTTGCTGGTTTTCCCACTTGCAAAGCATGTAGAGGTCTGTAATTTGTATCATAAGTTCTCTTCTACTGTGAGGGATGGAATCTAATACAAAAAAACAGAAAATCACATTGTATGATTTTTAAATAATAAATTTGCATTTAATTGCATGAAATAAGTATTTGATACATCACAAAAATCAAACTTAATATTTGGTACAGAAACCTTTGTTTGCAATTAATGATACCAAACATTTCCTGTAGTCCTTGACAAGGTTTGCACACACTGCAGCAGGGATTTTGGCCCACTCCTCCATGCAGATCTTCTCCAGAGCCTTTAGGTTTCGGGGCTGCTGCCGGGCAACACGGACTTTCAGCTCCCTCCATAGATTTTCTATCGGGTTCAGATCTAGTGACTGGCTAGGCCAGTCCAGGACCTTAAGATGCTTCTTGCGGAGCCACTCTTTAGTTGCCTTGGCTGTGTGCTTTGGGTCGTTGTCATGCTGGAAGACACAGCCACGACCCATCTTCAGGGCTCTCACTGAAGTAAGGAGGTTGTCAGCCAAGATCTGGCGATACATAGCCCCATCCATCCTCCCCTCAATACGGTGCAGTCATCCTGTACCCTTGGCAGAGATGCAGCCCCAAAAAATGATGTTTCCTCCTCCATGTTTCACGGTTGGGATGTTGTTCTTGGGGTTGTCCTCATCTTTCTTTTTCCTCCAAACACGACGAGCCGAGTTTAGACCAAAAAGTTCAATTTTGGTCCCATATGACCTTCTCTCATTGCTCCTCTGGATCATCTAGATCAGACACGTCCAAAGTCCGGCCCGGGGGCCCAATGCGGCCCGTGGTCAAATTTCATCCGGCCCCCAGCCTCTGTCATAAAATCAATAACGTCTGGCCTGCACACAGAATTAATAAATTGGTCAGCAGTACTGCTACCAGCATTTGAAGTAGCTTACACACTAAATGCTGCTCCTCATTTACCCACTAAAAGGCAGCAGCACTCTAAGCAACATTACCCCGTGTGACTCTTTACTTCCAA
This sequence comes from Corythoichthys intestinalis, assembly GCF_030265065.1. NCBI lineage: Eukaryota > Metazoa > Chordata > Actinopteri > Syngnathiformes > Syngnathidae > Corythoichthys > Corythoichthys intestinalis. The sequence continues at coordinate 47,373,671 of NC_080399.1, forward strand.
TTTTCTAAAATGACGACAATCAACAAAAAAAAAAGAAAGTTGACTGCGACGGCAGACGTTTAAAGAATAGGTGGAAATTGGACTATTTCTTCACTAAAATACGCAACAACTGTGTCTGCCTCATTTGCAAAGAGACAGTCGCTGTTTTTGAATAGTTCAATGTGAGGTGATATTACCAAACAAGACATGCTGACATGTACGACAAGATTAGAGGGAAGATAGGCAGCGAGAAATTGAAGCAACTTGAAGCTAGTTTAATTTCATAGCAGCAGTATTTCGCAAGAGCCCGAGAGTCGAAAGAGAACGTCACAAAGGCTAGTTGCGAGATTGTTGAAATTATGATAATGATAAAGCAAATGTGACACACAGAATGGCTTGCTAAAATTTGCTTAAATATATTGTTCTACGTAAAGGATGTCAGCCAAGGTCGGCCCCCCACATTTTTACCACGCCAAATCTGGCCCCCTTTGCAAAAAGTTTGGACACCCCTGATCTAGATGGTCAGTGGCAAACTTCAGACGTGTCTGGACATGCTCTGGCTACAGCAGTGGGACCTTGCGTGCGCTGTAGGATTTTAATCCATGACGGCGTAATGTGTTTTCGATGGTTTTCTTCGAGACTGTGGTTCCAGCTCTCTTCAGGTCATTGACCAGGTCCTGCCGTGTAGTTCTGGGCTGAACCCTCACCTTCCTCATGATCAGTGATGCCCCACGAGTTGAGATCTTGCATGGAGCCCCAGAACGAGGCAGACTGACCGTCAACTGGAACTTCTCCCATTTTCTAATAATCGCTCCAACAATTGTTACCTTCTCACCAAGCTGCTTGCTTATTTTCCTGTAACTAGAGATGTGGTTCGGGATGCCGATCGATCGTGACCGATTACGTCATTTTCAAAGTATCGGAATCGGCAAAAAAATATCGGCCATGCCTTTTTTTTTAATATATATTACTGTATATTTTAATTAAATCGTTTTCTAATTGTATTTAACGTTACACACATAATATGTTACACTCATCCAGAGTCTTTAATTTAGGCTTAAGTAGGGTTATCAAAAATATCCCAATAACGGCAGCAATTAATGTATTATAAAATGTGTCACATTAAAATATTTAATGCTATTAATATATGCGCTGCACAACCCTCTCACTCATTGTCGTGCTGAATTTGTAATGACGCCGTTTAACCAATAATGAGAGATACAAGGCAGCGCAAGACAAGTAGAGTGAATTTTGACAGCCTTTGGAGCCTTCCTTCAATCGGCTATTACCTTGCAATTCCTCTCCCTATGATTAGAAATATCATAGGAAGCAATGTGGGGAGGCAAGGTGGCAACAGATCTTTGTCTTACCACCTTAACTTATTTCCCAAAGCAGAGAAGATATATCCATTGGTAGCATGACGCACAGTTATGGTTTTACTTCCCATCATGGTTTTACTTCCCATCATGCATTGGGGCATGCTGCAGTATCATTTACCAATACACAAAGTCACAAGTCTTTCTATCCAAGGATCCATCTCAAAGAAAGAATGTTAAAAATGTAAATGCCATCTTGAGGATTTATTGTCATAATAAACAAATACAGTACTTATGTACTGTATGTTGAATGTATATATTCGTCCGAGTTGTATTCATTTTTTTCTTAATGCATTGCCAAAATGTATATGATCGGAAAAAAATATCGGGAATGAATTGAATCGGGAGCAAAAAAAAGCAATCGGATCGGGAAATATCGGGATTGGCAGATACTCAAACTAAAACGATCGGGATCGGATCGGGAGCAAATAAACATGATCGGAACAACCCTAGCTGTAACCCATCCCAGCCTTGTGCAGGTCTATTATTTTATCCCTGATGTCCTTACACAGCTCTTTGGTCTTGGCCATTGCGGAGAGGTTAGAGTTTGTTTGTTTGTTTGAGCATGTGAACAGGTGTCTTTTATACAGGTAACAAGTTCAAACAGGTGCAGTTACTTCCGGTAATGAGTGGAGAACAGGACGGGTTCTTAAAAAAGAACTATGAGCCGAAATATTCACTAGTTGGTAATGTATCAAATACTTATTTCATGCAGTTAAAGACAAATTCATTATTTAAAAATTATACAATGTGATTTTCTGAATTTTTGTATTAGATTATATTCCTCACAGTTGAAGAGAACTTACCTCTACATGGCTTGCAAGTGGGAAAACCAGAAAAATTGGCAGTGTATCAAATACTTGTTCTCCCCACTGTATCAAATATCTAATCAAATGCTATAAATTGAAAATCCATTTGGTTGTGTGTTTTGACGAAAGCTCAATCTAAAATTAAATGAACTACAAACTAAATGAACAACACAAGTCTAGATTATCACATTCAATGCAAAGTGTAGAAAATTACTAGTAGCTGCAGGAATGAAAACCGACTGTTAATTACAACTACTACATATTTAAAAAACAAATCATTAGAAGAATATATGTTAGGGCTGTCAAAATTATCGTGTTAACGCGCGGTAATTAATTTTTTTAATTAATCACGTTAAAATATTTAACGCAATTAACGCACATGTCCCGCTCAGACAGTATTCTGCCTTTTGGTAAGTTTTACAGCAGGCTTTTTGTGCTGTCTAACAGCGAACTCTTGTGGTCGCTTTGCGACATGGTTTATTTTTTTTCTTGCCAGTTCAATATGGCTGCACGACGTCTCGGGCTGACGCCTACGTTGTAATGTGCTTATATAATCCTTGGACAAGATTTGTCCGTAAGTATGGTTGTTGTAAAGAATGTACATATTATGTTGGTAAGCGAAATGTTCTATTTTTTGTATGAGACGCTTTTTGTTTATGTTTAGTGAACCTGTATAGCGTGCTAAGCTAACGTTGTTGCTAATGCAATAGTTATAGCAATAATAGTTTTACGACGGTCTAAAGAGGACAATGGTTTGAGGCTATTTTATTAATAAATCAGATGAAAAACGGAAAAGTCTGATTATTAAGGCGTCGTTCACTAGCTGTCTAGCTTTGGAAAAAGTAGATGCTTCGGAGTGAGGACAGCATAGACAGATTTAAATGACAGTAGAGTGAAATGCCCACTACAGTCCTTATGTACCGTATGTTGAATGTACAGTGGGGAGAACAAGTATTTGATACACTGCCAATGGGTTTTCCCATTGGCAGTGTATCAAATACTTGCTCTCCGCACTGTATATATCCATCTTGTGTCTTTCCATTCCAACAATTTATTTTACAGAATATATATATAATTTACAGAAAAATATGGCATATTTTATAGATGGTTTGAATTGTGATTAATTGCGATTTATTACGATTACTTAATTTTTAAGCTGTAATTAACTCGATTAAAAATTGTAATCGTTTGACAGCCCTAATATATATATATATATATATATATATATATATATATATATAATTTAAAAAAATATATGAAAATTTGGAAATGGATTCAGGTAATGCAATGGCCAGCCTGCAGTACACATCTGTTTCATATAGAGAACGTTTGGCGCATCTTAAAGAGCGACAAAGAAGTCCCAATATAGTTGAACAGTTCGAGGCATATATTAAGACACTGGGACAGTTCTAATCTAAAGAGGGGATGCCTCACAGTGGTGAAAATGGCCTTGTCCCAACTTTTTTTTTTTTTAGATTTGTTGACACCATGGAATAGAAAATATTTTTTCTTAAACACTAACACTTTTTTTTCAGTTTAAACAGAAAACATCAGTGTTGTATTCTGAATGAAATATGGAAATTCCAAATCATTGCTTTCAGTTATTATTCACAAGATGTCCCAACTTTTTTTGTAACGATGGTCTGATTGCTATCTTATTAACTGGTGTCCACATCACATTTTTAGCCTTAGGGTTTTACAGTCCATCAGTCTTTGCCTTGGCTCTACAGCTCCTACCCCCAATTCTTCAGTGGTTGCTATGGAAACTACCATCCCCACTGTAGCAAAGAAAGACTTGAGTGAGGGAATGTCGGAGAAGGGAAACGCCCAAGCCAGCATGAAGCAAAAAATATGAGTGTTCAAATGAGGGTTTATGCTGCCAATTCACATACAATCCTCCCTGAGTGAGGTCTGCCGATCATGATACCAACTGCGATTGCATGGATTAGTGATAAAAAGGAACCATAAAACCAAAAACCACCCTAAATCGGACATATTTTGCAGCTGCTTGTCTGATGTGAAACAGAAGGGTCACAGCATAGCTTTGAACTAGCAACCGAAAAAGCTTTCTCTCCTCTAGAATAGAATAGAATAGAATAGAATAGAATAGAATAGAATAGAATAGAATAGCACAGGGGAGGATTACAAGGATGTTGCAGCTCTGCCACACAAAGCTGGGCAATACAATTTACAGCTGTGAAGACGAAAAACAGAATCTAGAAAAGAACTCTAAGTCTACAGGCAGCTACTGGAGGGAGCCTCAGACTACGAGTTACAGTATGTCCTTTCTGTTATGCGTTCCAGTTATGGGCGAGCAACCTCTCAGCCTTCTGTCAAAAAGCACAGGTCAACGAGTGTGGGCTGTCGCTAATTAATTCTAGGACAATAACCTTGTTTTAAACACTGGTAAGACTAAAGGCTGAGTTATGCTTCTGCGGCAGATCTACGCCGCCAAAGCAGACCCAATTTATGACCCTTCGCCGTAGTCTGACGTGCATCTCCACAATTTTTTGACTGGTCAACACTTCACCACGTGGTGACGTGGCGCAAATGGACTGTGATTGGTCCGCTCTGACTTTTGTTTCTGGTTCAGCGCGAAATCACTGCCCTTTTCAAAAATTGTTTTGCTACACACAAAAAAGGACCAAGCCGACGAAAGTATCATCGAAGAGCAAGTACGACAACTTATGCAATGTCTCGTAAAGACATTATAAGATTGCCAAATGACTACGTCAGCGATTGCATAAAAAAATGGAGGAACCACCGAGACAAGTACGTGCGTGTTCGGAAGCGAATAGCCACCCGAAGCGGTGACACACTTGGCCAAAAACTGCCAGCTTTTTATCACTTTATGTTGTATTTTTGGTTGGTGCACCATATCATTTATTATGTTTGCTGTGAGTCTGTGACTTATTTACATTTCACACTTCAAGTATATGAAGAATAAGGCACAGGTTTGGTGTCAAAAGAGTTGTTTTGATGTTTAATTTTCAACAACAGTTCACACACTTGATAAATCAGTGATTGAGAGTGCCTGGGTGCTTTTATGATAATGGATGGTGGGAAGAAGGAGAGGAGTCGATGATGGCTTTCCCCATTTTATTGTGGCAACAATAAAATAAACAAATAACAAAATAACAGCAGGCTGCCGCAACATGCGACCGCTAACTTTCGCTTTCTCCCATTCTTTCCACTCGCTTCCCTGCTACATCACCACTCCCCAATCTGATCGCCTCTTAAAGGACCAACGCTTAGTTATGGACATTACAGTATGATCAACATTTGTTGTTCAATGTTGATGAGCTGAAGATCCACATTCAAGCGTTCCGTTTCCGTTGGCATTATTGTGTAACCGGAAGAATACGAGAGGAAGTCGACAAGAGTCCCCCCCAAACCTTACAAACACAACGCCACACCCCTCTAGTGAATAACAGAGTAACACGTTCCCTTGCCGCAGAACTATCGAATGCTCATTGACGCCGTAGTAGCTTCGCCGTCACCACAACGCAGAAGCATAACTCAGGCTTAAGAAGGTCATTGTAGACTTCAGGACAGCCGAGGATGGAACACACCCCTCTGCGCATTTACAAGGAAGATGTAAAAGGGTGGACAACATCAAATTCCTGGGAATCAACATCCCTTGGTCGACATCAATGTTGTTTTCATCAACATTGACCACAACGAAAATATTTTGACAATGAACAATTTTTTCATGACGATGACGTCACGATGACGAGCTAAAAACATGGCTTGGGAGACTAAAACGAATGCCAGATTTTTTTCTGACGAAACGACAACGACACAAAAATGCAACAGTTTCTGTCATATGTTCATTTCATATTGTACGTGTAGTAAGTCAGCTTGCATCTTAGCAGTGTTTGGGTCATGTCAGGCATGTGACAAGTGCTGCGCCTTTCCCTCACTCTCCTGACTGGAGTTTAGGTCGCGTCTAGAGCGAGGCTGCGCTTCATCTTGCTTGTTTGGAAACACAGTAAGATTCGTTTTCTTATCTTAGCAAGAAAGAATATGCAATGCTCCTTTAGTAGGGGTGTAACGATACACAAAAATCTCCGTTCGGTATGTATAAGTATAACATCACCACCACCACCACCTCGGTTTTGAGGTCACGGTTCGGTTCATTTTCAGTACCGTAAGAAAACAAAATGCAAAGTACAAATGTGCTAGTAGTTTATTACACACCTTTGTGCTTTCAACAATAGGAACATTAGCCTATACAAAGCTAGAATTCTGCTCAAAAAGTAGCGGGTATTCAAAGATAATCCAACAACAATTTGCCTTTCAGACCCCGCGTACTGGTCAGCTTTCTTTCTGAAAGAAAGAAGAAAAAAGAAGTCCTGTGCTAAAGAGAAAAGCAATCCCAATGACAAAGATTTTAACATGTATTTTACAAATGAAATGCCTCAATGAATTATTTTTTTTCTTATGAACGGTTTTCAAAAGCTTTATTGGTGGATTTTCTCAAGTTACAGTGCCACACAGAAATTAATAAATTTAATTGTGTAAGCAGGATCTGTGTATTATTCTTATTATTTAATTACAGGTGTTTTAGCGCATTTCAATTTATTTTATTTAAATGGGCTATTATTTATTTTATTATGTGTTTATAGTTTACAAATGTGATGTAATGTGTCATTTATATTGTATATTTTATGTTGTATACCTTTAATTCCTATGTGAATATTAGTAGTTGCACTACTTGTTTTGTTGTGGTAGGAGGGTTTTGTATTGAACACGGGGCCGTGTTGGTTATTATTATAGCAGAGAAGACAGCAGTAAATCAACAAAGACAAGTCGACTGTGCCCCGATCTACCACTCAAGAGATCTGATGGACTCAAAAAGTGGGTTACAATTGCATATTAGTTTGAAAATCGACTGGATCCAATGTATTTTTACACAAGTGACTTCAGGTCTACCCGATCCTAGCTACCATTAGTAGTATTGACGCAGGAGGGTTGCATCTCGCGTCAAATAATAAACTGCCGTTCTTTTCGCGTGCGTCGTGTTGAGCCACTTCTGGGACGCGTCGAACACGCGGCTGCACTGCGACTGGTGTGCATTGGCTGATTGACTTTAACGCCCGCGTTTCACTGCGTTGTCGCGGCGGCCATGTTACGCGCTGTTGACGTTTCTGGGTTATATACTATCCTACCGTGTTGGTCCTCATTATAGTAGAGGAGACGGAGTAAATATAATCTACACAAAGAAACTGTAACCCGATCGACTCACAGCCTCGAAAAGTAAGGGTTACATTACGTCAGAAACTCGTTCGGTACGCCTCCGTTCCGAACCAAGCACCACGTACCGAAACTGTTCGATACAAATACATGTACCGTTACACCCTTATGCTTTAGCCTTTAAAGGTCTGTGCTGAGTGATCATCAGATGCTAAATGTATCTCCTAGCATTAGCTTCAGAATGGCTAGCATCCTCTAAAAACACTGGGCAGTCTAAAGCAGAGTCACTTGGCTTTGCTGACCAGTAATTACAGAGGAGAGCCAGTTGGCGAAATGGCATTTAACTAATATCCCTGGCGTTGTCCTTGTAGATGCTACAATATATGCTCGTCTGTCTCTGCTCATTCGAAATTGTTGGAAACCTTTATTGTTGGACAAAAACCTTTGAATTTTACAGACAAAAACATTATGAGTAACTCGACTAAAACTATCCAAAATTTGTATGTGATTTCTTCAACTAAAACGATGAAGACAAACACATTTTGAAATGCCTAAAATATGATGAAGACTAATAGGTATTGTTGTCTAAAAGACTAAGACTAAAACAAAAATTGAAAGGGCTGCCAAAAACAACAATGGTCCACACACAGGCTGAAGATCTTACCTCTGGACTCAATATACAAAAGTCGGGATCAAAAAAGGGCTTGTCAAATAGCTGCAGATAGCACCCACTAATGAGGAACATCAGCACCTACACAAACAGGCTGAAACGCAGCTTCTCCCCCAGAGATGTGAAATCCATCACCCCATCTCTTTACACACATTCCACTCTCAGACCAAACAAACTGTGGAAATCTTCAAATATCAGGGACATTAAATATACTGGTAATTATTATTATTATTTTTTTTAAATCTGAATTGCACTACATTTCATTATGTGTTAGGCTTTAATGTATATTATTTTTAATATATATATAAATATATATTATTTATCTTAATTTACTTTTTTTTTAAACAATGTACACAACTGAGAACTGTTGGAAAACAACTTTGTTCCATGCATGTATATCTAAACGTATACTATATAATTGGAAATTTCTGTGTGTGTACATAGGTGTGTAGGTGCGTGCGTGTGTGTTCCCTATCGAACTCTGAATGGCTCGACAGATGTTCTTGAAATATTACAAATTTGTATTATAAGCGTCTGCAAGTGTTCTTAGGTAGGCTTTGTACCAAAGTACTCCCGATAAGTATTGGAAATCACTAATCAAAAAAATCAGGTTGAAGAGGGAATGGCCCGATTTTACCAAATTTGACACACTCAAAGAGTGACATTAAGTGTTTGTCAGAAGTTCAAAGGTTGCAAAGCTTTCAATAGTTCACAAAAACGACAAAATCCCAAACCAATTGCTCCCACTGTTACCTGGAAAAACAGTCTATCCGTGTCATCAAACCATTGCAGTAAATGATTTGTGATTTTGGAATTTGTTCTCACCAAAATTTTTGCCAAGATACCATCATCATTAGATTCCATGGTGACTACAGCTTTGTCAGTCTCAATTTCACAGAGGGCATCGCCTGCCGCCACTGCTTCACCTGCAATGTAAGAGTCCAAAGAATGGAAATCACATTTTAAAAGACATTATATTACCATACCGGTATATACAGAGATCCCTAGCCAATTTACGCTTCAAAATTTGCAGTTTCAGTTATTGCTGATTTTTGACGTACAATATAAGGCTCCCTTGACACCTGTGCATTTAGTCATCTTCATCAAAGTGCACAGGTGTTTCTTCATCATTATCATCACAATCATCACAATCATCATTGTCAGTCAAAGAAGAAGCCGCTGGAGTCTAATGTTATTATATTTAAAAAGAAAATAAAAGATATTCAAATCATTGTAGACTTCAGGAGAGGTGATATATATATATATATATATATATATATATATATATATATATATATATATATATATATATATATATATATATATATATATATATATATAATCTCATTTACATCATAAAACATTTGCGGTGCTTAAAATACATCTATAACAAATACATATACATTTAAGTTTTTTTTTTTTTTTTTTTTTTTTTTTTTGTATTTTTTTCAAATGACACTTTGGGGGGGGCTGAATACTATATTTTCACGACCATAAGACGCACCCAAAAGTCAACAATTTTCTCCAAAATGGACGGTGCGACTATTGTGTGGACCGAGTAACAATATGTGTCTGTTTGACTGGATTTTTGAAAAGGCTGACGTAAGTGAGAGCCGCATGAGAATCTTAAAGGGAGAAGGTTGTGTCTGATAGGGGGCATGCCCCCAGTACAATCTGATGAACTCTGAGCTTGTAATCATTCTGGGAGACTTGACAAAGGAACTCCAACTGCTGTGAATCGGTGTAAATCAGGTGTTCAAAGTCAAGTTGCGAGCCGGGTGGGAGCAATGGATGGCGAATGGCGAACACAGCTTTACGAAGACTGGGAGGCAGCGCCGGGCGGGTTACGCCACAATTTGCAATTGTTCATGTTTTCGACAAAACTGGTATCATTTTCAGAAGGAGGAGCCCAGCTGTTCAATTCGGATACAGAAGACAAGGACTTCGATGGATTTGTGGATTGATTAAGATTGCTGTGAGTACTTTTTTAAATTCTTTATTAAAATACAATTGAACTCAGTTTTGCTCCCGTTGCCTTAATAAAAATAAACGCTAGCACGCAAGCTAGCGCACCTGCTAGCGTATGTTTTTCATGCGCCCAATAATGCCTTGTGTGTGTGTTTTAAATACAAAAATATAAACCAAAAATGGGCCTGCGCCTTTTAATATGGTGCGACATATGGTCTTGAAAATACATTGAACACAAATAAACAAACAAAAAAAACATTTTATAGGAGGGGGGCAGTCCCTACTAACCACGAAAAAAGGAGGGATCACTGAAGTTTTTTTTTAAAGGGATCCTCTATTTTTAAGACAAGTAATTCTTAAAAGATAAATGTTAGTATGAGTTGTAATAATTTGATATTAAAATCCCTCTTAATGTTTTTGTTTTAATAAAGTTTGTAAAATTGTTTTAAGTGATAGGTCGCCATTCTTGTTGCGTCGCAGTGCGTGACGTCACCGGGCCCGTTGCCGAAATTCCAGCGTGTCACTCGTTAGCTTTCCCAATGTGTCGTCGGTTCTACCCTTCCTATTTGAACCAAATCTGAAAAGTGAGGAGCAGGACAGCACTGTCGGTCATTCACAAGACGAGCTTCAGGGAAAAATGCGTGCAGCAAATACCTGATAAGACAAAAGTTGAGCAAAAGTCTCAATGACAACAGAGCGAGAGAGCGTATGCTGTTGGGAACTCCGGTTGGGAGCGTGAGTGTATACTGTTGGGAACTCCGGTTTTATTAGCAGATATTCAAGGTAAGCATATTGCGTTTTTAAACTTATCGCAATATAATTATGTAGATTGTTAGCATCCAGAGCTGTCGTGTGCTTTACATACAGTACAGGCCAAAGAGTACACCTTGTGTAATCCATGTCTTGTACATTGTAACGCGTGGTAGGTAGGATACGTGTATAAAAGTACCAAAAAGGGGAGAAGCTTCCACCTATGCAAATTTTATCCACAAAAAATATTTCCACCTTGACCACTCTTCACTCGGGAGCTCAGTAGTACGCAAACACGCGTTCCCTAACGAACTCCAACATTGTTGTAAGGTCCATGTCAGAGTCACTGTCGTCACTGTAGCGTGCCGTAGTGCTTTGATTATTTGGTATGATTTGGGGAAAAACTCCCACGAATAATAGTCAACAAAAAAGATAGCAATAGTAATCCATATCCACGTTTTTTACTCAGTCGAAGATCCAGGAATTAGACCGATCCCATGGCAATAGTGCAGCCGCGATCAGACCGTCAATTCCACAAAATAGACTGATCCGAAAAGCCGATGTGGGACCGACGAATAAAAAAAATAGATCCGAAACCAATATTGCAGACGCGGTGGGACCGTCGGATCCGGAAAATAGACGGATCCCTTACTAGACTGAGGATCCAGGAAAAATGCGTGGTATGTAGGATACGTGCATACAGGGACCAAAAAGGGGGAGAAGCTTCCACTTATGCACATTTATTCACTAAAAATAATAATTCCAGCTTGACCACTCACTTCACTCCCCTTGTTTCCATTTGACTGGAAATTGCATCCAAAAGCAGGACATCGTGGCATTTTACTTCGCGAGTTTAGGCAGCAATAAGAAATTGTTGAACACGCTACACATTTGGAAAGATCCCAATGACGTCATCACTGAGAGCCCGCAAACCATGGCGCCAACTGACGGTCAAAATATGTAGTAAAATATATGACATATATTTTATATGACATAAAATATTGCTATTGATTTAACATTTTATGTGTTTCTAACAACATATTTTAATACAAGAGAACAATTGTGGTTTATTACAGCCTACATGTATTTAAGGTAGAGAATGAATGAATAAATGAAATATTTATTGTCATCATCATCGGTATCATAGACAATCATTGACAATTACAAAATGTGATATGATTTGACCGAAGCAAGGAACCCAAGAAGACCACAAAGGCAGACGGGAGGAAGCCTATTCTTATCAGTCCCCCCCCCATACAGCTAAAGATGCACAATAAGACATGGTACAGTTACATACATCACATGGCCACAAACTGTACAATAACACAATCAACAATCTGGGTTTACAATAACTCAGCGTCCAGTCAAGCAGCTCGATTGCGGTTGTTGACACAGCAGTCTCTTGCACAAGATTAGTGGTCTGAATTTCAGGGCGTACAAGGTTATAGCTTTGTCATGTCCCTGCCATTCTAGCATCTATTTGCTGTGGGAAAATTTTGTTGTGGCTATGTGTGTGGCAAAAGTGATTATGCGTTATCACAGCTGGTGTGAGTAGTGACTCAAAATGCTTTTCTTATAAGTCTCTTTAAAGGGTACATTCCTAAGGTGTAGGGCTGCAGCTATCGAATATATTTGTAGTCGATTAATCGATGGACTAGTTAGTTCGAATAATCGAGTAATCGGATAAGGAAGACGAAAAATTAAAATACCTGAGCTGAGCCTCAAACGGTATAATTTTTTTTTTTTTTTAATGAGTATCTACGTGCAACAAAAGAACAGTTGGCTAATTTACATAGAAAAAGTCTTCTAGCTAAATGCTATAAAATGCTAAAGGTTCAGACACATACTACCACAAAAAGACGGTTACATTTACCTATAAACTAAATTGTGAATGCATTGAAAAATATTAGCTCAAAGAAAAGCTTATGTTGGTCTTAACGGGGAGCAGTTGGATTCAGCCATGTGAAAAGAGGCAGACCAGAGGGCTGTGTATCCACGCTAATCAATAAAACTAAATGCCAACACTTTCAAAATAAACCATTACAACGCGACTTTATTTAAACGAATACTCGAAGCAACAAAATTTAATTTGAATATTTTTTCCCTAATCGAATACTCGAGTTAATCGATTAATCGTTGCAACACTACTAAGGTGTAAAATCAAACAACATGTTGTACATATTTTATCCCAAGATTAATGTCTCCACAACAAAAGACATGCTTATTATTCATTTTAAACAGAATCTTTTCCATATACTCAGTAAGCTGGACATTTGAATCAGGAGCTCGGTAGACACAGCAGATAGTTCTGTTTTTACAATTGGGGATAAGGAGCTCAATTGTAATACATTCCAGGAGATTATCAATCGTAATTGCAACACCCCCTTCCCCCTTAGATGCCCGATTAATTTGTGCCATGTTATATCCGTGCAAATTAAAGTCAAAGCCTTTGTTATCTTTAGTAGATAATCCTTAATGTGTTCAAAATTCTTGTAGAGACTCATGACGTTGATAAGTTTCAGCTTACCGTCCACATCCACGGAGTTGTTATACTGGTCCGCTGTGTAGTATTTACAGTTATCCAGCTATTGTAGAAGTTGTGGTCCAGATCAAGCTACTCATTTGGGTCATCATGGCACTCTACAATCTGCTCATCCAGTTTTAATCAAGTGTGGTTTCAGATGTCATCATTAATATTCAAGTGGGGTTAGCTCGTCAAGACTCCTAATAGCTTTAATCTATATATTTTGCATCTTGATAAGGATCCTGCAATCTGAGACCCAGGTGTTGGCTATTTTCCCAGCTTTCTTGAGTTGACGTGCTTTTCTTGCAATTTCGACATTTCGGTGAGTTAAGTTGTCATTCAAAACAATCTTCGACCCTTTCAGGTGACGGCGCTGGTTAAGCAGGGCAGTCTTGGTCTTGTGGTCTGCCAGCTTCATGAGCACCGTCGCCGGTCCTCTCCCCCCAGATGGGAGCAGAAAGCAACGACGGATGTCCAGCGGTTCCATGTTTATTCCATACTCTTTCAGCTTAGCAATTGCCAGTTGCGTTACTGTATCACCTGGGCTAGGCGTCAGTTGTAATCCCGAAATGAGCTCATTTGCGCGTTGGCACTGGTCGAGATCGTCAGCCAAAATTTACAGCCTTTTGATGCGAACATCTCTCTCCTCGACCGCCTGCTTGAGTTTCTCATTTTCAGCGCGCATTAACTGGAGCTCTCTGACAATTTCTTGATTCTGGTTTTGAATCAAGCCAGTCAAGGAGACCTCCAATTTCTGTATGGAGGATTTTATTTCATCCAAGTCTCCAGATTTCAATTTTTTTGGAGCCATACTGGGAGTCGAGCTTGCTGGCCCTGCCCTGAGCGCTTATCGGTTGAGATAAGTTGCTCTTGGGAGCGCGGAGGAGTGCGTCTGCACACAGCTTGAGCTGATTCAAGAATGAGGATCACTTTAAATGGTAAAAAGAATCCCAGTTCGACAGACATCGGTAAAAACAGTTTTAGCTTGTGCCCCTTTATGTTATGTTAATTCTATAACTACAAGATGACAAAAAGTACAAGGTATGTTTTATTTGTCTGCCAGTAAGGTAATTTGCAGTTTACTGACAATTTTATATCTTTTTCCTCAATATGTATTTGATATTGACAACATCTTATTGAAGTGACACAAATAAGCCCCTGTATGTGAGAATTGTCTCGCTTATAGCAAGATCTGAGCTGAAACTCTTAAACCATTCATGCACGAGTTATGATAACCAAAGTTAGGATTGTTTTCAAAAGTGTTTTTAAAACTCTGTGGGCATGATCAGAAATAATAACATAGGTAGCTGCCCACTGTAGTAACCACTGTCTCTGAAATGGTTAATTTCATGTGGAAAATATGATCAAGAAAACACACACCTTCAAAAATGTTTCTCAGTGTTAATTATACGATTAACTGCAATACAGGCTAGTATTGTGGTTAGCACAGCCGCTTCAGAGTTTTGATATTTAAGGTTCAACTTTGTGTGTCAATGCTTCCTGGGAAACTGCACATTGCCGGACTAGTGGCGAAGGTACACGCATTTTGTGGTCTGGTTTTAATCGCTGAATGTTTAATAATACAATTAAATAAACTAGAAAATTAAAAAGAAAAAAAAAGTGAAAATATTTGACATTGGGCAATGTGGAGGAAATCTTTTTTGGTAAGATCTTCCAGCCTTAGACAGTGTTAGTATTTGTTCCACAAGGGAGGGTTTCGATGATATACATTACATATTTTGTAAGTAAGTTTTACCTTCTTTCTTCAGCCATTTTACAATGTTTCCCTCCTCCATGGTGGGTGAGAGAGCCGGCATTTGCACATTTAGCGGGGCAACACCTGCCGGACAGAAAGATCATAACATCATTACTTACACAGATAGCATTTGAGCAGGCACATTAATGCATCAATACTATTAAAAATATTTTGAATAGAAACCATCCAATACATATTTAGGTGTATTAACACTGCACGAAGTTTAGAAGAATAACTTGTTTGGGATTTAATAATTTCAATATGCTGCATTAATTTTAACTTACTATGGAAATACTGTCTATATTTTTTACTGTACCAAGCATTCCATATATAGTTTAAAAACTTAATAAAACAATTTAAATGACAACTATGTTTTTAAGCCCAATTTTTCAACACATATAATTTTAGAGCTTTAATCAGGCATGAAAATGGGTCAGGGGTTAAAAAGTTGAGAAAGGTGTGGAGGAAATATGTTCCGGGTAGGGCTGTCCCAATTCCAAACGACTAATTTTCTCCCGATTAGTCAGCCGACTATTTTTACAATTAGTCGACTAACGATTTTTAAAAATTTATTTATTTATTTTTTACTAATTTAGCAATGAAATTTTTGTTGACACGTATTAATTCACAAAAACATTTTGGAACACTTAAATTCTTTATTAAAGTACAAATAAACATGTAAATAACAATAATTAATCACACATGAACACTGAGATCAAATGCTGATAGTAGGCCTGAACGATATTGAAAAAAACTATTATTGCGAGTTTTGGGGAGTTTGAGGTATTATATTGCGATATTAAAACAAGAAAATTTTCACCAAATAACTTGAATAGCTCCGTTCGGGATAGCTGCACTGTTGACGAAAAAAAACAGTTTGGTCGTGCTGCTTGGCAGGAGGGAGAGTGAGAGTGGTGCTGTATGAGCATGAAGCAGAAAAACATGAGTTTATGTTGTTTTTAAATTCCGATGCTCTGAAAAATGGCCCCATTGGCCCTAATTTTATCCGATGCTCTGAAAAATGGCCTAATTTTATAACTCAGTTTAATCCAGGATCTGCACACTTGCTGAGTTCATGAAGTAAAACAAAAGTTTAAATGTTGAAAAAAAGAAAAACAATTGCACGTCAAGCGATGTGACTATTGCGCATGCGCACATTGCGATGGCCTTGTTCAAACGATATATTGTGCAGGCTTGGCTGATAGCATTTCCTAGTGTGAAAGAATGGAATGTAACAGATTCAGAACACTGACTTTGTCTTTCCAACATTATTCAAAACAATTCTTATAAAAAAAATATCTAGCATTATTATTATAGTATACTACTACATATTACGTATTATAATAATTATAATATTAATTTGCCAATCATATTTTCAAAAAACGGTGTCATTTTATAGTTATTCTTAGTGTAAAATCTGAATTCTGTAGTATTATAGTATTTACATTAGAGATGTCCCGATCTGATATTTGGATCGGATCGGACGCCGATATGGGCAAAAAAATGCGCATCGGTATCGGATCGGCCAACACGGAAAAATTCCGATCCAGACTACCGATCCAGTTTTTTAAAGACCGGTCCGGGTTTTCTAGCGCACCGATAATCATACATAATCCATTCCAGTTTTTGCTTCGGTTTTCCTAAAATCTGGTCCGCATTTTATGGCACACCTTCAACACACTACAATTCACTCAATACACTCCCAATTTACCGAGAGACTTTATCTGTAAAAATGTCAGCTGTGTGGGATCATTTCACCTTAAAAGACGACAAAGACGAAGAGGCAGAGTGCAACATATGCTACAATAAAGTCAAGCGTGGTGGTAAAGCTGTAAGAAGTTTTAATACAACCAACCTAATCAAGCATTTAGCAAACCACTTGTACCACAAACAATACAAGAAGTATGTTAAGAAAACCAAAGACAAAAAGAAAGGTCCTACGCAACTAACACTGGCAGAAACATTTGCTATGCGTGACAAACTGGCACTCGACAGTCTCAAAGCCCAGGGAATAACAAGTCATTGCTGAAGAATTCATTCTGGATGACGAGCCATTATCTCTCGTGAGTAAAGACGCACCATCCAACACTTAGAACCACGGCACAACATGCCCAGCCGTCATTACATCCTTGAGCGATTCGGCCGTGGAAGATTCGAGGACGATTCACAAACATCCAAATTCCGATTACTGAAATATGTCAAGTAAAGCGGAACTAATACACAGCGCGATCTTCGGGGAACGGACCGCATTGCGTCCCGAGAGTAAACATCATGCTTGTCATAGACCCGGGTAATGCCAATGCTCAACTCACTGCTTTAGCTCAACTCATGCCGCTGGATACAAAACACAAGAATAACTGACTGCTGCTGACAGCCGCTACAAACTACGTCAACATCGTTTTACTGTAGATAATCGATATCATATGTATATAGAACTAGATGCAAAATGACAGAATCGACGGCGTTAGCAACATTGAAGTATTGAAAACTACTTGCATTAGTAAACAGTCGCCATCTTAAAGCAGGAGACAGAATGGGGACTTGAGTATTTTATTTACTGTTGTAAAATGTTAACTTGATACTGAAATAGTCGTTTATTTAAACCTGAGAGGCTTTTTATACAATTTTTGTAACTAATGCACGAAACATTAAAAGCATCTAATAGCTTGTGGGGTTTGTCGGATTTTCCACTGAGGTTGTTTGTGTGTTTTGCTTTTTTAAGACAGTTTACAATAGAGGTGTGCGAAATTTCTGATTCTTAGATTATTCGCGATTCGGCCATGGAAGATTTGAGAATGATTAGCAAACATCCAAATTCCGATTATTGAAATATGTCAAGTAAAGCGGAAGTAAAACAAACTCAGTGCGCCGCGCGGTCTTCGTGACACAATGAGGAACGGAATGAGAGTAGCTAGACATCATGCTTGTCATTACCCGGCCCCTCGGGTAATGCCAATGCTCGTCTCACGGCTCTAGCTCAACTCATGCCGCGAGATAAAAAAACAACATACCTGACTGCTGCCGACAGCTGCAACAAAGTACGTCCACATAATGTTACGGTAGATATCATATTTATATAGGACTAGATGCACAATAGACTCGGTGGCGATAGCAGCACATGGACAGAAAGCTAGATGCGGGCGTTAGTAAACGGCCGCCATCTTAAAGCAGTAGACTTCCCTGCAAGGCTGTTGTAGCGAACCTTCCAAGCGAACCTAATTAAATTTTTAGCTAAAATACTCCTAAATCGGTAAAATATTGACTTGAATCTATCTTTGAAATAGTTTTAAAACTTTCACATGTCGAAAGTAGACAAAAAGGGAAATTATAGAATAACAGGAGCAATTTTAACAACGTTAACGGTTGATTCACATTAAATTAATTGAATGTAATTTAAAGCTGCTGATACAGAATGGGGATTTGAGTATATTATTTATTGTTTTTAACTGTTAACTTAATACGAAATAATTGTTTATTTAAGGCTTTTGTAACTAATGTACAAAACATTAAAAGCAGCTAGGGGGGGGGGGGGGGGGGGTCATCAATAATCGATTTATAATCGAATCGTAGCCTCTGAATCGTAATCGTAATCAAATCGTTAGGTGCCCAAAGATTCCCACCTCTAGTTTACAATATTATTTGCACGTTTTACAGACTGACTATGCCATTTCTGTTTGTTATTTATAATGTTTTGTGTTTGTCACTGAATAAACAGGTCAGTTTCTTGTTACCAACAGTTGTGTGTTATTCAAACTCACCTAATTCAGCTGGCTAGTTGTTATCAAGAGTACTAAAACCTTTTTCAACATGAGTCTGACAACTAAGTAAGGAGGTTAAATAACTTTTAAACTTTAACACATGCTCAGATAGGCCGGTATCGGTATCGGCCAGTATCGGTATCGGATTGGAAGTGCAAAACAATATCGTATTGGATCGGAAGTGCAAAAACCTGGATCGGGACATCCCTAATTTACATATTATAGTATTAATTCTGAGGTTTGTGGGATTAACTCCAGAAATCGTTATCTATATGACAAACGTGATGTGCTTTTATTTTGAAATGTTCACCGGAAGTATGTTTGTTAAACCGCTAACAACTTTACACTCTGCAAAAAAGCGGAGCATGCAAGCAAGCACTTATCGTTATTGGTTATTGTTTCCCTAATAGATTTTTTCTCCCCATTTTTTTGTTAGCAAATGCTGTTAACCAGCGATTTTTCATGTTTGAAGTGTCACCTTTTAACTGCAAGTTTGCGTTTTGGAAAAGACTGCCAATGTTTTATAGCAGGCTAAAGTAAGTTGTCTTTGTTTCCCATTAGTCTCAGTGTAGCAATGCTAACGTTTACAGTGTTTAATATAGATGTGTTTCCTTATTTTGTACATGTGAACTGTAATTCTACGGCGTGTTGTTGACCAATAAACATCTGGACACAACAACTGGAGACTCATATGTCATTTACACGCACGCACGCGGTGATGAAACGCAGTCGTGACAATTACCGCCCTAATTTTTATTTACCTTGTGATAAATGGACTCATTGCATATCGCGACAGGCTTAGCAACTTCAATAAAACATGTCGTTAGTTAGTTAGATGGACTTACGACCCCACCCCCCAAAAATTTTCTCCTCGGATTTACACAATTTACGTAGGTCACCCTTTTTGACTTCAAAACGGCGAATTTCGCCGAAAGGTGAGTGATTTTCATGCCTGTTATATTACCGTATTGGCCTGAATATAAGACGGCCCTGAATATAAGACGACCCCCTCTTTTTCACGACTCAAGTTTGAAAAAGACTTTTTGAACACCAAATTAATTTTTAAACAGAAAATAATTACAGTACATCTGAAACAAATTATAACAATATATTTGAGAGAAAAAGCATGTTATTTTGTCTCATTCAAATTTTAATATCTGAACACTTAAATATGTAAACTAAAGTGCAATCACATTCGTAAATGAATGGCTTGTGGTTTTTGAAATGTAAATAAACCAATCTATTGTGATAAAACAACAAAATTGCAATAACTGCATTAACTATCAAAGTGAAGTCTAACTGTAACTGTAGTCTTTTTTTTTTTTTTTTTTTTTCAACTGCTGCTTCGCTACTGTGCAGACGTCTCTCTGCTTTGCTCCTGCTTCTTAAGCTTCAATCATCTTTTTAATCATTGTTAATCACCTCTAAATTACTCAGCAAGTCTTGGAATTTTCTTTTAATCTTGTTTATATTTAAACAAAGGCTTTTTGAGCATTTTTGAGCCTTTTAAAGTGCTTTTTTGTCTTTACTGGAACACAAGTCTGCCTTATCGCGACTGGAACTGAGGAATTCGGCTAAGGGAAGCTAAGTAGCAGCAACATGCCTCCCCTGTCAATGGATGAGTACCACAAACTGCTCCAGAAGATAGCAGTACTGGAAACAAAAATCTACCGGCTTGAAGTGAATATGGAGGTAAATGGACAGCTCGGGAATGAAACCACTCTGCCGATTTCCCAAAACAGCGAGGGGGAGCCGGCCTACAGAATGCAAACAAACACCATCGAGACTCAATGGGACCCTGGTCAATATCTCACTAAAACAATCAGTCCTCCCTGGAATCAGCTTGGTGCAAAGCCGAAGGAATATAACTCGAGAAGTCGTTTGTCAGGCAGAACCCAGCACTGGCAGATTTACGATGAAAAGGAATGGCCACCGCTGCAGCCCGGCACCTGAAAGAAAATTATCACAGATAAAGGCTCAAAGCAAAGTGCCTCAAGCAGCTAGAATTCCACTGGAAAATAGATTTACGCCACTCTCCGAGACTCCTGACCCAGGGAAAGTTGGAACACCCAGCTCGAAAGAGAGGTACGATGCTAATGCATGTGCTAGCAGGCTACAGAGAAAGCGACCCACTGGGCCCCGCACTCTGATAGTGGGCGACTTTGCTGTGAAAGGGATAAAACACTTTTGTAGCAACAATACCAGAGTATGTTGTTTTAATAAAGCAATGGTGTCTGATACCTCACAAAATATCCTGAGCATTGCTGCTCAGCATCCAACAGCCACTACTCTGATAATACACACAGGAGCCCTCGATATTGCAAAGCAAAAATCAGAGCTTCTAAAGCAAGACTTCACTGAACTGATAAACAAAGTCGGAACTTTAAATACTGAGGTGTTTTTCAGTGGACCCATACCCGTGCCCAGGCTGGGGGATGAAGGTTTCAGCAGAGTGATGATGCTCATCAAATGGCTCAAAGCTACATGCGCTGGACAATCTATGTTTTCATTGACAATTTCAACATATTTTCAGGGCGCAGGCATCTCTTTAAGAACGATGGCCTTCACCTAAATAAGTCAGGAGTGCGGTTACTAAGCAGCAGCATGTTTTATCTCTTGAGGCACAGGCAGTCTGCTTATCTCGACGAAAGGAGGCAAGCTGTCCCAAAACATCTGATAAACATGGAGGCTGGTGAGCATGCAGGATCAACGTCTCCTCCAAAAATGGAGCCTACAGTCGCTGAAGTGGAAGTGACTAAGCCAGCCCTGCCAGGCTGTGACCAACCCTCCTCTGCTGAGGCTCCACTGCCTCAACGGGAGGAGACCCTGGCAGGAGGTGATCGACCCCCTTCAGACGAGACCCAAGAAGTGGCTCCATCAGCTCAACAGGAGGAGAACCACCCGACCCTGCAATCCTCTGCTGACGAGGCCCCATCCAGCCCCAAATCCTCACACTCCAAGACGCCACCACGCCGCCGACTCCAGGCTAAGGCCCCATCCAGCCCCAAATCCTCACACTCCAAGACGCCACCACGCCGCTGACTCCAGGCTAAGGCCCCATCCAGCACCAAATCCTCACACTCCAAGACGCCACTACTCTGCCGACTCAGTCAGGCTAAGGCCTCATTAAAACCTAAATCCCCACAGTCCCGGAAGCCACCCCGCCGACGACTTAGTTTGGATGGAATAATGAGTCAACCTGGTTGGGACTCCATGGATCTACATAGCAAGGTTAACCAGTCTCTTGATCTCCTCAAGTTCATGTCTTCGCTTCCACCCTGTACCTGTCTTACCCGACAGGTGCCAGGGGAAGATGGCAACAAACCAACCAGCCTTCCCTGGAATTCTCTCGGGGCAAAGCCAAAGCACTACAACTCTGGAACTACACGGTATTATCCTTCTATCGAGGAAGCCATGTTGGCGACACCAATATGATACGCACCGGGTCCAGGCTGTGACAACATTACAAAGACTGTTCTGTCCCAGCAAAAGCCGGGGCCCTATGGAGTACAGTCTGTATGCTCAACAATCCCGGTGGTGATAAACAACAAAAAAAGGGCTAGATTGGTGAGAAATAAAAAACGTTCAATCAACTCTGCCAACCTGTTAAGCATAGTATGTCATTCCCAAAACTCACCAGTGAATCCAGTCTGGAATCTGCAATTGGCTCTGCTAAATATCAGATCTTTAGCTGGCAAATCTTTCTTAATAAATGATTTTATCAGCAAACATAACCTTGACATGATGTTCCTAACAGAAACTTGGTTAGACCAAGATAATAGCTCGACAGTTCTGATTGACGCAAACCCCCACAAACTTCAATTTCTTTAGTGCGCCAAGAACCCATAAGAAAGGAGGTGGGGTTGCCAGTCTGATCAGGGACAGTTTTCAATGCACAAATATTTCATGTGGTCAGTTTGATTCCTTTGAATATATTGTCATTCAGCTAAAATGCCCTTGCAGAGCTGCCTTGGTAACAATTTACCGACCACCAAAGTATAACACAATGTTTTTTGATGAGTTTACCAAAATACTGTCTTCTGTCTGCATGGACTTTGATTGTGTTGTTTTAGTGAGTGACTTTAACATTCATGTTGATAATCCTGAAGAAGGATGTGCTAGAGAGCTTTTAAATATTTTGGATACATTTGGTTTATCTCAGCATGTCACAGTTCCAACACATAACAGAGGGCACATACTGGACTTAATAATATCCAAAGGTCTTAACATCTCTGAGGTCACAGTGAATGATGTTGCTCTGTCTGATCACTACTGCATTATGTTTAAAATGACCACCCCTGTCCATCCTCTGAAAACGGAAACAGAGGTGATTAGGAAGCGTTACATAAGTGATAACACTTGTGCGTTATTCACACAGGCCTATGCCTCACCATTAATCCCTACAACAGCTCCAGTGGAAGAACTTGTAAATAGTTTCAGTTCCAGTGTGATGACTATAATTGACACTATTGCCCCGATTAAGACAAAAACTTTGTCAAAAAAGAAGAGGTCACCCTGGAGAAATGCCATACTAGCTTTAAAACAAAAGCAAGATTGTAGACGAGCAGAACGCAGATGGCGAAAAAACAAACTCCTAGTTTTTTATGATATCTACAAAGAGAGTCTTCGCAAATACAACCAGGAACTGAAAAATGCTAGACAGTCATATTTTTCAGAGATCATCAGTAGAAACACCAACAATACTCGCACACTATTTTCTGTTGTTGACAAACTGACAAACCCACAAGCATCAATACCTCAGGAATTGGCATCTGAGGTGTCCTGTAATAATTTCGCAGCATTTTTTACACACAGAGTACTAAAGATTAGACAGACTGTGTGCAACTCTAGATTAACAAATGTTACACTAAATGCCTCCCAAAATGTCCCCCACGTCAATCTTAGACAGTTTAGCCTCTTGGACTATGCCACTTTAACAGAAATTGTGTCAAAATTAAAGCCCACAACATGCTGCCTTGACATCCTTCCTTCAAACTTTTTCAAAACTGTTTTTCATTGCATAGCCCCAGACATACTTCAGATTATAAATACTTCTCTCCAAACAGGAGAGTTTCCACAGACTTTAAAACTGCAGTAATAAAACCTCTCCTAAAAAAACCTATTCTGGATGCGTCAACCATTAGCAATTACAGGCCAATATCAAATCTGACATTCCTGGGGAAAATTATCGAAAGAGTTGTGTTCGAACAGATCCAGACTTTTATGATGCAAAACAATCTTTTTAACTCATTTCAGTCTGGATTTCGACCACAACACAGCACCGAGACCGTGCTTATCAAAGTCCTAAATGATATTCGTAGGAATACTGATGCAGGCAAATCATCTGTTCTGTTACTATTGGATCTCAGCGCCGCATTCGACACGGTTGATCACAACATACTACTCAGCAGATTGGAACAGTGGGTAGGGCTTACTGACACTATTCTTCAGTGGTTCACATCCTATTTACATGATAGGGATTTCTTTGTGTCAATCGGAAACTATCAGTCAGAACGAACCAAATTCACGTGTGGAGTCCCTCACGGGTCAATTCTTGGACCACTCTTATTTAACATCTACATGCTTCCGTTAGCTCAGATAATGGAACAGTATGACATCTCCTATCACGCCTATGCAGATGACACACAACTGTACATTTCTGTGTCCCCACATGATTATAGTCCCTTAGTCTCCCATAGTAAATGCATTCATCAAATCAATGAATGGATGTGGCAGAATTTTCTCCAGTTAAATGTGGAGAAGACAGAGGTAATCATTTTTGGGTCAAAAAAGGAAAGGTCAAAGATAAGCAGGCAACTTAGCACAATGTCACTTACAGCTACAAATCAAGTCAGAAACCTTGGCGTAATTATTGATTCAGACCTAAAATTTGATAGCCATCTAAAGTCCGTCACTAAATCTGCTTATTAACACCTAAAAAATATAACCAGAATTAAGGGGCTTCTGACTCAACAAGACATGGAAAAACTTATGCATGCATTCATTTTCAGCAGATTGGACTATTGCAACGGTATATTTACAGGTCTTGATAAAAAATCAGTCAGGAAGCTGCAGCTAGTACAGAATGCTGCAGCCAGAGTCCTCACAAATACAAGGAAGCTGGACCACATTACACCGGTTTTGAAATCGCTACACTGGCTTCCAGTGAGTCAAAGGATAGACTATAAAATACTACTGCTCGTCTACAAAACACTGGCCTTGGACCAAAATACATGCTTGACTTGTTAGATTCCTATGAGACATCTAGACCCCTAAGGTCGTCTGGAACCGGTCTTCTGCATGTTCCAAGAACAAGAACAAAGCAGGGTAAGGCAGCATTTAGTTATTATGCTCCTCACGTCTGGAACAAGTTACCTGAACGTCTGAAGTATGCTCAAACTGTTAGCTCTTTTAAATCAGGGCTAAAAACGCTTTTGTTTAGCACTGCATATCCATAACTGGCTATATATTTCAATCTACCTGCTTTTCTACCTGCTCTTGTGCTGATCTCCATTGCTGATTTCAATTGTTATTAGTAGTAGTAGTTTTTGTTTTATTTTTATTTGTTTTATTTTTATTTATTTATTTTTAATCTATTTGTGATTAAATGCAATCTTTTGTCTTGGTTTTTACGTTGTATTGATTTAAATGTGATTTTATGATCTTCATGTGATGTAAGGCACTTTGAATTGCCTTGTGTTGAATTGTGCTATATAAATAAATTTGCCTTGCCTTGCCTTGAAACAAATCTGAATAAGGATAAACATTGCAATGAAATAATGCAAACTGGTTAAACTAGTAGCTGAGATCTGTCATGACAGAACATCGCTTCAATATCTGGCACCATCTAGCGTCGTTAATGGGGAGAGTAGCTGAGATCTATCATAACAGAACATCGCTTCAATAGACCCTACCCACGTGACGTCACAACTCCGCTCTCCTGAATGGTACCGCCCACTTGTCCGTCAAAACATAGTGTTAACCTGTTACGGCTACGTACATTTCTCCTATTTACGGCATGTTTTTCTGCTCCTTAACATTAATAATCAAAATGGTGAAGGCGTGTGTGGCTGTTGGTTGCACTAACAGAGAAGATGGAAGGAGAGACTTGAAGTTTTACCGTATTCCGAGGGATCCAAAGAGAGCGAAATGGACGGCTGCAATTCGACGTGAAAACTGGGCACCAAAAAATCACCACAGACTATGTAGTAGTCATTTTATATCCGGTAAGATGCATTTAAGATATACTTAGAGGGTTTTGGGCTGACAAATGACCACAATTAAGATCATTGCGAGGCTAATCGCCGACAACATACGACGTAGTACGACATAGTTTCAAATTCAAGATATTTGTGACTTCCCTTTCTTCCACCATCGTTATTTTTTGAATAATATTTAGCTGGTACCAAGTGAAAGAAACTGGCCTCGTCTACGGGGCTGACAAATAACCACAATTAACATCATTGCGAGGCTAATCGCCGACAACATACGACGTAGTACGACATAGTTTCAAATTCAAGATGTTTGTGACTTCCCTTTCTTCCACCATCGTTATTTTTTGAATAATATTTAGCTGGTACCAAGTGAAAGAAACTGGCCTCGTCTACGGGGCTGACAAATAACCACAATTAAGATCATTGCTAGGCTAATCGCCGACAACATACACGTATGTATGTAGTGAGAGTGCTATCGCTAAACCATATAAACATTAAAAGCCTTAACTCCATTGACAAACGACATGAAATACATTAGACTTGACAGTGGATGTTAGCAATAACAAAAGATTTTGAATTGAAAATTTCGTAACTCACCTTTCCAAGCACAAGATAGATTCCTGTCGAATTTTCGTGGACGAGGACCTGTTTCACCCAACCAGCAACGAAGTATTTATAAGCCTCCAAGCTCTTGAAGTTTTTCATATTTTCGTGAGAATAGGCTGATTTTGTGTGGACAAGATAATTGTAAATATCTGCGTAGCAGATGTCAGGCAGACAGGGCGAAGACAGTGGGTCGAAAAACATCGATTTGGGCATCAAATATGGATCTGGCAACTGTATAGAACGAAGCTTTTCCTCATAACGCCTTTTATGCAACAGATCCAGTGAGTTTGCGGCATCAGAAAGCACCGGGTCTTCCATGAAATGCATTTTAAATTCCGCCATCAATTGAAAACAATGCTAATACAGAGTCAAAATGACGGACAAGTGGGCGGAACCATACAGCGAGCACGTGGTTTTGTGACGTAGGTGGGTAGGGTCTATAGCCACGTTTACATGCTGACTTTTATTCATACTGATTCAAATCATTCCGAATGGAAATTTCAGATCAGCTGTTTACATGTCACTTCATCTATTGCGATCCAGCGTTTACATGTGTCTGCCTTTATTCCGAAAGGACGTTTGACAACTGCCGTCTGACATGCGCAGATTAATCAAAACAAAGCGTCACGTTGCAAAACATGGAGATCGATCGTCAGATCAGCTGCTGTTTTAACTTTTCGAGTGGAAACAAAACTTCAGAATGACACGCCGTTCATTTAAAAAGTTGTGTGGGCTGGTGGAGGGATTCATGGATATAAACTTTCCGCCGGACTCTAATTAGGTGCGCTGTGCGTGTGCTTGGAAGCCATGTTGCAAGTGACGTTACTTACGTCACCAAGTGACGTCACCACGTCAGTACGGAGCATGTGCAGAAAGAACGCAACCAGACACCATTCCGCTTCCCTGTTTACATGATATAATTTTACTTCTAATCGGTTTGGGAAAAGGAATATTCCACCCCTGTGAATCGGAATGAAATTCCATTCGGTTTGGGCCTGTTCATTCCGAATGAGGTGTTTATATGGAACACATTTATTCGGTTTGAACATCTAAACCGATTGTAATTGGAATATTTGGCTCCATGTAAACGTGGCAAATGATATCTGGCGTCATCTAGCGTCGTGAATTGGTATAATGTCTAGACAGCGAATATAAGACGACCCCCTCTTTTTCAATCTTATTTCAATGCAAAAAACACTGTCTTATATTCGAGCCAATACGGTAATGTTGTGATACCGCAGTATTTTTGCTCAAGGTTATCATACAGTGAGAAACTGATGTCAGCCCATGCCTATTGGTATTCAGTTGTAATGAATTGTGTGGTTGGAGCCTTAACAGCTGATTTTTTTTTTTTTTTTTTTTACAGGCTGATTTTTACAGTAGTTTTGGTTTCATAAGATACTGGTTACTACTCTGTACCTTTTAAAATGCTTCCAGTGCTAAAGCGGTTGTTGAACGAGTCCCCCTCCTCCAAAGAAAAAAGAAAAGAAAAAAAAAAAAAAAGCTACATTTAATTTACAATATCAAACTAAATACAACTTTATCTAAATAATAAAAATACATATTGAATAGGCTTTACTGCTGTCTTCATTCTCTTGACAAGAGATTTTTGTCTCTTGAGAATTTGTAAAATCAACTACAAAAACATGGTATCTACACTATGAAATAATGAATGTCACACAAATATTAACTACAAGGTGTTAACATGTAGAGCAGAGCTCAGATTGCAATGTAATGCAATGTAAAACTGCTTAAATTTCACTGGACAAAGCACAAAGTGAGAGGCAATGGTTCCTACCTTTTGCAACTATACTGTCAAAGTTAGCTTGTCTTATTAGCAATGGTTGCGTACATTATGAACTCAACACTTCATGTGATTACAAAAAAAACCAAAAAAAAAACAACTTCATATGATTACATCTACACCATTGGGATTAGCTACATCAAAGTTTCACTAGGGCGTGACAAAGCAATTCAAATACAAGCAAACAAGTACGCTCAGGCACCGAAATGTTCATATTTTTATTCGGTTTGGGTACCACCGGTTGCTTCAGAAACTAATTGATACTGGTTTCGGTACCCAACCCTAATCAGGGCTGATTAATTAATTGTGAATTTATTGTTGCCTTTAATCTAAGAGTTAGCCAGTCGAGGGCATGAGCACTCTTCGTCACAGTCTTTATGCTGTAGTAGCATATTAGTGCTTGTTTGAACACACTGGAGGGTGGTCAGCGCTTTTCCCAGTAGTCTGAACATTACTATGTTGCAGTAGTCCAGGAGATATGCATCAAATGCATGGGTAAGGGTTCCAGCAATTCTGTAAGAAAGGAGTAACCTAAACAATAACCTCACCCTCCTAAACCTAACCCTATTTGGGGCGACAGTGGCACAGTTGTTAAGCTGGTCGCCCATTGGTTGAAGGATCAGGAGTTTTAGTCCAGCTTCCACTTGTGCCCATTTTTGTTGTATCCTTGGGCAAGATAATTCACACTACTTGCCTGTGTAAAAGTAGTGTGAGAACGAGTATTTGATCAGGGTCAGAAGGGCTGATGGCGCAAATTGGCTGCCCTGCTTCTGCCAGATTGCCCCAGAGTAGCTGTGGCTACAACAGTAGCTTATCACCATCTAGTGTGGATTAAAGAATAATGAAATGTAAAGAGTCTTTGGAGGTCCTGAAAAGCACTATATAAACTGAATTCAATACATGATGATGATGATGACCATCACTGATTTTGGACTTTGGAGGTTGTATGTATGTATGTATGTATGTATGTATGTATGTATGTATGTATGTATGCAGGCATGCATGCATGCCTGCATACATACATAATACAAACAACTCCTGAGATAATGAACTCTAAACAATTTATGTTTGACCTTGTAAAATAAAATTTACACAAATACAGCTCCAGAAACTTTTTGAAGAACAACATGAGAACGCTTTACGCAGTACGGTAATCTTAAAAGCTAATTGAGCGAGTGAAGACGGCATTACATAATTTATGTTGATATTACCATCACCTCTCATGAGTAACTAAAAAATATGGTTTGATGTGTTGCATAAGTGTTTCGATGCTAGGCCAGGGGTGCGCAAACCATGGGCGTAGGTTTGCATAGGGACGGTAGAGACAACACTACCAACTTTTCAGGATGCTAAAATTGTCCTCACCAACTTTTAAGCAATCTTATTTGTAAAGATACACGATAATATCGGCTGCCGATAATTATCGGCCGATAATGGCAATTATGACGTCACACAGATAATAGATAATAAAACAATCAACCGATAATGCAATCCGATAATTATATACTTGATTTAGCCTCCAAATGTGCGTAACCAAGCAGTTTTCTCCACTTCTTCACTGCCGCCTGCTCAACCCCTCCCCTCTCTGAAGCCCCTGTGGGAGGAGGGGTTTAGGAGTACGGCGTCATAGAGGAGGCGGTGTTACACATCAGTGTTGAGGCGCTCTCACTAGCGTGCGTTGCTTTTCCCGTGTGTGAAATGAAATAAACGACGCTCTCGCCATCTACAAAACAGTTCCTCAAGGCCTAAAGAAAGCGTCCTCATTGAACACCACTAGCACTAACCCAGCAGCCATTTAAAACTGCATCACAATGATTTTTGGAAAGAATATGCTGCTGCTAGCACGAATGCTAAAGCTATTGTTAACAAATAAACTATAAAGGAAGCTACGGGGCTTGTGACGATACAGAGACGCTGCGGTCCTCCCGGAGTCGGGGTGTTTGGGAATGCAGCCCAAAGCGAGTGGTAAACTCCCATCTATGGCTAAACACCTCACGAGATCGATAGTTGACAAGTAGCTGTCTTCCGACGGAGCCCGCCGGTCCGGCAGGCCGCGGCCTCGCCCTAGGCGGGTAGAGCATGAGAGCAGAGCCATGCACCGAATGCGCCGCAGCGAGCCGGCCGGGGCGGGCGGATATACGGTACGAACTTTGCTGCCGCCGCCACTCCGGTTCAAGACAGAGGCCTGGCGCGGGTGCTAATTTGGCAGCCGGGCGGACTGAAGGGCACAGGCGGGAGGAAATTCCCGAAATGACCCGATAGCCAAACCCCTGGATGAAAAAAATAATGCAGTTTATAGGACCACGATTATTCGTGAAAGACATGTCGATCACATCAGTTTTACCACGGACATTTACACAGGTGATGTCAACAAACCATGTTTATCATGACGGCACAGTGGTTAGTTGATAATTGTAACATGCACCAAACGACACAAAGAAGTCTTCCAGTCAGTAATGCATTCAGTACGCTTTAAATTTATGACGTCTTAATCAGATCATTCTTCTTAAATCTAGTCAAATAATTTTCCCCATCTTGTTTGAGTGTTGAAGACTAGTTGAATGCGCCAGATTATTCCACTTACTTGAACTAAATATTGCAATTTGTTCTTATTAAGCCCAAACATCTAAAAAAATAAGGTCATTTTTCACCTAAATCAAGAAAAATTTGCTTTCAAATAATGTTTTGAACCATACATATTCTTGAATAAAAGAACATTTCTGACAATTTTTTTTTTTTTTTTTTTTTTTTTTTTAGGATTATGTATAATAATTTATTGCTTAAAATAAGGCTGTTAATCTTATTTTCAGCTGGCCATTTTTCTTCAAGAAATCTGAGTGAAATATACTTGAAGTGCTGGCAGTTAATTTAACTTATTTCCAATAGATTTACACTGAAAACAAGGGACTTTAACTAGTCTTAATGTGCTTGTGACACGAAAAAGCATGTTTATTTCATAATACACGCGGTATTTTATGCTCCTGAATGATATGGACCGCTTGGATGTGTGTGGAAGCGATCGCTATATTTATTTAGTTTTTTGAATCCCGCGCCAGGAAAATGAGTGACTTCCGGCTTCGGTCTCGCATTGAGGAGGAGGGCGCTGTGACGTGTACGGTAGAAGACGTCCTCTTCACGCTACAGTGTACTGTTGTGTATGAGGACGAAGGATTCAGCTGATTTTGCGGATTAATACTTTTATTTTTTGCATCACGCCAGCCAAACGGCTGCAGAAAAATCATTCTGTATGCGGGAGAGGCGTATGCGCCTTTTTGGAGTTTCAAAAGGTTCCCATTCACCGTGGATATTTACTGTGGGACCATTGGACTTACAAGGAAGTGAGTAAACATCTTGTTTTGTATTATGTCAAATACGAATACAGTGATTACAAAGTAAACACTATAAAATTCCTTTAAATAAAGGACTACTTACGTTTGATCATTGATAGGCATGTAAAAAGCTATCCTCACGCTCATTAGCAGTTAGCTGTTAGCACGTTAGCTACACAACAATTCCAGTCACCCTCCTCCAGGGAACGAACTGTAAATTGCTCTCCGCCGGGCGGTTTGCCGATCCGCAAAGAAACTCGACAACCGGGTCGTCATGTCAAATAATCCAGGCTAGTTATGTGTGATTTTCCACTTCGAAGACTTTGAAACATCCCTCGGTTCGGGTTAGCATGTCGGCTAGCTGTCACTCCTTCTGGTCTGTTTACATTCTCCGAAACCGGGGAAGGGAAATGACATATGTCCGATTTAGGTGTCATAAAATATCGTTCGGCAGGTGTGACAGTAAAGGTAAAGTCGACTGTTTTGACCATTATGGAGTAATTTTGCCATGTCGTCTTGAATAAATGGATTTTTATTATTTTATATTCCATTTAGCACAAGTTATTTGTCATGACCATGCCATTTATTTAGCAATTGGGGAAAGTACTTGGGTAAAAAGAATATCCTGTAAAAATATTGAAGTAAAGAGACAGAAACAATGACATTTTGCCGCTCTCTTCGTCGCGTTTTCCTCATTGTGAATAGTTCCCCCTCGACGGGCTGACTGGTCCTTCTCAAGCCATTTATATAGCTATTGGGGAAAAATACTTGGATAAAAAGAATATCCTGTAAAAATATTGAAGTAAAGAGACAGAAACAATGACATTTTGCCGCTCTCTTCGTCGCGTTTTCCTCATTGTGAATAGTTCCCCCTTGACGGGGTGACTGGTCCTTCTCAAGCCATTTATATAGCTATTGGGGAAAATACTTGGATAAAAAGAATATCCTGTAAAAATATTGGGAGTAGAGAGACTGAAACAATGACATTTTGCAGCTCTCTTCGTCTCGTTTTCCTCGTTCTGAACAATTCCCCCTCAATGGGCTGAATAGTAAAACCGATGAGCCTAGTCTACCGCTGACGTCATCCACCTGTTGGGGATGCTAAAGCCCTATAATTGTAGGCGTGGCTAACCGGCAGATTAAAAGACTAATTTCTCGTCATCTGCGCTTTGCTAAATTGTTGTATATAGTCGAATCATCTCAAAATATGATTCTAATTCACATAATAATGCCATTTAAGACTTTTTTTCTGGTGTCGTATGCTCTTTAAGGAGCTGTGTTTTTGCTGTGTAGTAATGTTATACTTTAGGAATGGCATACTTTTAAAGCCATTTTTGTGCAACTTATGTATTTACTCTGTAAGTAATTGTTGCCAAAAGTTTACCATTACACAATGTCAGACAATCTGTCTTTATTTAGATGTTGGAATTCACTACTACTACTACTACTTGTTCACATTTGATGTTGAAAAAAAAAGAGCAATATTATTTTTGCACAGCAATATTTTCTCTTGTGTATACTTTAAAATTTTACATAAATCTTTAATAAAATTATCGGCTTGACATTATCGGTTATCGGTTGGAACGAGGAGGAAATTATCGGTTATCGGTATCGGCTGAAAAATGCATTATCGTGCATCACTACTTATTTGCATTACATAATGAGTTCAGTTATGTAAAGAATTTAGATTGTCTTCCCATATGTTGTAAGGACAGAATTGACTTTGCCATTATTAAGTGAATTATTTTCATTATGGTTATGTTCGCTAATAAAAACCAGACATTTATTCTGGAAGTTTTCAAAATGTTTAATAGTTTTTGAAAACAAAGGTTTGGATCAAACAGCGTATTACCTGAACCAATAGTCCAATGCACGTAAAAGTTATCATCAGTCGATACAGGTTTATTTTGCATTGATCATTTAGCCTATCAATTAATTAGGTTCATATTCTTGAAAAATGTGGCCCTTTGCCCCGTTCATCCAATCTGTTTGGCCTTATTAATGTCCCGTGCCCAGCAAAAAGTGTACATGCAGATTATGCTGTTATATTGTCCCTACCAATGTTGAGATCAAACCTACGCCCTTGGTGCAAACTATTCAACAAAGGGCCGCACAGTGGGTGCAGGTTTTTGTTGCAACCCATCAAGATGACACCTTTTCACCAATCTGGTGTCTTACAACTGCAATCAATTTATTGCCGTCAGGTGTTTCTTGTTTCCCCGGACCCCTCATTGGTTAAGCCACCTGTGCTGGATCAGTTGTACCATAGACCAGGACCCACTGTGACTCTTGAGAACCAGATTGCCCACCCCTGTGCTAGGCAGCGGTGTTTGAGTAGTGATAACCAACAACAATACAAAACAAACAAACAAACAAAAACACTGGAAACAAAAACAACAACAAAATAAATAAAAATAACTTGGATAGTGATTTATTTCATTTCGACAAAAAGGTACAGCACAAATTTGTTTAAATAATTTTGGGCTAAAACATCTAGCTTGTCTCCACGAATGCTGCTTTTGTCATTCAATAGTGCTAACCATTGAACTAAAGTATTTTTATCAACGTTATTTTTAGAATACTGTAATGTTTGTAATGTCCACGTTTTTAACAATGTAAATTTAATAACAATAAAACGTTTCATCATTGCAGGCAGAGTTTGGCAGTTTGTTCTGTGATATTCTGCTGGCATCTGCTGGATATACTAATACATTGCAAGGCCTGAGTGTGTTCGGAGCGAATTCTTGCCACATAAGCAGCAGTTATTAATTTGTGTGGCACTACCAGAAATTTGGGGCTCAATGGTTAAACAAAAACATGACTTGAAATGTTCACTTAGGCAGAGCATACAACATAATGACATTGAATTCTGGAGTACTGGTAAATTCTTACATATGTTTTCTTTGTAATTTCTCATTGAAACAAAACATGTTTCCGTGCATCAATATCATTAAATTGGACTTACCCAACTTTTATCAAATCTCTCTTCCGCTACCATGTAATAATTCATTTAGGTAATGATTATCTTTGAAAATTGAACTAATGCAGGCTGAAAAAGAAATGATTCACTCAGCACGACACCTAAGGTTCCATCACAACACAACCACAATGAGAATGAGTGTGTGTATAAAATTAAAAATATAAGTGTGCACAGAGTGTACTATACTAGTATATAGCTCAATCGTAACAAGATTTCCCAAAAACGGCAATCTAATGCTGAACCACCTGAGTACAATCCACCAAGAATTTGGGGACAGGTTCGTGACATGATGGTGTAAAGCCAAACTTGGCAAACTGATATTTTCTTTGTGTCTGGTTTCTTTCGGCAAAATGTTAAATGTATGTATATGAGTTATTCATAATTCGTGTTGGCTTCGCTGTGATATCTAGTGTTAAACATAAGAAACTAGAATGTTTTCAATAAGTTGTTGACGAGTCACGAGGGCTTTGTCCAGGTTCCCTACATGTGCTGTAAGAAATAATAATAATAATAATAATAATAATAATAATTTCTATTTCCTATTTCGGTTGTTGTTTTTACGTTATATTGATTTTAATGTGATCTGTATGATCTTCATGTGATGTAAAGCACTTTGAATTGCCTTGTGTTGAATTGTGCTATATAAATAAATTGGCCTTGCCATTAGAAGTCCCTTACAGCTTCAGTACCACAACTTCATCACCTGATCATATAACCAGGTATGGTGACATCTATACATTTTAATGTGCTGCAAGTTAAATAACACTTCCAAGTTGTTCTGTGCATTGTGGTATCCAGGGAATGTGTATACTAAATTGTGTAATTAGTACTTGCTAAAATAAAATAAAAATTAAAAAACTGACAAACCAGGAACAGCCACTAAAGGCGGACCAGTGTGGGAAATACTAACCCACATGCCATTTCAAATCATCATTATGTGCACATTTTAGGGAGGATATAGTTCATTCTATAGTTCAACCTATCTATTAATAAACAAGCATTAATGTTTTGTTGACAATCAATGCAACTGCTTAATTTGTCTGTATGGACACGTAGACGTGCAAATTCTTGTCACAGAAATAAGACAAAAGTGGGTTATATGTATTGAAGGGTTTGTTGAATGCGTTTAGAGAATTGTGAAATGTCTTTATTTCGTTAGAAACTGCTACGTCTAAATGTCATCGGACGCTAAAATGTCACTTGAACTCATATTACTCACCAGAGACCCATGGAGACTGAAAAAAATGTCTGGCATTCTCCTGTAATGACTGCGTGCTCCATAAAGATTTGTTTAAGTTAGATAATTTAAGTCCGAATAAAATTCCTTGACGACCGAGACGCAAGGAGGCCGCCATGTTGATGCCCTCATTCGGAGAGACGTGCAGATGCCTGATCAAAAGTGTTTTAGTTTCATCAACACAAATAATGCTTTGTTTTTAATAAAGATATGAATTATAGATATAGAAAACAATTATTTTTTTTATGATTGTGTTTTTATTTGTTAAACATTAATTATTTTCAAGACAATTAGACAGGCGTAAGTAACTCACAAAAGGGGTTTTCATTTTCATAGACGCTAGTTCCTCTGGCTAGTTCATAAACGCCTCTTTCACCTGAGTAGTTTGCAAGCGCAACTACCATATTGGATGTGTCATAAATATTCTCAGGGCAGCTAGTGTAATCGAAGTCAACTATATTTAACAGAGTATAAGTTAATTTAACAGACACAGTGTAGTAATCCAACCCCCCCCCCCCCCCCCCCCCCCGCCGCAAACACACCCACACACAAAACACCGAAGCAACATATAGCATTTTTTAACCGGATGATTATATAGTGTATATTTATGCCAACATTTTTTGTAGAATGAACTATCATTGCGCCAAAAAATAAAAATATAACTAAATCAATGATGCTATGTATTAAAGACCTGTTTCAAACTGTAATGTGTTCATCTATTTTTTGTTTTATAAGAAAATGTTCTTATTTATTTGTTATTATTTTGTTGTTTTTTTACTGACTGGAGAAAATGGCTACAAAAACTCCATAAACATTAATAAACATTAAAATGTGTGTGTGTGTGTGTGTGTTTGGCTACAAAATCCATCCAAAAATAATAATAAAACATTTAAAAAAAAAAAAAAAAAAAAAAAAAAACCCTACATCACTAAATAGGTCTGAGGTTACTAAAAAGATGTTAAGTGTTGAAAGTTAAAAGATTATTGTGATGTTTATTTCAACAGTTGAATGACAGGGACCAAAAAATATTGCACAAGTAAATCTTTTAAGGGCTCCAAGATTTGAGCAACTGATTGAGCTTCAAAGAAAGTCAGATATTTCAGTATGTTTTTTTCCTGGTCTATAATTCAAGAAAGGTTACAACCGGTTTGATTTCGTGTTTGTGTCAACAGTGCCTCACTTTTGAAGCCTGGGAACTGAAGAAGATTAATCGTCATATTTGTGTGTTACATACCAAACGTTCAGTCTGGCTTTGCCAGTTTGGTGAAAAGCAGTGGAGCGAAGTTTGTTATTTGTCAACAAGAGTATTATAATTGACTGCCGTCATAACACCATACTGTTTCTGGTACTATCTATTCCACATACTTGAAATACAGGTTTGGTGCTCTTTCTGACGGGTATATCGGCCTGACGCACTTCCGCGAGTATTTTTTTTTTTTTTTTTTTTATCATTTAGCACCTCCTTAACCAGAAAAAAGCTTAAACATGTCATTATTCCTTGGTTCATAATAAAGGTGTGTCTATTAGGTGTATGACATAATGGAAAAACTATAGCAAGTTTGTAAAGTCAACTGCACTGTACCATACCCAGGCTTGGGGAGTAACACAACACATGTAGTAGTGTTACATATTCAGAAAACAAGAAAGTAATTGCATTGTATTAATGTAACAGAAAAAAAGTCATCTGTGTACTGGTACATTCATTAAAATACAAGCATGGATAGTGGATAAATTGTTGATATCCCTAATCCACCGACAACGCAGTAGTTCGGCATTTTGTAGTATACAGTTCCTACATTGATGCCTCTCGTAAATGGCAGACTTTCTACATTCGTCTCCCGTAGTTGACGTCAGCACCGAAAATTGCCAAGACTCAAGAGGACCCGTGGGCGCTCATTAATTGTCATTTGTCGCTGACAACCTGTGAGACTGATAAAAAAAATCCCTATAAATAAACTATGCCGTTGTTTTATTTCTAAACATGTTTGGATTATAGAAAAAATGTTGTATATCTTTCATATCTGGGTGTTAGTTTTGCTGTGAAATTTACCCTTTAAGTAATTTCAAAGAGGTAAGAAGTTGCTCGCAGTGAGAAAGTGAATCGGTGTTGAATTCACTTCTTTGTCCACTACTTGGAATGGATTAATAAGTGAGAGCTATTAAGTCTCCTGGAGTCCCATTAGTTTATGGGGAAGAGAGAGCCTGGATAAGTGAAAGAAAATGGATGGGTAATAGCAAGTATATGTGTATGACAATACTAAGTAGTAAAAGTCAGAGGTGCACTACTGCTGGTGGTTTGATTTGAAGCTGTCAGTTAATAAAATAAAGTACAAATTAAAAGCCTAATATACAAATAAAGTGTATAGTAAGCCAGATAAATCAGATAGGTCAGCACATTTGCATGTCAGAACAGTAGTACAAGTGGCTTGTTTATTTGACTATTATCTAGTTGGCCACCATTGTGTGCCACACCGTGGTAGAGAAGGTCTTCAATTTTGCTATCACTATGATACCACAGTTACCAAGATAAACCTTATAAGGTTCAGTCATTCTCATACAATGTCATGACTCTGAATTCATTCCAAACATTGCAAGGCAGACAAGAACAATTAAAATAGTATCATCCGCCCCACCACGACCATCACCACCATTATCACAGGATGTCACATAGTAACACATTACTTTAGAAAGATACAAATGAATGGCCATCTTTAGTTATAGAAAGCATTAAAACACATTCACATACACGTACAACACAAAATACAACATGCCAAACAAAAAAAAATGTTACATTATGACATGTTTATATTTCGCTATATTGTTTGCCTTTTGCGTTATTTCATTACTTTCTTTTGTTTTTCAACGATCCTCATCCTTTCCTTAAGTGGCCTGGTATACAGTATCAGGCATCCGACATGTACAGTATCACCATGTTTTCATTAGGGACTGTCGGATCTACAACAATGCAATACAATCAGCTTTATGTATCTGTTTTTTAACATAACTTTTTCAAAATCTTGAAGTCATATTTTCTGATAGATATCATCAAGAAGACTCATCCAATTGGTCAAAGTCATCGACCTTCATTATTCAAGTTCATAAAAAAAAAAAATGAAAATTTTTATTTTTCACACTCCTTCCATCCTCTCGCGTTGCGACCAAATTTGTATACCAGTCTGCGTCCGTCTACTCGTTCAAGGATTTCCCTTTTGTAGTAGTATCTGTGACACAAAAAGAAGTACGTATTAATTAAAAGGCAGGTATATTTCAGAAAAAAATACTGTAACTTTCTTTCATATTAATTTAAAAAAATACAAACATACTGTATTCAGGTATGACACGATTAATAGTTTACTGATACTTAATGTCATGATAATTGTGTGGAAACCTATCTGCAAAATGATCA
Organism: Corythoichthys intestinalis; assembly: GCF_030265065.1. Taxonomy (NCBI): domain Eukaryota; kingdom Metazoa; phylum Chordata; class Actinopteri; order Syngnathiformes; family Syngnathidae; genus Corythoichthys; species Corythoichthys intestinalis. The sequence continues at coordinate 47,413,033 of NC_080399.1, forward strand.
CTTTTGATGATGAAGCAACATGGAAGGCAACCAAGTGAATAAATATACACTATGTAGATGTGTAATTTTGTCTAATTTCTATCATGTAAAGCAACAACTACGTAACTTGATTTTGATTCACTTTTAGTTTTGTGAGTGAAAGCAACATCATGCAGTACTATGATCACAGCCTCGTTTTGAGTAGTGCAACAATGAAATGTGTGACTTTTGGAGACTCTAGTTCACCTGTAGTATTATGTTTGAGGACCATCCAAATGTATGGGTTGGAAATTTTGTCAATGCTAAAGTTCCCCATAAAAGATGTCATTACATGACAAATTTGACGGCCAATTTAAAATGTAACGCCATTTCTTATCACTTGAGTGCCAACAAAAAATATTCATACATTATATACTTTTTTCAAGTATTAAGCAGCAAACGTGAAGGGTTTAATAGATAGTTCTGATCTTTTTGTACATGTACTGCATAGTTTAAAGTGCATCCCATGTAAATTGTGCAACTCACATGATTGCAAGTTAATTATTTAAGGTTTTAAACTTTTTTTATTACCATGATGCAAAAACTATTTCAGTTGGCCCCCACCATCTACTCTGTCAATGATTTCTATCCTCAAAGCTGTGAAAGAGTAATTGGACATGGCGGCTTTCAAGAGGCCAGTTTAGAAGAGAAACTAAAGAAAAGAAATAGATGCAGACTATTTGGACTTTTTGTTCTCAGTTGCTCTTTACGACATGTTTGTATTCTCAGTTGTTCTTTATGACGCATTAAGGAGTACACTGTCTTTGTGACGCATTAGGAGCGCATTGTATTTAAGGCTGCCTGTGTGTACCAGCTTTGTCGGATGATTGCATTGCTTACAGCTGTGTGTGCACCCTCATCCTGATGCTCTCCAAAGTTTCCACCGCTTGTATCCTACTTTGATCATATTGTTTTTTTGTGCCCTGTTTTCTATCGGACTCTGTTAAATTCGCATACTGTTTGACATGCTTCCATTGTTGTACTTTTTGTTAAATACAAACTTATTCTCTATTTCTGATTTATGAGTCTGTAATCCACATAAACGGCTTGCCATTCATCCCAGGACTATTCAAAAGCTTTAGCTGTTGAAGTCATCAATCCGGAATGCCGCAGCTGGCTTTTATAGGGAAGAGGGAAGTCTGGGTGACCAGAACCCGAATAAGTGGAACAAAAAGGATGTCAAGTGACATTAGAGTAGTATAGTATTGTTTCTTCAGTCAGTGTAGAAAAACAAATTGAGCAATAATGCACAACAGTGGCATGAAATCAGAAATGGAATCATGTGTTTGCATATTTTAACCTTTCACAAAAAGCTGCAAAACAGCTGCTTTTGGCAAGTTGTTTAGACTAGCCTAACGCTATAAAGCTTAAACACCAACTGAGGAAGATTCACCTTTTAAGTTCCCTGCTGATTAAGGCCATGTCTACACCTAGCAGGGATTTTTATTTTTTCCTAAACGGAGGATCCTGCTCTCATACGTCTTGATAAAATAATTACTTCTACACCACCACATTTGTAGAAAAAAGAGAGCATCCATAGCCAACCACATTCATTCGCTTTTAAGTACATTTATAACACTGTACGAAAAATAATTGTACATAATCTCCTTCAGATGTGTTCCTCAATATGGAGCAATACAAGCGTTTGTAAATAAATAGAAGCAAAAAACACCTGTCTAATAATTAGATCCAAACCCACTGCTATGGGATCCATGTTGACTCTAAATGTAAACATTGGTTTCATGTATAACGTAGGAACAAAGTTTGTCGCTGAGAGTGACGTTTCCAAAGTTAAATCTTCGGTTGTCAGTGTCCATATGATGGTGCTATAAATGCAGAATTCGCACATCTTAACTTTGGTAGGAGTTTTTAGGAACCCTCGTTTTCAGTGCCCAAAAAATGCGTGTCCGTGTGGATGGACAATTTACAAATTCTACAGTGTACCAACAGTTATTAATAGTACGTTTTAGTTATTAGCTATGTTGTTTTACCTCATTGCTCGACTCAGCTTCTCATAGGTCATGCTGCTGTTGTTTTTTTTCTTGCCCCATAACTGTGCCACTTCTTCTGATTTAAGGAAGCGAAATACCCCTTCTGTCCGATCCTCCCACTTGATCAGGCCTGGATTGCGTTCAGGATGCAGGAGAATGTCTCTGACAAATTCCCACAAATGTGTCCCCCTTGGGTCTGTTTTGAAAGAAAAAAATATATACACTGTATTTGGAATGAAAGGAGTGATTTGAAGAAATAAAAGTCAAATTAAACAACTAAATCAAATGGACAAAAGTACTGGGACATTGAGTTATAAAATATATGAAGAAATGAATAACTGAAACATATATATATATACATTCTACATTGAGTTATGAAATATACGAAGAAATGAATAACTGAAATACATATGTATGTATGTATGTATGTATGTATGTATGTATGTATGTATGTATGTATGTATGTATGTATGTACATTTGTAAAATATAAACACATATTAAAAAAATAAAAACCCATTTAAATAAAATACATTGAAATGAGCTAAAACACCAGTAATTAAATAATAAGATCCTGCTTACACAATTAAATTTATTAATTTCTGTGTGGCGCTTTAACTTGAGAAAATCCACCAATAAAGCTTTTGAAAACCGTTCATAAGAAAAAAAATGCTTCATTGAGGCATTTCATTTAGAAAATACATGTTAAAATCTTTGTCATTGGGACTGCTTTTCTCTTTAGCGCAGGACTTTTTTTTTCTTCTGTCTTTCAGAAACAAAGCTGACTAATACGCAGGGTCTGAAAGGCAAATTGTTGTTGGATTATTATTTTTAAATACCCGCTACTTTTTTAGCAGAATTCTAGCTATTTATAGGCTAATGTTCCTATTGTTTAAAGCACAAAAGTGTGTAATAAACAACTAGCACATTTATATTTTGCATTTTGTTTTCTTACTTTACCGAAAATGAACCGAACCATGACCTCAAAACCGAGGTACGTACTGAACCGAGATTTTTGTGTACCGTTCACCCCTAATATATATATATATATATATATATATATATATACCCCCGACATGAGGGCAGACATTTTTCAATGACCCCCATTGCCCGCCCTTTCTCACGATCACATGCACATGTGCTTGAGTCTATCATGTGTAAGTGTATGGGACTATAACCATTTGAAAAATGGTTGCTCAAATAATCTAAATATGCAAATTACACACGCCTTAAAACTATGATAATAGAGAAAATAATGTTTAAAAAACATAAAATGACATGGCTCATAGGTGCTGCCATTTTGGGAGATGAATGAAACAATTATACTCTGTGCTTGAGGTAATTGATGGACTGCAAGCCAAGATGTGTCAGAACACCATAGAAGGCTGCAGGTTTATCAGTTTTGGGCTTTGGGACAAATTAAAGTGGCTTATGAAGTTCCTAACTCAGATAGTTTGAGTGATCATTCACCATCGCAATAGCCTGAGAAATTGTGGGTATAACTGATGTCATGAGCAATGGTGGACTGTCTTAAATACTCACATTTGATCGGCTAAATCAGATATGGCAATTAAAAAATACCTGCTAACAGCATTTTTTCTACTTCCTGGAAATATTTGCTTTTATTGATTTTTTCTTCACTGTTAGACAGCAGAAAAGTGAAATTGCGTTTTGTTTACTTTCACCCCCAAACTCTGAAACAAGATTTTTTGCACTAGGATGCATCCTAAACTAAATGCTCGAGCCACTTCTTCTCTCTCCTGTCAATGCAGAGGAGCAGCAACTCTGTGCCTACAATTGCCGCACCCAACATACACATATGCACACTCACCCACTTCTCTTCTGGATTTACTGCATTTTTTACTCAACTCTGAGAGACCCCAGACATTCTACAAAGGAAAGTGATTTCTGCTACTTGTAACTTTGAATTGTGTGCGTGTGTGTATGTGTATGTGAAGTGGGTGTGACACAACTCAAAGCTCGTTACATTGGTGAGTGTGGGAACTGAGATGGATGAAAATAATGGAAGCATCCCCTTTCAGCTCAGCTCTTTCTTCAATATGACAAACGAATACAGAGTCAGCATCCCAGCAAAAACTGCCAATCTGCTTGTCCACCACTGTTTTCTGCCCTCACCTTTTTGAATATGACCCCAAAGTACTCTAACACATCTAACTGGTGCAGGATCTCAGATATTGTACATGCATGCAGTATAAATGCGTAATTTACACATCATCAAATGATGGCCCCTCCATGATTATTAACCGTGACCAAACGAATGAATAGTTTTTAAATCGGAAAGTAAGAAAATGGCAAATAATGGCAAGCAGATGTTTGATTAGGGCTGCATGATGGCAGAGAGGTTAGTTAGCTCGTCCACCTCATAGTTCTGAGATCGTGGGTTCAATCCTGGCTCCAGCATGTGAGGGTTTTGCATGTTCCCTACGATCCTGCAAGTTCTCTCCGAGCTTCCTCCCACATCCTAAACACATGCATGGTAACATTCCAAATTGTCTGTAGGTCTGCGTGTGTGCGTGAATGGTTATCTGTCTCTATGTAGCTTGCAACCAGTTAAGGGTATACTCTGCCTCCTGCCCATTGTTAGCTCGAATAACTCCAGCACCTCTGCGAGAATAAGCAGCTCTGAAAATCTGAAGATGAATGAACTAAAAGAGATGTCTGATTAATGTAGTAATCTAAAATACATTTAATGCCATACAACCCAATTGCTGTTGTAATGTAGTGACACTACAATGGTGGGCCACAGAAAATATTGTGGCCTTGAGTTTTATATATAGAATCTTGTGATCTGAAATAATTAAGAATTGTCCCAAGACTTTTGTATGTAGATGACTGATGGTTTATGTTGTTCTTACTGTGTTTTTTGACTTGATGATGACGACTGTTGGAGATTTTGATTTCTGAGAAAGAAAAAAAATATAAAATGCATTTTTCTTTGATGCAATTTTGAATTCCAAAATGTATGAACATGTTGCCAACAGTTATATATATATATATATCGAGTTAATTACAGCTTAAAAAATTCATTAATCGTAATTAATCGCAATTCAAACCATCTGTAAAATATGCCATATTTTTCTGTAAATTATTGTTGGAATGGAAACATAAGACACAAGAGGGATAAATACATTCAACATACGGTACATACTGCAAGTACTGTATTTGTTTATTATAACAATAAATCCACAAGATGGCATTAACATTATTAACATTCTCTTAAAGTGATCCATGGATAGAAAGACTTGTAGTTCTTAAAAGATGAATGTTAGTACAAGTTATTGAAATTTTATATTAAAACCCCTCTTAATGTTTTCGTTTTATTAAAATTTGTAAAATTTTCAATCAAAAAATAAACTAGTTGCTTGCCATTGTTGATGTCAATAATTACACCATGCTCACTCATGGTCCTAACCCATAAAATCAGTTGGACCCAAGCGCCAGCAGAGGGCGCCAACCACCAAAAAACAAGTAACAAGCGGGTTTTACACTGTACTGTCATTTTCATCTGTTTGAGCTGGGCATGTGCGTTAATTGCGTCAAATATTTTAACGTGATTAATTTAAAAAATTAATTACCGCCTATATATGGCAGAAAACACTCAGGTGACTTGAAGTTCCACTCTGAGACCCCCAATTTGGCCATATTTCAAAATTGTCCGATATGCACGTGTGATACATCCTTGGAAAGCTTAAAATCTCAATTTTCTGGGGGAAGAAACATTTTGAACAGGAGGGCATTGAAAAAAAACATAATAAAATAAACAGCGAAACCCTATCTGGAGGTGAGAGCACGCGAGAACAGAATTAAAGACGCAGAAGATATTATACGCGTACTTACCTTGTTTCGATCGAAAAACTCCATGTAGCATGTATCACCGAGTGTCAAGACCCAACTGTGAATGGCCACAGCTGGATTTTTTGAGATTTTATGAGTGAAACATAGTAATATAACAAGGGTTGCGATGCAGAAATCGCGGACATCAAGGAGTGGTCGAGATTTTCTTTTTCATATATTTACCTTTTTAAACGTTGTTTTTCAATTTTTCTTTGCTTGGATCGATCATTTATCATCTAACACATCGGAGAAAATACGACAATAACAAAAAAAAAATACAATTAAGCGATAGTTATGAGGTAGATAGCCCTGACTTTTTTACAGACGCCAATTTTTTCATTGTGACGTAATTTGTTTAAAAGTTTAAAATATGTGAGTGAATAATTTATTAAAGTCGTTTTTTTTTTTAAACGAAAAATTAGACCTCAATTAATGATTCTAAGCTAAAAATGACAGACATTTTGAATAATAAATATAATTAATTACCTTCGTTTTATGGCTGGGTTGAAACAAGAGCGGTTGCGCGACGTCTGTAAACGTGGGTTTTGAGGGTTAAACGGACAAATTAAAAATAGTTTGGGGGCTTAATGCGCCATGAATCTGCTAAGGCAGCATATAGACATATTGTTCTGTCAAACACAACAGTTCTTTTGTCTTAAAATACAACAGTTTCTTTAAAGGGGAGTGCAAGAGCAGAAACTGCTTTTTCAGTCTTGTCTGTGTTTTCCGCCATATATATATGTATATATATATATATATATATATATATATATATATATATATATATATATATATATATATATATATATATATATATATATATATATATATATGTATATATATATATATATATATATATATATATATATATATTCCTTTTAACAGGAACCAATAGAAGAGAGCACGTCACCCCTGTGCTCCAGGCACTTCACTGGCTTCCAGTCGAGTTTAGAATTAAATTTAAAATACTCCTTCTTACATTTAAGACCATTAATGGGTTGGGGCCATCTTATCTCACCGATGCTCTGGTTCCATACCGCCCCAACAGAACACTCCGATCTCAGAATGCAGGTCTACTGGTAGTTCCCAGGGTTTATAAAAGTACTGTCGGAGCTAGAGCCTTTAGCCACCAAGCCCCTGTTTTATGGAATCAGCTTCCAGCTAGTATTAAAGAAGCCGAGACAGTCTGCACATTTAAGATTAGATTAAAAACGTTCCTATTCGACAAAGCTTATGGTTAGGCTAGTTGAAGTCGGAGTACACTCACAGTTTAGTCTAAGCTGCACTAGAAGCTATAATGCTGGGGGCAGTACAGCCGCTGAGTTCTCCTTTTCTTACTCTACCTACCACTTGTCTTACTTTATTTCTATTTTCCAATTAATATCTAGTTGTCTAGTCTCTTCATCACTAGTCACCTGGTGTCCCCTTTCCCCCCTCCCCTTTGGGGAGGGGCTATTTTTCAGCTGCAGCCTCCTGACTGTCCGGACCCCTGGCTGGATAGACGTCCTCGCTGCTACCCCCGTCTCATCTGACTAGAGGGACCTCTTCTTGCTCCTTTACTCCACTGTATTTTTATGGACTATAACTTCGCTTGCTAATTCCCATTAGCAGTTCTGGGGTTCCTGTCTATCCGTCCTGGGAGTGGATCTCTCCTGACTGTGGTACTCCCCAAGGTTTCTCATTTTTCTCCCAATTGACTCTGGAGTTTTTGGAGTTTTTCCTTGCCGGCACGGAGGGTCTTAAGGATAGGGGATACCCAGGACTTGAACTGTATCTATTCATCTTTGTTGCTTCATTTCTAATTGTGTATCATATTGCCTCTGTAAAGCCCTTTGAGACTTCTGTTGTGATTGAGGGCTATACAAATAAAATTGAATTGAATTGAATGGAATTGAAATATATATATATTAGGGCTGTCAAACGATTAAAATTTTTAATCGAGTTAATTACAGCTTAAAAATTAATTAATCGTAATTAATCGCAATTAATCACAATTCAAACCATCTATAAAATATGCCAAAATTTTCTGTAAATTATTGTTGGAATGGAAAGACAAGATGGATATATACATTCAACATACGGTACATAAGGACTGTATTTGTTTATTATAACAATAAATCAACAAGAGGGCATTAACATTATTAACATTCTGTTAAAGTGATCCATGGATAGAAAGACTTGTAGTTCTTAAAAGATGAATATTAGTTATAAGTTATAGAAATGTTATATTAAAACGCCTCTTAATGTTTTCGTTTTAATAAAATTTGTAAAATTTTCAATAAAAAAATGAACTAGTAGCCCTATTCTGTCCTCAATGTGTGTGAGTACACAAATTGACAGATAGTGAACATAAGTTCCAAAAAGAAATCAGACGGTGTGGCAAAGTTGCATGGGCTTTACTGAAGTCATCTCTTTTTGACAGGAGCATGTTTCTTGTATTTTTGTAAAACTGAAAATAACAAGGCAATGTGTCAATAACTTGCATAAATCACAAAATAACATAAAATGTACACACACGTGTCCATTTGATTGAGCAGTAGCACTAGCCAATTAGCTCACAAGCATCTAACAATGTAACTGCATTTCACCATATATGTGAACAAATTCAAATACACATCATCAATAACTATCTAATGCTCATGAATATAAACAAAGGAGGAATATAACTCACAAGCGATGCATGTATTAGACACAAACAGTGTGATGGGGCTATGAGAACTGCCACTGAATACTGGATGCGGACGTTAGCTGGTCTGAATAGCACTGTCTATTAGTGTGAGTTCGCGTCAACATATAATCACGTCAGAAAAGCGCGCCGAAACACAAATAATCAGCTGCACTGAATCGCCAGCAGAGGGCGACATTATGCCACATAACATATGCAAGTCACACCCAAGCGCCAGCAGAGGGCGGAAAAACTCCATAAAACACAATTAACAAGTTGGCCTTTCACTGTACTGACATTTAAATCTGTCTGGGCCTAGTGCGTTAATTGCGTCAAATATTTTAACGTGATTAATTTAAAAAAATAATTAACGCCCGTTAACGCGATAATTTTGACAGCCCTAATATATATGTATATATACGGTGGGGAAAATAAATATTTGAACACCCTGTGATTTTGCATAAAGTCTCCGACTCGGAAATGATAAGCGGGTTTGAAATTTTCATGGTGGGTGTTTGTCCACTGTCAGACACAATCTGGAGACTGGCTAGGCCGCTCCAGATATGCTTTTTACGAAACCACACCTTGGTTATTCTGACTGTCCGCTTTGGGCCATTGTCATGACTCATTTTCATGAGGGAAGGAGGTTTTTCCCCAAAATCTCACAATAGATGGCCCTGGTCATCCTCTCGTTAAAACAGTATAGTTGTCCAATCCCATGTGCAGAAAAAAAGGCCCCAAAGCATGATGCGACCATCCCCATGCTTCACGGTAGGGGTGGTGTTCTTGGGATGGTACTCATCATTCTTCTTCTTCCAAACGTCATGAGTATAATTAAGACCAAAAAGTTCCATTTTGATCTCATATGACCACATTAATTTCTCCCATGACTCCTCTGAATCATCCAAATGGTCATTGGGAAACTTAAAACTGGCATGGAC